>NC_090386.1:72918296-73222796 GCF_036365525.1 Heterodontus francisci
TGGGTAAGATGTTTACAGAGAAGTGACAGGTCAAGATTTATAGAGGTCAGGAGGCTTCTCTCTTCTGACATTGTTTATGCTTTCACTTTAGACAGTAAGTTTGGGATATGGACAATGGGTTTTAAAAGACAGTTGGAGAAAACTTGCTAAGAAGAACAAACTACCCCAACTAAGTCTGTTCCAGCAGTTTGGAAAAAGCCTGCCAGTTTTCCATCTCTCAAGGAGCTGGAAAGCAAGTGTAAGAAGTAGACTGAAACTGTTGCTGCATTCCTCCTGTAAGGCCTGTCTCTGAAACCTCTGTTGCTGCATTTCTCCTGGAAAGCCTACTCAAACTGCTCAAAAAGAACTGTTCGAGGAAGATCCCAGTGACAGTCTTTGGGATGCCAAACCAAAACAAAGGACATCAATCCATATCTTGACTTTCTTCAAGAATTAGCAAGTATTTAACCCAAGTGTTTTTTTTTGTCTGTGTTTTTTTTGTAATAGAGCTCTAAAACACAAATCCTTTTATTTTTCCAGTTGATCAGTGTATGTGTCTGTGTGTGTGAGGGGCTAAGGTAGAAAAGGAACTTTAATATTTCAAACCTTGTGTTTATGCTGTACTTCATTACTGGTTAAGATTTGTTTGATAATAAAGTGATAATTTTATTGTTTATTAAAGAAACCTGGTTGGTGTGTTTTATTCTGCGAAAATTGGAGTATATGATTGACCGTATCAGTGAGTGGGAAAATTTAAATATATGTTGTGACCTGTGGAGAAGTGGAACTCAAATAAACAGTGCACTCCTCCCGCCTCAGTTGTAAAACCTCCAATACCCTCTTGCAAAGGTCTTGGTCACTGTGGTGGTCTGCTGCGATCTCCATAACATAGCTCTCTAGAGAGGTGTGGACCTTGAGGATGGTGAGGTCCTGGAAGGAGATAGCTCATTGGGTTAGAATCAGGAGCAGGAGATGAGAATGGAGGAGGAAGTGGAGGTGGAGGGAGCTGAACAAAGAGGTGCCCTTGCTGCACAATGAGGTGACCTCCTCCTGCCACCATCCAGGAAGAAGACCTCCCTCCTCTCCCTCCCAGCCTCCAGCATTAGATCCAGGTTGGCATCAATGAAGCGAGGGTCTGCCCTGCCCTGGGTGCCAGACCTTCTGCACTGCCTCCCCCCGCCCCCATGATATCTCGTTTCCCTTTGGTGAAGTAGAAGGCTTTGACACAATCTGCAGATCTCTCCCACAGGACAACCAGCAGCCTCAGTGATGGCTGCTGTGGGGTATCTAAAGGAGTCGTAGATTTCATCTGACCCACCTCCATTCCTGCCCCCAATGGCTCTAAATGGACAAGGAACCCATCTCCATATCAATTAAGGGCACACCCCTGCGAAAATCCTAACTTTAATCAGTTCCCCACCAGAGGTGGTTTCTGACCCAAAAACAGACCTGGCTCCTGTTTCCCACCTCCGTGTCGAAAATTCAGCTCAGATTTCTTTCACTGATAGAAGCTTACTGATTTATCCAAGAGCAATTATATAGAAAGTAATTTTAGGCATACAATACACATAGAGCATAATGCTTAATTATACAAATAAAAATAAAATACTGCAGATGCTGGAAATCTGAAATAAAAACAAGAAAAGCTGGAAATACTCAGTAGGTCTTGCAGCAGCTGTGGAGAGAGAAGCGGAGTTAACATTTCAGGTCAGTGACCTTTCATCACAACTCAGATGTGAAATGTTAGCTCTGCTTCTCTCTCCACAGATGCTGCCAGACCTGCTGAGTATTTCCAGCATTTCTTGTTTTTATTTTATGCATAATTATGTGACATGTGAAAACAAAGGCAAATTGCAGTAGAAATCCATATAACCATTGAACTATGTTTTCCATTGTAAAAACTCATATCGTCAACATACAGACATATAACATCAAAACAAATAAGAATTATTTCCTCTGCTGATTACCACCTACCGCCGTCCCTCAGCTGATCAGTCAGTATTCCTCCATGTTGAACAGCACTTGGAGGAAGCATTGAGGGTGGCAAGGGCACAGAATGTACTCTGGGTGGGGGACTTCAATGCCCATCACCAAGAGTGGCTCGGTAGCACCACTACTGACCGAGCTGGCCGAGTCCTAAAGGATATATCTGCTAGACTGGGTATGCGGCAGGTGGTGAGGGAACCAACAAGAGGGGAAAACATACTTGACCTCGTCCTCACCAATCTGCCTGCTGCAGATGCATCTGTCCATGACAGTATTGGTAGGAGTGACCACTGCACAGTTGTTGTGGAGACGAAGTCCCACCTTCACATTGTGGATACCCTCCTTCGTGTTGTGTGGCACTACCACCATGCTAACTGGGATAGATTTCGAACAGATCTAGCAATGCAAAACTGGGCATCCATGAGGCGCTGTGGGACATCAGCAGCAGCAGAATTGTACTCAACCACAATCTGTAACCTCAAGGCCCAGCATATCCCCCACTCTACCATTACCATCAAGCCAGGAGACCAACCCTGGTTCAATGAAGTGTGCAGGAGGGCATGCCTGGAGCAGCAACAGGCATACCTCAAAATGAGGTGTCAACCTGGTGAAGCTACAACACAGGACTATCTGCGCAGAAAACTGCGTAAGCAGCATGCGATAGACAGAACTAAGCGATCCCATAACCAACGGATCAGATCTAAGCTCTACAGTCCTACCACATCCAGCCGTGAATGGTGGTGGACAATTAAACAATTAACTGGAGGAGGTGGTTCCACAAATATCTCCATCCTCAATGATGGGGGAGCCCAGCACATCAGTGCGAAAGATAAGGCTGAAGCATTTGCAACAGTCTTCAGCCAGAACCGCCGAGTTGATGATCCATCTCGGCCTCCTCCTGAAGTCCCCAGCATCACAGATGCCAGCCTTCAGCCAATTCGATTCACTCCGCGTGATATCAAGAAACGACTGAAGGCACTGACTATTGCAAAGGCTATGGGCCCTGACAATATTCCGGCAATAGTACTGAAGACCTGTGCTCCAGAACATGCTGTGCCCCTAGCCAAACTGTTCCAGTACAGCTACAACACTGGCATCTACCCTGCAATGTGGAAAATTGCCCAGGTATGTCCTGTGCACAAAAAGCAGGACAAGTCCAAGCAGGACAAGTCCAACCCGGCCAATTACCGCCCCATCAGCCTGCTCTCAATCATCAGTAAAGTGATGGAAGGTGTCATCAACAGTGCCATCAAGTGGCACTTGCTTAGCCATAACCCGCTCAGTGACGCTTCGTTTGGGTCCCGCCAGGGCCACTCAGTTCCTGACCTCACTACAGCCTTGGTTCAAACATGGACAAAACAGCTGAACTCAAGAGGTGAGGTGAGAGTGACTGCCCTTGACATCAAGGCAGCATTTGACCAAGTATGGCATCAAGGAGCCCTAGCAAAACCGAGGTCAATGGGAATCAGGGGGAAAACCCTCCGCTGGCTGGAGTCATACCTACTGCAAAGGAAGATGGTTGTGGTTGTTGGAGGTCAATCATCTGAGCTCCAGGACATCACTGCAGGAGTTCCACAGGGTAGTGTCCTAGACCCAACCATCTTCAGCTGATTCATCAATCACCTTCCTTCAATCATATGGTCAGAAGTGGGGATGTTCGCTGATGATTGCACAATGTTCAGCACCATTCATGACTCCTCAAATACTGAAGCAGTCAGTGTAGAAATGCAGCAAGACTTGGACAATATCCAGGCTTGGGCTGATAAGTGGCAAGTAACATTCGCGCCACACAAGTGCCAGGCAATGACCATCTCCAACAAGAGATAATCTAACCATCTCCCCTTGACATTCAATGGCATTACCATTGCTGAATCTCCCACTATCAATATCCTAGGGGCTACTATTGACCAGAAACTGAACTGGAGTAGCCATATAAATACCGTGGCTACACGCGCAGGTCAGAGGCTCGGAATCCTGCTGCGAGTAGCTCATCTCCTGACTCCCCAAAGCCTGTCCACCATCTACAAGGCACAAGTCAGGAGTGTGATGGAATACGCTCCACTTGCCTGGATGGGTGCAGCTCCAACAACACTCAAGAAGCTCGACACCATCCAGGACAAAGCAGCCCGCTTGATTGGCACCCCATCCACAAACATTCACTCCCTCCACCACCGACACACAGTGGCAGCAGTGTGTACCATCTACAAGATGCACTGCAGCAACGCACCAAGGATCCTTCGACAGCACCTTCCAAACCCGCAACCTCTACCAACTAGAAGGACAAGGGCAGCAAATGCATGGGAACACCACCACCTGCAAGTTCCCCTCCAAGTCACACACCATCCTGACTTGGAACTATATCGCCGTTCCTTCACTGTCATTGGATCAAAATCCTGGAACTCCCTTCCTAACAGCACTGTGGATGTACCTACCCCACATGTACTGCAGCGGTCCAAGAAGGCAGCTCACCACCACCTTCTCAAGAGCAATTAGGGATGGGCAATAAATGCTGGCCTGACCAGTGATGCCCACATCCCATGAATGAATAAAAAAAGTATGTTGCAGGAGGCATATTTCCATCTTCTTTGTAGCACCACAAAAACTTGGAAAGGGTACTGGAGTATGATTTCTTCTGTGCATTTTATGTGATCCTGGCATGGTGCCTTGCTGACTGGGACTGTAAACAAGGAAATTGTGGAGTACATGTAAATTTCATTGTGTGGGATAATGACGTCCTGATGGGTGGTGCCAATGGCATTTTCTAATCAGTTAACAGGAAGTACTCTTCTGCAGGAAAGAAATAGTGCTGGTCAGTTTTCACTACCTCGAGATGGAATAAGTCATGGTCATAAAGGGGTAAATAATGTGATCCTGGCAAGCATTGCCTTTCAAGTAGTGCCTGACTTTTTAAAATAAAAATATTGTCTTTTAAAAGGGCTTGCTTTGCTGATCATACCTTTCAGGGTGAGCATCTCTCTTCCACATATCCCCTATGTAGAGGAGAGGGTCACTCAGCAAGGGAGATCATCAGTTTTACTGCAGTCCTTCCTTGAATTGCCTGTCACAATTGGAGTGCTGCCCAGGTGCTCCAGGCATTTCATGGAGCTTTTCTCTAACTTGGATGAACATCAATGCTTTAATGAGCTCGGTGCACAGTTTGAATGCAGGATTAAGCTGATAATATCTCACATTCATACTGTAGCATTCTGGAATTAAGCATCATAGCCAGTAAATAGGCCCCAAGCCTCAGTGCTTGACAAGGTAAGGGTCAAACAGCTGATGCTCTGTAGCACTACTGGCACCGAAGGTTACACCAATTATAAAGGAACATTGGTGAGGCCACACCTGGAGTACTGTGTGCAGTACATACTAGCCCTAGAGGGAGTGCAATGGAGGTTTACTAGACTGGTATAAAAACAAAATACTGCAGATGTTCGAAATCTGAAATAAAGCAGAAAGTGCTGGAAATACTCAGCAGGTCAGGCATCATCTGTGGAGAGAGAAGCAGAATTAACGTTTCCGGTCTGTGACCTTTCATCAAAACTCAGACCTGAAATGTTAATTCTGCTTCTCTCTCCACAGATGCTGCCTGACGTGCTGAGTATTTCCAGCACTTTCTGTTTTAATTTACTGGACTGGTTACTGGGATGAGGGGATTGAATAGACTAGATCTATATTCCCTTGCGTTTCGAAAAATGATAGGTGATCTAATTGATACATATAAAATTCCTAAGGGGCTTGAGCGGGTAGATGCTGAGAAAATGTTTCCCCTCCCAGTACAATCCAGAACATGGGGTCACAATATCAGAATAAGGAATTAGCTATTTAGGACTGAGATATAGAGAAATTTCTTCACTCAAAGGATTGTGAATCTTTGGAATTCTCTACTCCAGAGAGCTGTGGATGCTCCATCATTGAGTATATTTAAGACAGAGATTGATAGATTATTGATACTAAGGGAATTAAAGGATATGGGATAGTGCAGGAAGGTGGAGTTGATATAGAAGATCAGCAATGATCTTGTTGAATGGTGGAGCAGGCTCAAAGGGCCAAATGGCCTACAGCAGCCCCTATTTCTTATATTCTTTTGTTACCTTATCAGTTCTGAATGTTCCATCCAGTTGTCTGACCAGAATGGATAAATCTTTCCCATTAAAAGCTGTCATGGTAAAATGCTACTCAAAAGTTGCCCTTTTTAGTTGTCTTCTTGCTGAGAATCCAATGCCAAAGTTACCAGACCACTGATTTTAATGTTTTAGATGAACTCAACCTGCTGCTATTAAAATCAAAGTCAGATAATTAAACATAATAGGGAACAAAATGTGAGCCTTCTCCCACAAAATAGTACCAATGTTTGATTAGAATTTCTTGACATCTTAAATATCATTTATCTATAATCTATATCAAAGAGGAAAAAACAGGAAGGCCACATAATAAAAGAGAACATCAAACATAGTTTCAGTACAATAATGAGACATTTTCACTGAACACAATGAGCTGATGAAAGTGTTTGCATCAGTTCACTTCCAATCTTATGGTGCTTTGATATAGGACACAATTTGTTTCAAAATGGGTGAGGGAAGGTGGAGAGGTGCAGGAAATGCTAAGAAGAAAGCTATACGCTAGAATATATAATAAAGCAATTCCGTACAACTGCATGCAAAACCTAACGCATGGGGCAGATTTACTCAGCTGGAAAGCGAATAATAGTCAGAACAATATTTTACTCCAGTTGAAGACATTTCCATATGACTATGAGGCACAAGAAACAGAGGCCGGAACTTTAAGTCCCCCAAAGAGTTGGCTTGTGGTGGGGGTTGTAAAATGGAGTGGGAGGCTCGGGAGGCCCTTCCCGATCCGCTCCCGCCTCCACGGCCATTTTATATGGGGCAGTGGTGGTGGGAAACGGCCCGCCTGCCCCAGGCCAATCAAGGCCCTTAAGTGGCCAATTAAAGGCTGCTTAAGGGCCTCCGCCTGCCGCCACAGGGATTTTACTGTTGGCAGGCGGGCAGCCCAGGCCTGAAAAAAGCCGCCTGACAAAGTAGGCTGATTTCTGATGGCCTGGGGGGGCCCCTCCTGATCAGGTACCCTGTGCCCGACATAGGGCCATCCCCGATGCCCCAATCACCCCCAATGCCCATCACACCCCCAGACCCCACCAATTGGCCTCCCTTCGCTCGGTGAGGCCCCAAAAACCTACTTTTTTACAGGGCCGTCCTTCCTCTTCGTGTGGAAGCTGGGTTGCAGTCCCAGCACTGTCCACTGCTCCCTGTGACACTGATGGGACCAAGAGCTGCCGGTCCACTGATTGGCTGAAAGCTCCATTAGGTGGGACTTCCTGCCTCAATGAGGTGGAAGTCCCGCCAAAGACCTATTAAGGTCCTGGGGACCATAAAATCCAGACTTGATCCCCATGCCCGGTGGAGGCGGAATCACCACCAATTCTTTTGGTCGGTGGATGGCTCTCGTCCGCCATGCGGAAAATTCCATCCAGAATGTCAATTTTATGTCCTGAATGTTCTATTTTATCCCAGCGTAACACATTTGTAGGCTGGTGCCAAATTGCTGGTGTGTTTGCCGATATCACAACAGTGACTATTGGCTGAATTTTGTTCTAAGGATGAAGACCACGGCAGTGGCATCAGAAGTGGATGCCGTGTCCGTTTGGTTGTTAAGTGGCCAGTGGCATGCGATCTCATGCACCCAGCCAATTAAGGAACGTGAGTTGCGGGGGCTTTCCAATCCCGGCAACGGCGGGAAGTCAGGCGGCAAGGTTGGCGTCAGCGGATGCTGCGGCAGGTGCTAGCGCCATATTTAAAGGGCTGCCAGCCCTGCATTCATTGCTGCCTGAACAAAGGACTACATCCTCCTACTGCTGCCTTGAGCCATCAACTACCACTGCTGCTCCCTTGACTTGAAGACCCAAACCATTCAAGGAGCTCACCGGAAGGCTACAGCAACAATGGCAGAAGGAAGACCCCGGGTAGCTCCCTGGTTCAGCGATGCCTCCCTGCAGGTTCTCCTCCCAGCTGCAAGGGCAAGGCCGGAGGTCTTCGTCCCGGGGCCAGGAGGAGGAGACGGCCCCACCTGACCAAGCAAACCTGAACAGAGTTCTGATGAAAGGTCTTGACCTGAAACATTAACTCTGCTTCTCTCTCCACAGATGCTGTTTCACCTGCTGAGTATTTCCAGCATTTTCTGTTTTTGTTTCAGATTTCCAGCATCTACAGTATTTTGCTTTTGTAAGCCTGGTTGGAGATTGCACAGGAGGTCAGCAGCTGTGGGGTTACCACCAGCCCCCCCCACCCCCTCCAAACCTGGATCCAGTGCTGCAAATGTGTCAATAACCTCATTCTGTCTGCCAAGGTGTGTACTCCATCCCTCTTTTCCTTTTGGGGCTTGTATGTGGCACCACGAGAGGGTGTGCTTGGTGGAGAGAGAGTGACCATCCAGTCAGTGGCAAGGGGGTCAGACAGCAGCCTATCCTGTCAAAAGTGTAGCTGTGTCACAGTGAGAGGCACCCGTCTGTCTTTGCTGACCTCCACAATTCCCGAGAGTGGTCATATGCAGGTGGCATTCATATGCCCCCATCATGGTCTGCTGAGCCCCCACCAGCATAGGTGTTCTGTTTGTCTCCATGGGAAAACTAACAGTCTTCCTTTTAGTGCTTGCAGGAGAAGACAGCACACACCAAGGAGAGGGCCAAGACTGGCAGAAGAGTGCTGTACTTCCACATCCTGACCCTCATGGAGGAGGCCTTGTAGTTGGCAAGGCACCAGGGCAGCTGTGCAATTGCTGATGACAAGACAGGAGTGCCAACCAAAGAGGGTGAGAGCATGAGTGCAAGTGCACAAGGGTGCATCTGGCACACACAAGGCATAGTGCTCATGTGACCAGTGCTGGACACAGAGATCTACAGCAAGCATGGCTGGAATGAGCAGATAGGAAGCCCTTAACCTATAAATGTTTACATTCTCTCATGCAGCTCAGTGTAGAGCTGAGGCACAAAGGGCTGGAGAGACTGGGGGTAGCTGCCCACCTCTGAGGAGGAGGAGGGATCCTCAGAGGGTGCAGTGTCACATCATTCCCCCGCATTCTCCACCAGGGCAGATACTCTCACGTTGGTGGGTCTGCATTTACGAGTAGATTCAGGGTCACAACCTGGTGAGCAAATCACAGACACACCCAAGCAGCTGCTGGAGTCTGTGACAGCTGAGGCCACTGGCAGTCCAGGACAGTGGGAGGTTAGGCCCATGCTGAGCCCCAGGGTGATGACACGCCTCTGGAATCGGCCACATCATGGGAACTGCTGCAGCTTCATCGAGAGGTGTGAGAACATCTGGCAGAGCTGCCAGAGGCTATACACGCCCATGTGAAATAGATGGAGGAGTCCAGCCATGCCTCTGGTGTATGTGTGCATGGGTTCCTCCTTTGAGAGATTGGCGACCTTCATGGAGAGCTTGATCCAGCAGATCGCTCAGTGGATGCTGGAGATGCACGCAGACCTGCATGCCATCACCTTGTCCATGAGTTCAGTGGCAAAGCAAGTGGGGACAAGGTACCTGGAGTCTCTACGAGGTGCTCATCCTTCTGAGGAGAGCCGGGAGATATAAGTGTGCTTCGCAAGGTAGGAGGAGCACTAACTTCTGCTTCTGGGGGCTCCTCTCAGAGCTCTCCTGGTATGGACAGTGGCTCCTCAGCACCTCTGTTAGTGACACCATTGCCTGAAGAAGTTGTGACGACAGAGGAAGGAGCCCTTCAGAGTGCTGGGGCCTTCCAGGTCATCCCAAGCCACTGGGCAGCATGATCAGCAGCCTTCCTCCAACTCAGCTGCAGGTGCAGGGGGTAGCACCTCGTAGGAGCACTCGTAAGAGAGTTAAGAAGAACCCCTAGCTGCACTTGGTGTTCATGATTACAATATGTAGATGTTAAATCTCGCTTCTGTTGTCCACCTCAATAAATCTTTCTCTCACTGTTACAGCTTCTCATTATACTTCATGCTGCTTTGTGAGATCTTATCTACACCATTGCCCCCCTCAATGGGCTTGAAGTGATGGACTAAGGAGCATCTGTTCAGCTCTTCAGCCTTGCCACTGTGCACTGGATGATGGAGTGCAAAATAAAGGATGTGTCAGCAGGACTGATTAAAGATAAGTAAAAGCAAAATACTGCGGATGCTGGAAATCTGAAATAAAAACAAGAAATGCTGGAACCACTCAGCAGGTCTGGCAGCATCTGTGAAAAGAGAAGCAGAGTTAACGTTTCGGGTCAGTGACCCTTCTTCGGAACTGACAAATATTAGAAAAGTCACAGGTTATGAGCAAGTGAGGTGGGGGTGGGGCAAGAGATAACAAAGGAGAAGATGTAGATTGGACAAGGCCACATAGCTGACCAAAAGGTCAAGGAGCAAAGGCAAACAATATGTTAATGGTGTGTTGAAAGACAAAGCATTAGTACAGATTAGGTGTTAACGGACTGAATATTGAACAGCAGCAAGTGGGTAAGCAAACTGAACAAACTAAGATGAAATGAAATAAATGCATTTAAAATTTTTTTTTTTTTTTTTGCATTTAACCCGAAACGTTAACTCTGCTTCTCTTTTCACAGATGCTGCCAGACCTGCTGAGTGGTTCCAGCATTTCTTGATTAAAGATAAGGCTTGTTTGGATGTTTCTGAAAGGGCATAAGGGTCAGAGGAAATGGCTCTGTACGAGAGGGTCCTGAGCCTCCCTTGTGCGTTGTCTGTGGTCCAAGGGATTCCTCATCTTGCACTGCATGGTCAGCTGTCTCCTCCACATTCTCATTGTCGGAGGAGGCATCGCAGTCGGCAATATCCTCATTGTTTAATGCCTCCCTCCTTTGCAGTGCTAGGTTGTGCAGTGCATAACAGACCACCATGATACGTGAACCCCTCGCTGATGAAGGGCTCCATTGGATCGTTCAAGGCACCCGAATCGCATTGTCAGAAGCCCAATGGCTTGCTAGATTGTCGCTCGGATTGATCTGTGGCAGGTATTGTACTTCTCCTTTACATCTGTGCGTGGGTTCCTCATAAGCGTGCGTAGCCATGTCTGTAGCAGGTAGCTCTTGTCTCCAAGTATGCATCGCGAAAGGTGGGGGTGGGGGGGGATGGTTTTGCCAGAAGAGCTGTGGCACCTGGAACTGCCAAAGTATGTATAAGTTGTTGCTGCTTCCTGGGAACCATGCTAGTCACAGACCAGTTGAACATTGCACGAGTGGAAACCCTTTCTGTTGATGAAGGCCGCTGGCTGGTCCCTGAGAGCCTTGATGGCCACATGCTTGCAGTTGATGACAGCCTGTAACTGGGGGAATTCAGCGATGGACATGAATCCAATAGACTCCTCTGCCTGACTGTCTGGATTTAGGCGGCAGTGCATATAGTCACTGGTGTCTTCAACAGGGCATTGATCACTTCCTTGATGCACTGATGGGCTGCAGACTGGGAGATCTCACACATGTCCCCGGTGGATCCCTGGAAGGAGCAGAGGCATAGAAGTTGAGCGCCACATTGATCTTCAGTGCTACTGGCATTGGGTGTCCACCAATCCCCATTGGTCTCAGTTCATCCTGCAGCATGGTGCAGAGATCAGTGATGGCCTCCCTGGATAGCCGCAGTCTTCGCTGAAATGGCTGCTTGGGCATTTGGGAAATGTGCAGCCTCAGGCGGTAGACTCTCTCCTCGGTATAACCTATTCTGGGCGCTTATTGCTGTGTCCTTCTGCACCCTTCTCCAACGTGCCCACCCCGAGGCTGACACTTTTGCTGGTCCTGATGTCGGTGATGTGCCCCCACCGGTGCCTGGACCTCCCTCCCTTTGAGCTGCTTTGCATCCTCAATAGGAGCCCCAAGGTCTGGGTGGATAAGGCCCATGGCAGGTGTCCTCACTCTGATTCAAAGGCCTTCTATGCAGATGGACCCCGCCCCCAAACTTGTATCTGAGTCTTTTCCTTGGAGAAAGTGACACTGACCCCAAGTGATCCTGGCAACATGCCGCTACAGTCCTGCCACCTTCTCCCCACTTCTGCTGATGTCTGACAGCACCCTATGTGCACCACCCTTCCTGTCAATGCACACTGGCTCTCCCGATGGCTTCCTGAGAGAGTAAGCACTTATCGCCCTGCTTCTTTGCTACCTCGTTTCACCAGGTGGGGTTCTGAAGCCCCGTGGTCCCCATACTCCATTGGTAAAATTACAAATGTGCCATAAAATTGGAGTTAATTGGCCTATCGAGTAGCTTAATTGGTGTCCTGTTGCCTCGATGTCAGAAGTCTGCCCTCTATGGTTCCCGCCACTGGTAAAATCTGGAAGCGACGTGAAGACTTTGGACCTCTGCCCAAATGTGCTCCACTCCCATTTTACTGCCTCATCCCCGACCTCCAAACTCGCCCTTAGTGGCCCGGTAAAATTCCAGCCTATAATTCAAAATGAATTAACTGGCTATGAAGTGCTTTGAGATGTTTGGGAGATGTGATAAGATGTTGCATAAATGCAATCTCTTTCTGTAATGGTACTACGCAACTGCATTTCAGCTGTGACTATTGGGGTGTGCCCATTTCTACATTCTCTGTGCCTGAATATTGAAGCCTGAGGTGCCCCCTATATTGGGGACAAACGGAAACCAAGATTGAGCCACTGTAAGTATCACAGCGGTCCTCAGGTAAGTGGAGCCTGGAGTCGGGAGTTAGGGGGCCAGGAATAGGGAGTGAGGTGGGAGGAAGGATAGGAGACTGAGGGGAGGATTGGAGGTTGCGAGCTGGGAGATATAAGGGGGGGGAGGGGCAGAGGATAGGAGGCTGGGAGGGGTGGCGGGCGGGATAAGGATTTGCCTGCATTCTTTAAAAGTGAGATCAGAAGGAGCACTTCTCCTTCTCCTGGCTCAAATTCAGATAAGTAAATTTCAAAAACATACCATTTTGGTACCCTTATTTGCATTTGTGATTTCAGGAATGGGTCATGGGTGCCCACTTGCTTTCTTTCATCAATAAGGCAGCGGCATATTACAGGCCAGGAATGTGCACGCACTTCCTGCCTGCCATATTGGGGCTTTAGTAGGCCGAATTTATAGAACTTGACAATTTAATAGGTTCTCCTCCACTTAAAATCAAAGATTTTTAAGTGCGGATAGAGTTTTAGGTTTCTTCTCACTTTAGGTGGTTACCTCACTATGCTCAATTAAGATGCTGCACTTTGCTACTTAGCCATTGTTCAATTATTTCTCAAGGGGACTGAATGACAAAAATTAAAGTACTTACATTTCATTACTCAAATTGTGCAAATAATAGACTACAGTCCTAAGAGAGCAGAATAACATTCTTTGAATATTATTTGACCATTTATTGCATACAATAAAATTTATTAAAGTATTTATTCGGGTAACTTGGGAACTCAAACTGTGGGATAACATGTGGCTCCAATGAGCAAGTATTGAGCATTATCCCAAATCAATTTATGAAGTCATAACTGCTGAAACAAAACTGACAGATACAAAATGAATTTAGAAGGCATGTCATACCCTTCCCACTTCCACCAGATTAGTTACCATGACGATACTGGATGAATTCTCCTGCCATATCATTCTCCAGAAATCTTTAACCGTCTCCTGCATTGGACCTTAAATATAAGAAAACAAAACAAATGGTTATTGTTCACTCTTGTATCAATGTATGCATATTGACATAAATGGCATTTTGAACAACACCGTTAGATTAGAAAATCTTGCACTTGTGTATTAAACTGTACTGTACAGTAATAAGGCATATAACAAGTTAAATTGGTTCCCAAAAAATAAATTTAGGAATAAATGCTAGTAATTAAGAATCATTTACAAATGGATAATTATTTCATTGCAATTACTTAGAAATCACACTGACATCAACAATCTGTGTTAATAATCTAAAGCATTTTCAACTAGAATTATACAATTTAGCAGCTGTATTATAACCTGATTCCATATCTCACCTCCTTGCCACTGAAACCTCCCCCCACCCTCAGATTATTGTATGCAGTCTTCCATTTCCACTGCATTACCCTCAGTTCCAGAGGCCTCAGCCATCAGAACTTCACACTGGGATTCTCTTCCTTGCTCCTATCCTCTTACATTCAAAAGACTCTTCAAAACCTCTTCAAACTGATTGTCACTCTCCTAATTCTGTTTCTAATTTCTGCTCAGTATGCAAATTCTGGACTCCCCTGCACCACCCAAAACCCTCCTGTCCCCAGCCCACAGCCCCCACACAATTCATTTTTGTTTCTGGACAGATTGACATACCTTAGGTTCTATGTTAGTGTTGCATCTCCTTTGCCATGCAGCATCATCCTTTTTGTCTTTTAATCTCTCCTGCCTTCCTCCCTATCACAGACCTTCCCTTTTGTTCTTTCCCTGCCTCAGTACTTGCTCTAAACCTATTACATCTCTAACTTTTTCCAGTTCTGAAGGTCATCAGGCTGAGATGTTAACTCTCTCTCCATGCTGCTGCCTGACCTGCTGAGTATTTCCAGCATTTTCTGTTTTTATTTCAAGTATTTTGTTTTTGCTGTATTTGTGCAATATGTTGCATTTGTCAAATCCAACATCACAGTAAGCATATAGTGCATCCAATCAAAAATTACAGCACAAAAACAGGTCATTCAGCCCATCAAGTTTAAGTTTGTATTTTTTGGCCACCAAGTCTAATCCCAGTCTACTGCTCGCTCCCCAGATCTTTAATATTTTGTCTTTTCAAGCAACTATATTTCTCTCTTGAAAAAAAAAGTGATGGACTGTCTTTCAATAGTATTTGATGGAAGAGAATTCTATGTGCACAAAATCTTTTTAAACTTCCCCTTTAACATTTTTTGTAATTACCTTAAATCAGTGACCTTTTTTTGCTGTGTTGCCAACTCATCATAATCATTCATAAGCCTGGAAACATTTATCAAATCACCCCTTAATCTTGTAACCACTAGAGCTGGAATGCACCATGAAAATATGGTGGAATGTGCAAGGTCAGGAGACAGCGAACGAGCCTGTCTGTTTGAAATTCATCACTGTTCCATATTACGGCAAGATGATTGAAGCAGTTATTAACACCGTTAAATTGCTGCATCATAGAATCATAGAAAGTTTACAGCACAGAAAGAGGCCACTTGGCCCATCGTGTCTGTGCCAGCCGAAAAACATTCCACCCATTCTAATCCCACCTTCCAGCATTTGGTCCGTAGCCCTGCAGATTATGGCACTTGAGGTGCAAATCCAGACGACTTTTGAATGATTTGAGGGTTTCTGCCTCAACTACCCTTTCAGGCAGTGAGTTCCAGATCCCCACCACCCTCTGGGTGGAAAAAACCTTTCCTCATCTCCCCTCTAATCTTTCTACCAATCACTTTAAATCTAAGCTCCTGAGTCACTGACCTCTCTGCTAAGGTAAATAGGCCCTTCACCTTGAACTCTATCCATGCCCCTCAAAATTTTGTACATTTCAATCAGATTTCCCCTGAGCCTTCTCTGTTCCAAGGGGAACAATCGCATCCTATCCAATCTTCCTCAAAGCTGCATTTTTCCAGTCCCGGCAACATCCTCGTAAATCTCCTCTGTATCCTCTCTAGACAAATTACATCCTTCTTGTAATGAGGTGACCAGAACTACACACAGTACTCAAGTTGTGGCCTAACCAATAATTTATACAGTTCCAGCATAAGCTCCCTGCTCTTATATCTATACCTCAGTTAATAAAGGAAAGGATTCCATATGCCTTCTTAATCAGCTTATCGACCTGTCCTGCTACCTTCAGGGGTCTGTGGACATTCACTCCAAGGTCCCTCACTTCCTCTACACCTCTCAGTATCTCTTAAATGTTACAGAGAGAGACCTGTATGTTTGCATCAATTTTTCCTGTAATTTATACTTTCAAATATTAGTTTTAAATAGTCAGGGAGAAAACACTAGGCTGAATTTTATGAGCCCTATGGAGACAGGTTAGGAGGTGGGGGGGGGGGGGCAGTTGCAGGTGCTAAAATGGCAGCAGTGTACGCCAGGAGAGAAGCCTGAAGTGTTCCTGCCACCATGGGATATTATCAAAGGCCGTCGAGCAGAGGCAGGTGGCCAATTAAGGTAATTCATTTTGACGGCCATTTTGTGACCCTGCCAGGGTTTTACAAGCCTCAGAATGGCTCCCTGCCATGTGGTGAGTCCATCAGCCACATCGGGATGACCTTCCAGGGACTCCCAGCAACATCCATGGGGGAGAGATCGCGAGGCTCCATGGCCCACAGGGGCGCCCACCAGCTGCAATGGCTGCCTCTGCAGCCCCAACACCACAGCGGGAGGGTTCATCCCTCCAATCATCGGGGTCTGCCTGTCTGGCGCATAAAAAATTTCCACATACCTGTAAGGGCATCTCAATATGGAAGCTCACCATAAGCTTGTATGGGCTCAGGACCCGCGTTTGGTCCCAGCAGCAGGATTCTTGCCTTGCCGTTAAAATTCCAGCCATTGTATACAGACTCCACTTTCTTATCTCATCATGAGTGGGAACAGAAAACATTGCCTAACTCTTAATTCATGTCTCTGGAGAGTAACTTCATTGAAACAGGAATTCTTTACAAACTGTCTTCATCTTGGTTGTCTCTGGTCTAGACCTGTTATAAAGTCTCATTCACTTGCTGAGAGTTATTCAAGTTGGCTTAAAAATGTAACCTCAGTCTTGCTAGACAGGCGTGCAGATCAAAGATAAGGCTAAGACACTAAAGCATGATTGCCCAATTTGTTCACCCATGAAGTGAGATTCACTGCTAGGGGTGGAGCTCCCACAGTTTATTGAGAGATTACAGCTCAGATTGGACCTTGTTCTGCTTGCAGATAACAACTGCCCTCTGACTTCATGGAAAGCAAAATTGAACAGAACCGGAAATGTTCTTTTAATTGGATACAAAATATAGATTCTTACTAAGTTATAAGTGGACAAGGAGGATGTGCAAATACAATAGCATCAGGCTGAAACTGACCCATTTGGAGCTAAGCGAAGACATTGCCACTTTAAAGAACAAAAGATTGTTGCAGAGAGGAACAGGATTGAAATTTAAAAAAACACCGTAAACCATTGTCTTACCAGCTCCAGAATCATTGGAAACTCCACAGAGTTTGTGATCTGGTTCATGCCTTTTGATCATAAATCTAAGTCCCAACATTGCTCTATCAAACAGTTTGAAAACATAAAACAACAGAACAATGGAAATTGAAAGACACTCGTAATTCCACATGAGCTTTCCTTTTATCTTCCTTTTATAACATTTAGAAGTTTACGACAGCTCAGTTAAGTGCACATTATGCTATGCTTAGTTCAGCAACAGAAGACACTTCTTAGGAACAATATATGACATTACTGAGATCAAAGTCAATGGAACACATGGAACTGAGCTGAAGAGGACTGGATTTTTCTCCAGGCCAGATGAGTGACTAAATAAATATGAGAGCAGGAGTTCCAGTTGCAGTCCCAAATCATTGCTCTGGGTCAGAAATTGGAAGTTATTAATTATGTATCTTCCTGATGAGATCGTTGATACTCAAATGAAGCCCACTACGGAAGCATCTTGTCGAGTTGCTATAGTTAGGAAAAACTTCTTATAAGAAAGGCTCCATGGGCTGACACTTGGATGAGGAATGACTGAAGGGCAATTATTGTGTTTGCCAATAAAGTAATAAGTTTGTCACATTTTGCACTTTGAATTACCTTGGCCTTTTACTTTGTGGTGACAGCAAGCAATGGACTCTATTGTATTAGCCACTAATGGATTAAATACAGATGCCAATCAAGGCCAACTAAATGCCAATCATGAAAAATATTTCAAACATTTGAGAGATAATTTCAGACCTTTGCTTCCGGTGGGGAGCCTTGCCCATATCGGTGAACAATGCACAATCCTCCAAGGAATTGTGGACACTGGAATCTCCAATATACACTTTCAGAAAGCAAGACTTCCCTCAGGGGGCACAAAGACAGAAAATTACTCATTGATGCCTTTTCAATCAATTGAATTTTGTGTTTCAGTCCAGAAATGCAATGAATTGTTTCTATTTTAGTATAAAACTGTTACATAATTCTCAAATGACAGCTACACTAACAGTTAGGTATCAGCCAAGCTGAAGTGGTTTTGTTTTACCTAAACTCAGCTTATTTTACTTTAAAATCATTTATTCCAAAAGCATCATTACAATCCCATTAGGGACCTTACAATGCATCCTTACAATGATACAAATATAAGCTGGATCTGCTTTCACTCAAGAAAAAGATCACAAAGTTAAGAACAGTCTCTATTCAAGTGAAATATGATTATATGACTTACTTTTTCTGTTGATTGATTAAAATGTTTTGCTTAGTTTGGTAGCTTTATTTTCGAATGCAAAAAAATCAGTTAGGATATTACAATGACAAATGTATTTTGATGCTGCGTAATATTCCCCGCTGCACTGTTTGAAGGTATTGGTGCACAGTTTATGGACAATATTAGCTCTCTCTCATACACACACACAATAAATCAAAATACGTCACACAGGTTCAAAATATCACTGCATTAAGTGACGAGATGTTGAAAAGTGCCTGGATTGAAATCATTTGTGGAAAAGCTACATTGACTAATTAGTCAAAACTGCCACAGCAGCTTCATATTGCCTTATACATAGCTGCTCTTAATCCTATCAGCTACACAGTTGAATATTTAACATATCCATTAATACTGATTATCCTTCATTCTGTTAGCAATGTGATGGTTCAAAATAATGCTTCAAAATACTGATTTCAATGGAAAATTATAATCCTAGGATTAGACTAAGGCTATATAAAGCAACAGTTCCTCTGTACCTCGAGAATATAATGATGTGGAAAATGGCACTGTACATTAATAACAATTTTCAGTGAACTTTAGTACTATTTTGCAGCATATGAAAATATCTTACTGCATCACAGCAACACCTACAGTAATGTTTTATATCTCTAAATCACACAATATTCTCTGAAATTCATGAAATGTGTGATTTAATGATTTTTCTTTTGAGCACAATGTAAGTGCTTTGCAAAATTATGGTACAGCTTAATGGTCTAAGATTATAGCCATTTATTCTTTTCCCTACCCGATTCATTGCCGTCATTACAGAAAGCTGCTGCCCTACCATTGTTGCAGGATACAAAGAAATTCTTGCTCAAAACTGTTCTCTCAGCCAGAATGTGCCCTGAGAGGCTACGAACCACAGGGAAGAAGAGAAAATGCATCACATTGGAAACTCCATGGTGCTTTGAATTAGCATACTATTCTTTCATCTGTGGGCAATAAGTTTGAATCTAGCAATCCAATGCCAAGTGGCTGTGGCATCAACCAAGAGCATAACACTGTCTTGCATTAGGCACTGAAGTGGCAATCTCAGAAAACCATGTGGGAAATATCATACTCTTCTGAGGTAGTGGTCAAGCACATAGTTTTGGAACAACAGAAAGAGCTGCATTGTGAATCAAACTGTGTTATCATGTACACTTCCTTATGAAGTACCTGCTATATAAAATAATTCCTCCGCTTTCAGGAAAAGGAAATAACATTGGATACAGTACAGCAGGAGACAGGCACTGGATAAAATAGAGCAGGAGACTGCCATTAAATAAAGTGCAGTGGTGGACAGGGCATTGGATATTGTAGAGAAAGAGAAGGCATTGGAGAGGGTGGTGCAGAAGACAATGTTGGATAAAGTTGAGCAGGAAGCAGGGCATTGTGTAAAAGTGGAGCGAAGGACTGAGATTGGATAAAGTGAAGTGAGAGATTGGCATTACTTAAAATGTAGCAGGCAACACGCCACAGGATAAATTATAGTGAGAGATGGGCATTGGACAAAGACATTAGAAAACCTGCAGTCTGGGCAGTTAAGTTAATTTTAACATAGATATATGTTAGGTGATGCACTCCAGTAGGAAAAGTAGAAACATAACCTACACCGTAAAATGGGATAGGAGAGCAAAGGGATCTTGGGATACAGGTGAACTAACATTAAAAGCAGCATTGCAGGCCAGCAAAGAAATTAAAAATGCTGAGAAAGCATTGGAATTTATTTGTAGGGATGTGGGTTTCAAAAGTTGTGAAATTATGTTAACTGTATATGGGACCCTGGTCAGGACACACTTGCAATACTGTGTACAGTTCTGGGCTCCATACTATAAAAAGGACATAGGAGCAAGAGAGAAAGTGCAAACATCATTGACAAGGATGGTACCAGAACTGAAAAATTATAGCTATCAGGAAGGTTTGAAATGGTGATGGCTTTTTTCTTTAGAAAAGGGAGGAAAAAAGAAGTAACTTGATAAAATCCTTTAAAATTATGAATGGGTCCATCAATACAAGATAGTTACTAATAAATTCAATAAAAATAGGAAGAAATAAACTGCATCGAGAGACTGGATAATTGAAAAAGTGCAGTGAGACATGGGGCACTGGATAAAATGCAGTGAGAGACAGGGCACTGGATAAAGTGCTGTGAGAGACAGGGCACTGGATAAATCGCAATGATGGGGCACTGGAAATATTGCAGTGAGAAACGGGGCACTGGATAAATTGCAGTGAGAGATGGGGCACTGGATAAACTGCAAAATAGTTTACATTCTCCCATTAATCATTATTGATGTGGGAGAAGCCAAGTCCAGGTTGATAAAGCCCTTTAATTTTGGAACCATTAATAGAGAATTCAAATAGATTCTAGGCTTCAAAAAAAGCTATCTAGGATTGTTTGACCATCGCTGGAAGAATGATCCTTGACTGTACAGTCATCAGCATACTGAAGATAGATAATGATGGTGGTGAGAACTTTTCCCATAAACTACTTAGATTGAAGAGCTTTCCATCCAGTCCTTAATTGATTTCTATATCACAGGATAGTGACAGAAGCTCAAGGTAAAAAAGTGACAAGGAAAATTGCATAAAGCACAGATACAATGATGCATCCTTGTCTTACTCTAGTTTCGATGGAGAAGGATTCAGATTGAGATCCACTGTAGAGTACATTTCTTTTCATATTGTCATAATACATTGGTTACAGTGGAGTGGGAGACTAGCATTGGATAAATAGAATGGGTGTTGGGTACAACAGAAAGTAGAGGCTAGGTATTGTATTTGACAAGAATACTTTTGATTGTACGTTTGATGATATGGCTGGACTCCTGCTCTACCTTTCCAATGGGAGACCATAAAAAACAAGTTACAAAAAGTTACAACTTTTAATTTGACTTGAACAGCCCAATATCAGCATTTACTCACCATGTGAGCAAATAGCGCTAATCACATTTAGCAGCCCTGTTCCCATTTCCTTTCAGCTCCTTTTCCTTCATCCACCTATTCAATCTAATCATGACTGTTGACATTGCTTCTGCCTCAACCACTAACCCTACAAATGAATTCCACAGCCTCACAACCCTCCTGCTCTCCCGTTCTAAACCTCTTGCACTTAGTCTTTCATCTAACCCCTTCCACTACTCCAAACTTTCTGCTTCTGTCTCCCCCTTTCATAATGTTAAACATTTATATGACTCCATAATCTGATTATTTAACAAAAAGCCCCAATTTTTCAAGTCTTCTTATTTGTATTTCTTCCTTCCAAGCAGCATCCCAGCGAATCTGCATTGTGCCCTTATTAAAGCCTTAATATCCTTCCGATAGTATGGAGCCCAGCACTGCACACAGGATTTTAACCGAGGTCTTAAGTTTTATAAAGGCTCATCATTACCTCATGGATTTTATATTCTGTACCATTTACGATAAGACATTTAAAAAAATTATTTCATGGGATGTGAGTGTTGCTGGCAAGGCCAGCATCTGTTGCCCATCCCTAATTGCCCTTCAGAAGGTGGGATCCCATCAGCTTTTTGCTTTACAACATTATCAACCTGGGCAGTACCTTTAACTTCATGAGTACCTGTAACCCAAAATGGCTCTACTGTCTCACAGCACCACTAAAGAGCAGAATTACTGTTGTTATTTTTTTTACCAAGATGCTTCACCTCATACTTGCTGATATCAAATTCCAGCCATAGCATTTAAGTACAGTTTGGGAATGATTTAGAAAACTGCAAAGTAATTTGACTAATTAACATCTTGAAAGGATTTAAGTGACATTTCCATTTTTCTTTCTTGGCTCCTGTAAGCTAAACCTACATCAAAAGATCCTTCAATACTGTCACTAACAAAGTACTTGCTCTAACAAGGGCAGAGCATTCTAAAGGTCCACACAAATATATTGCTAATTGTGCAAGTTTAGATACTCCAATAAAAGAATTATCACAAAATTAGATCGTGACTTGAATATTTTTGCAGCAGGCACAAAATTGATTTTGGACAGGTCTGAATGCTCCACAGAGTATGTTGTGGAGGGAAAAACAAGATAAGTACAATTGTGAACAAGACAGGCAGAAACCAACTATCATTTGCCCTCCCCTTTGTCCAAGTGAAGGTCTGAAGGAGGCTGTGAATTCAATTATAATACTTTAGAAAATCTCAGAAGTATTACAGATTATAAATCATTTAGCTGTTGAGGACTATTCATTTTTAATGCACATTTTCTGAACGGATCGAAACAGACTGGTCCATCAGTCTAAATTGTAGAAACCTATTTAGGTATTGGGGAAGATTGATGGTGTTTTGTCAGAAGCTACTTCCACTTTAAAATATATCAGTCTTCTGCTGAAGGTTTAATGCCACATGGTCTTATTCAAAAAATATTATATAACTCCTGGCTTTCTCTGTTCACTCTAAGTTCTGTCAAATCTTCAACAATGTTCAGCAAAGGGAGAAATCAAATAATTGCATCTTTATAACATCTGTAATTGTAACAAAACATGTTAAGGCATTTCACAATGGACCAAGTGGTTGCAGGAGAACAACTGACTGAAAGCATGGTTAAAAAGATAATTTTGAGGAGGTTTTTAAAGGTGGGGTGCAATTTTGTTTTTTGAGAGACCAATCTATGGAGCTCTTCAGTCATGGTGAAGGGATGGACACAATTTTGAAGCATCGGTCTCATTTAGGTTGGGCTGTATTGGCTATCACCAACATACGTGTGGTGAGGGGATGAAGGCGGGAAGGAGTGGGTGTCAGGATCACAGGAAAGGAGGTCCCAGCGCTGCAGCAGCCCAGATTATTTTTATGGGGCTCAGAGGGACACTCCTGCTGCTCTGGGCCCTACAAAAATAGTTTCACACTCACGTTGCCTGGATCTCTTCTGCTTTATCACCTATAGAAATGATTGCAGCACACACAGGACATGCTCCGACCATTTCTAGCCTAAAATTACAAACAGGGTCCTAGGAATTGAAGTAGGCCTATCAGCTGAAACAGGCAGGCACTTTGGTTGCCCAGAGGTAGACCCCTCTCACAATGGTGCTTTCTCCATTGTTGGGGTTAACAAGTAGGTATGGTACTGACCCCATTTTAAGGCAGTTATCACCCTGTTAGCGCCAGGTGAGAAACAATTTAAAATTGACTCCCAGAAGGGAAGTTGCAAGATGAAAAGGGAAGTAGTTTCACTCTCCAGCAAAGGGGGATTTTAACAGCAGAAATATATTTGTTCATACTCTTGCCCAATAGGCTCTGGGTGCTTGGTTTCTGATTAATCTTAAATATCACTAGAAATAAATAAGGGACTACGGGAATGACATTTCACCTTTAAAAGGCAATCAACCAATGGTAATGATAGTAGAAGTCCCCGAGTTAAAGAAGAACTACATTCACTTTATAAATATAGGTGACAAATGCGAATAATAAATAAGAAGGTCCTTTATCTGATTCACACTTTTCCACATGGAAAGGAAGTGTGCTGCAGGGATCTCACTTTTGTCTGTTGGCAATTACATTTGCAAATGCGGTTGGAGGCCAGTACATCCAAAATAAGAATACTCTAGTCCAGGTAACACTGTTCTGTCGTATTGCCAGAAAATTTCCAAAATTTGCAGTCAGTGTTGAATATGGAAATGAACGATAACTGTCACAATTCATCGTGGTTTTTCTCCTTTTTCATTAGTACTGAAACACAAGCCTGTCTCAGTGTGTCAGTTATAAATCCAACTTACAAAATCCTATTGATACCTGCAGCAACTGAGATTCAGTTCTGTTCATAAATGTCTCATGAAATGCCACCATGTAGCCATCATATCCAAGAAAGTGTAGCTATAAAATGACAATGTGCTTCTCTCAAACATTCTATCCATCTAATTATCTGTTGCACTAAAGTAGAAACACTTAAGATGACCATCAAGTTATTCTAACTTTTTTTGGAAGACAATTCCTTTTGAATGTTTACAAATAAAGTGAAGCATGGAACATTAAGACTAACATACAAAATACTCCAGTGCATGAGGATTTGTTCTTGTCTATCCTCACCTTGAGTAGCAATGTAGTGGCGTGGCCTATGGTAACCCTGAAAAACAAAGAGCAAACCAAATGAACAGCGAGAAAAAAAAACAGTTTTGTCATGAACTTCAGTTTAGATGCATGGGTACATTTTATGAATTCCACATTCCCAGCACAGAGCTCTATCCAATTGAAGCTCATCTGAGGAATTTGGGGCATTCTCATTGAGTGAAGCTTTGCATTGGGAAAGCAAATTCATAAAATTAATGCAGCCACTGAGAACTTCAAACACAAATTAACATCTATGCAACAACAACTTATATTTATATAGCACCTTTAATGTAATAAAATACATTAATGCATTACAGGAGCATTATAAAACAAAGTATGACACCGAGCCACAAAAGGAGATGTTAGGTCAGATGACCAAAAGCTTTGTCAAAGAGGTAGGTTTTAAGGAGTGTCTTAAAGGAGGAAAGTTGGGTAGAGAGGTGTAGGGAGGATATTCCAGAGCTTGGGGCCTAGGCAATTGAAGGCACAGCCACGAATAGTGGAGCAATTAAAATCAGGGATGCAAAAGAGGCCAGAATTAGAGGAGCGCAGATATCTTGCAGGGCTGTGGGGCTGGCGGAGATTACACAGATAGGGAGGGAGAGACCATGAAGCGATTTGAAAACAAGGATGAGAATTTTAAAATCAAGCTGTTGCTTGACCAGGAACTAATGTAGGTCAGCAAACAGAAAGGTGACAGGGGAACAGGACTTGGTATGAGTTAAGACCCGGGCAGCAGAGTAACTGGATTTAGTAACAGGTCAAATAGAAAGGTATGTAAAGTGTTGCTTAATCAAAATAATAAAAATAGAGAGATGCAGTCAAAGCCTAAAACACACCTATGGAAAATAAGTAATTATTTGTACTTTAGGAAATAGATTGTCTTTGAAGTGGCTTGTCAGAAAGACAATGTAAATGTTCAAACTGTTTTTTAGTTTTAGTTTTAGAGATACAGCACTGAAACAGGCCCTTCGGCCCACCGAGTCTGTGCCGACCATCAACCACCCATTTATACTAATCCTACACTAATCCCATATTCCTACCACATCCCCACCTGTCCCTATATTTCCCTACCACCTACCTATACTAGGGGCAATTTATAATGGCCAATTTACCTACCAACCTGCAAGTCTTTTGGCTTGTGGGAGGAAACCGGAGCACCCGGAGAAAACCCACGCAGACACAGGGAGAACTTGCAAACTCCACACAGGCAGTACCCAGAATTGAACCTGGGTCGCTGGAGCTGTGAGGCTGCGGTGCTAACCATTGATCGTATATACTGTCTGTGGGAAACTTCACTGATAGCACTTATTGTAAAATAATGATTTGCAGCATATAAATTTTTCCATTAATTCCTCATAGGTAGGGCCAATTTTTTTTTCAAAATTGTTCATGGGATGTGGGTGTCGCTGGCTGGGCCAGCATTTATCGGCCATCCCTACTTGCCCTTGAGAAACTGAATGACTTGCTAGGCCATTTCAGATACAATTTAAGATTCAACCACATTGATGTGGGTCAGGAGTCACATATAAGGCAGGTAAGGACCTCACTTCCTGTGTAGTTCTGGATTCCTGGCAGCAAGGTGTGGAGATCTGAGTTAACTGGCTGAAATAATTAATTCATCCCTCCCCCCACCCCCGCCCCCACAAAACCCCCCAACCCCCTAAGCAAGATTGTACAATTTTGCAAAGGAAAATGTAAGGAATTTTGAGGCTTTGCTTTATTTTGATTTACACATCGTTGCTACTCTGCACAATAAATGATTGATAAGACTTACGTCGATGTAGTTGGCATTTATATAATCTGAGTGGGGATCTCCATCTAGTAGTTGAAGTCGTACTCGAGAATGATCATCTAGGGGAAAAATGTGAACTAATTGACAATTAATATAATCTGTTTTGAACAAAAGTAAACAGCACAATCGATATTGCAATTTATTCATTGTCTAATACTATTCTCTAAATAAACTGAAATTTAATCTTATCACTATAATTATTCACCTAATTAAATGACTGTTAGCATAGTCGACTTTTAGGATGTGTACTTTAATCATTACCTTATTAGAATCATATCTATCAGCCAACATCCCAGAGACCTCCACCATGATGCTTGAGTGGGCTGGATTTTGAAAGCTTGCTGCCGTTCTCGGCGGCGAGCATCAAAAAGGCACGGCGCACGCGCAACCTGTGTGCTGCTGAGCGATATTTCGCGTGGCGGCTCATTTACAGGGAGGGGACAGAACGCGCGCCCTCGATGACATAGGGGGCGGCCACTCTGTCCCTAGCAACGGCATCCGGTGCCACCTCACAGGTGCCATTTTTAAAGGGCTCCAAGCCCTTCAGTGACATTTAAATTTATAAAGGTCCCGGTCTCTGCAAAATAAAAATAAAATTTTAGCAAAACTTTGAATCCCATCTCCCACCCCCTGCAATGAGCAATCTATATATAAATTGCTCTCTCCCCCCAGAAACAAAATTTTATTCATATCCCGAACTTTCCCCACTGAACCTTTTTCCCTTTGACCCTCAACCCCTTCCCACCATCCCTGCAACCAATCGCGTTCATTTTTGCCACTCCCACCCCCCCCTGAAAAATTTACTCCTACCCCTTCCCCACCAGTGTCACATCTCAGATCTCTGAATGGAGAGCCGCAGGCGTGGGAGTTCCGGCCACTGGCTGGAATAGCGGAGTGGGACGGCCGTCGGGACAAGGTAAGTGCTTATACATTTATTTAAATATTTAAATGAAGGCTCCACCACCGAGCGGCAGGAGGCCGCCCCGAGGCTTTGGCGCCGCCGGTAAAATGCGGCGGGGCCTTCCTGGCATCGAAGCCTGTGACGGGCCTCACTTGGAAGTATTTTCTGGGGCCCCCCCACCCCCCACCATGACCTCTGACATTGGGAGGCTGATAAAATCCAGCCCAGTATGTCTTGTCCCACCAGCACTGTAGGACCACCAGAGGTGTGGGAACAATAACGTATAGTCAGGTGGGAGTGGCCTTAAGAGTGCTCAACATAACCCTGGATACCGTGACGTCTAATGGCTTCAATTCATCAGGTCAAGGAAACATCCTGCTGATCATCACCTACCACACTATACCTCATCTGATGAATCTGCACTTCTCCATGTTGAGCATCAGTTGGAGGAAGCTCTCAGGGAAGCGAGGACACAGATTATCGACTTGAAGAGGGACTTCAGTGTCCACTACAAATAACGGGTTGGTGGTAACCAGCACTGACTGAGCTGCTTGATCCCTGCAGAACTCAACTGCTAAACAGGGAAAGCATCAGGTGGTGAGGGAAGCAACATGAAGAAGTAATCCAATTGTCCTCTACCAAACCAATCTATCTGTTGCAGTCATGTCTACCTAAGATAGAAGTGACCACTGTAGAAGTTATAGACAGAGCTAAGCGGTCACATAATCGATTGATCAGAACAAAGGTCTGTAGCCTCACCACATCCAGCTGAAAACAACAAAGCAACTAACAGGAATTGGAGGCTCAACGAACTCTCCATCTTCAACTATGGTGGAGTCCAGTACACAAGTGCAAGAAACAAGGCTGTGTTTATGTGTTTTCAGCCAAAGTTGTTGAGTGGATGATCCTACTCAGCCTCCTCCTGAGGTGCCCAATATCATAGATACCCTTCAATTTACTTCATTCCATGTGAAATTACGAAGCAGCTGAGTGCACTGGACACAGTAAAGATAATAGACCCATTTGTACTGCTGAAGGGCTGTGATCCAGAGTTATCTGTTCCCGTAGACAAGCTGTTCCAAATACAGCTATGAGACTAGCATCTCCTCACAATCTGGAAGACTATCCATGCATGTCCTGTCCATAAAACAAAGGGCAAGTCTAACCTATTTACTGCTCTATCAGTCTTCTCCCAATCATCAGTAAAGTGATAAAAGGAGTCATCATTAACACCATCAAGCATCACCAAATCACTGACACTGTGTTCAAGTCCCGCCAGAACCACCTGCCTCCAGATCTTATCACAACCTTGATCCAAACATGAACACAAGAGCTAAATATCGTAGGAGAGACAAGAGTAGCATTAACATCAAGGCAACATTCAACTGTGTACAGCACCAGGGAGCTTGAGGAAAAACTGAGGTTAATGGGGTTGTGGTGGAGATCAGTAGTCAAAAGGAAAACTCTCCAGTGACTAGAGTTATACTTGACCCAAAGGAAGGTGGTAGTGATTGCTGGAGTCCAATGAGTGGCTCATCTCCTGATTGCTCAAAGCCTAGCCAGCATCGACAAGGCTTATGGGAGGGATATTCACTACTTGCCTGGGTGCAACAGAAACAATGCTCAGGAAGCGCCATTTCATCTGGGTCACAGCTGTTCCTTTAATTGATGCCCCTGTTACTGGATTCAATATCCACCTATCCACCACCAGTGTGGCTACATTGTGTATGATGTACAGGATGTACTGGAGCAACTCACCAAAGTTACTTTAATAGCCTCCCTGCTGACCTCTACCACTGAGAAGTACAAACTTTATTTTGGGAAATCCATCTCCTCCATGCTCCCTTCTTAGTCACATACCATCCAGACTTGGACATGTATTGCTGTTCCTTCATTACGATTGTGTCAGTGTTGTAGAATTCTCTAAAACCAATGTGGGAGTAGCATCAACACAGACTTCAGCAATCCAAGGAGAATGTCTACCATCACTTTCTCAGTGCAATGGGAGATGGACAATTGATGCAGCGTTGCCCACATCCAAAAAGTAACATTTTCAAATCCAGCAGTCATTCCATCAACGTAAATCTGGACAACATAATTAGGTTTAACAGTCCGAAAGTTAAAATAAGCCTTTTTAATGTACCATTGCAGTAGACATAACTGTTTTAATTTATATGGTCTGATGCATGGTCTCAGTCAAATGCAAAAGAAATGGTTAGAAGAGAATACCATTTTATAAGCTACAGTGTTATTTGTTTGAAATTCATGAATTCCCAAAAGATTGTGGTTGAAAAATTTTCTATGCAACAAGCATTATAAATTTTACTTTACAAATTCCACCAGATGTCATGAAAACAGTAGGAAACAGGAAATTAAATCAGACTAATTTAATTATATTTCCACTGTTTGAAAACCTGCTGGTGATTTTCTCTTGCGAATGAAAGTCATCTTAAGCATCATGTACAACAACTGCAAGTTTATACCAAAACCATTGTGTCCCACAAACCACTCTTCATCTTGTGAAGCACTTTCTGATTTTTTTGCTGTACTAATAATGGAGAGGCTCTCAGCGCTCACCGTCACCACTGGGTAAAACAATTTCTGGCGCTCACACATCCACAGCTAAAAGCAGAAATCTGGAAGTTGCCATCAGTGATACCCTGCCCTCCACAGGCTGTGCTGTTGCAGTCTTCGCTGATAGAATCGTCACTGAAATTACTGTTAAGGTGTGAATTTAAGCTAATTACCCACTCTCATTGCACTAAAGACCAATGAAAAATGTAAGCCTTGTTCAATTAGGAGTAGCAAAGTTTTTAACAATGTCATAAGTCATAATTACTGCTGAACTACCCTGCTGGGCCTCAAAGAAATTTCCTCAGGAGAAAATTAATGTTGCAGATTTTTTAAAATATTAAAATTAAAATAATTTTGATACAGCTTGTGTTTTGCTCATTTAAGTTTTTCCCTGAAGCCCATGTGTATAACTCAATCTTTTTTGGTTCCTGTACAATAATTTATATTCCCTGTTTTTTACTTTCTGCTTTGCCATCTATTAGGATTCTTCAATCTGATAGGTTAAACAGCTTCCCTGCAGCTTGCCCTGCAGCTTGCCCTACTCACAGATGCCAAAGATCCCCTAGTTAGCTACATGGGTGACAAAAATAGTACAGACAATAAAATAACCTGCCAATGTTAATGGTGAAATGTGCTGTCAATTAATGTTATATACTGCTAAACTGAGCTAGATGTGGCATTACAACAAAGAAAATCAAATAACATCAATAATGTACAATAATGAGCAGTGGCATTTAAAGTCAGATATCAAATCAGCAAGTATTAAAAGCTTCACTTTGGTATCTGGGGCAATATTTCCACAAAGAAAAATGAGAGACCATTTTCAGGAAACTCAACTGATATTTCACTGCCTTAGATCTGACAAGCTAACTTCATGCCCGCAACATGTTTCCCACATATTAGGAACACAGTAATGTCTTGTCAACCCACATAATTATAAATTGCGAACTGAAATTAAAAGTTTCTTAGGCTTCTGGTGGCTAACGTATCACTACATAGAACAGAACAAGTTAACTTCTTCCAGTCCAAGGAATTTCTCAAAAACAGCTTTCATAGTTCAACCTTTTGCATTGTCTGCTAGCAAGGAGTGAAATTACAATTGTGTGCAACATAAAATCGCACATCATAAATTCTACAGCTGATAAATCCCATTGCTGGTCTTTTGTTTATCTACATTTGTACATTCTAAGAATTGATCGCATTATAGAACTTTCATGTATTACAAAGAAGATTGAAATGTATTCAGTTTTTTATACTATTTTTTCATTTTATAATCAAAAATATCAGTGTAAGAAATACACTATATAAAAGAAAACAGCATAAAAATCAATTTTCAAAAATATTATGAATGATAATTACAGAAACTAGTTCTTAAATTTGAAATAGATTTGTTTCAATCCACCCCATGCATTTATTTATGAGTTATTCAGGCGGCATGTCAGTCACATCAGGAACAAAGCATGTGTTGTGACATTATGGCTGGAATTTCATGAGGAGGTGGTGGTCCTGTCCACCGGCTGGAAAGTTGGGGGTGGGGGGAACCCACCTGCGCTAACTCAAATAATTGCCTGCAGTCCTGGCTTCCACTCCACTGAGGCAGATGTTCTGCCTCCAAGAGATGCCAGCCAATCAGAGGGCCGGCAGCTCTTCAGTCCCAGCAGCACCACTGGGAGCAATGGCCACTGCTGGGACTGCACCAAGCGAGAAGAGCCAGCATGGACACCGGCCTCGGAAGAGGTATCTGGGGTTGGGGCTCACTGGGGCCAAACGGCCAGGCCCTGGTGAGGTGGGCGGTGGTGGGGGGTCGATCTAGAGGGCAGCCGGGGGCTGTTCTATTGGGGATGGCCCGCGCTGCTGGGAGGGGTCCTCTGTGGGGCATGCAGTGCCTAATCAGGAGGGCCCCCCCAGCCCACATGGAGGCCGCCAGGTATTACTGGGCAGCCTCCCCCGGTGGTGAAGTGCCCATCCGGCGGCAGGAAGAGCCCCTTAAGTGGCCACCATTTGATACCAGCAGGGTTAGGTAGCTGATGGGCATGACAGCTTCTGCTATCCCAATCAATTTTATGCTCTCCTGTCTTCCAGGCCCCTCCCGGGGGCATGGGGTAAGCATAAAATTCCGGACTATACTTCACGAAGAAAATTGATAGCCTAAACAGTGAACTGGGAACATGGGAAAAATATGGCAAATGCTAAACAAAGGAGCTTGTGAGCCACCTTGTTTTCTGCCTTCCCCAACAGCCTTGGAGTGCAGTTTTGCGCCTGTAGCTCACTGGTTGCCTGTAAATGTGGCCCAGGCCTCAAAATGGCTCAGATCTTACAGCAGTAACAACAAACAGGCAGAGGACGCACTTCTGCTACCATCTGGTGTGCAATTAAAGTAAATAATTGGCCCCATTTATTTCTAAGGCTCAGATAAAAGACTGTAGCAAATAAAACCAGAAAGTGCTGGAAATACTCAGCAGGTCTGGCAGCATCTGTGCAGAGCGAAGCAGAGTTAACGTTTCAGGTCTGTGACCTTTCATCAGAACTGGCAAAGGTTAGAAATGTAATAGATTTTAAGCAAGTGAAGTGGGGGTGGGGGGAAGAGAACAAATAGTCATCTAATCTCTTCTGCCCTCTGCCCTGTGATAGGGCAGAGGGCAGAAGAGATTAGATGACAAAGATGTCATGGGACAAAGGCAAATGGAGTGCTAATGGTGTGATGAAAGACATAGCATTAGTCCAAAGAGAGTGTTAATGGCAGAATAATGAACAGCTCTGTCCAAAAGCACAAATGTGAAAAACCAAGTTTGAGGCAGGCACATGGTTAACAAATAATAAAACAAAATAAAATAAAATAAAATAAAAAAGGCAAGTCATGATCTGAAATTATTGAACTCAATGTTGAGTCTGGAAGGCTGCAGAGTGCCTAATCGGAAAATGAGGTGCTGTTCCTCGAGCTTGAGTTGATGTTCACCGGAACACTGCAGCAGGCCAAGGACAGAAATGTGGACATGGGAGCAGGGGTGATGAATTGAAATGGCAAGCAACTGGAAGCTAGGGCCATGCTTGCAGACTTTTTAACCTAAGAGCCGTAGTACACTTTAGATTGGTCCCAGGAGAAGTGAACAAACCTCCAAGATCCTAAAACATATAGAGGAACTCTTGGGGTGGAAGTAAAAGTCAAACGGAAGGTGTTCTGTAGAGATTTAGAGTTTAAAGTATATTTCTTCATGTTTTGTTAAGATTTTAAGTTTAAAGTATAAGCGTTTTCAAATTGTAGTGTTAAGTAGTAGTGTTTTGCTTTGTTTAACTTTTGTACCGTGAATTTTTTTTGTTTAAACTTGAAATCTTGTGGCATAATTCTTTCAGTAATAACTGTGAATTCAACCTCTTTTTAAAAGTTCCTATGGGATTGTAACAAATTGAGGGCTTTTGATGGGTTTTCGGATCGACAGACTGAGACGGTTACACTAGGATTTGATCAAGTTTAAGCGAATAAGATTTAATGGTGACCGTTACTGTATTTATTGAGAAGCAGAATTGTTTTGTCAATTACTAAGACTTTTCTGGGACAGGAAGATTTATTCCTGAGTGTTTTGCAACAAGCAACAAAGTTTAGGTTGATGGCATTGGCAGAAGAGTTGAAGAGAGTTAAAAGCAGGGGATAAAAAAGCAGAAATTGTGGAGACTTTAGCACAATATTTGGAATTTGAAGAGGAAAAGATTGACCCCAATAAAACACAAATTTAGTTAGCTAGGATTCAGTTGCAAATGAAGAAACTTGAATTGGAAAAAGAAATGAAGTAACCTGATTTGGAAAGAGATAGAGAAAAGCCAAAGCTTGAAATCGAGGTTCAAAGAGAAAGGGAAGCGAGACAATTTGAATTGAAAAGAGAAAGGCTTCATTTACATGACAGGGAAATAACTGGTAATTTGGATGATGATTCGAGTTTGACTCCGGGTTTTGATTTAACAAGGAATATCCACCTACTGCCTAAATTCAATGAGTAGGGGGTTGAGGGATATTTTGTCTCATCTGAGAAAATTGCTACAAGGCTAGCTTGGCCACATGAAACATGGATTATTCTTTTGCAAAGTGTTTTAATAGGAAAAGCATTGGATGTTTATTCAAGTCTTCGGAGAAACAGTCTGTAGATTATGAGACAGTTAAAACACGGTACTTAATGTTTACAAGCTGGTTCCATGAGCTTATTGATTAAAATTTTGAAATTTGAGGAAGAGACGGAATCAAACTTTTGTAAAATTTGCTAGAGAAAAAGAAACGATTTTTGATGATTGGCATCATTCAATGAAACTTGAACAGAATTTTGAAAATGTAACAGAGGTGTTGTTAGTGAAGGAATTTAAAAATAGTGTTCCAGCAGGTATTAGGGCACACCTAGAAGACAGTAAAGTTTCTATTATAAGAGAAGCTGCTGTTCTGGCTGATGGTTATGATTTGTCCCATAAACAGCTTTGGGGCAGTAAATCTCCATTTGCAAAACCACACAGGAGTTGGAGACATAGGCAGAATGATAGTGGCCAAGTTTCTGAGTGTAAAAGAAATGGCAGAAATGAGAAGACAGAGGCTTCTCAATGTGCTAAAATAGACAGTATAGAGGATAGGAGCCTGTCAAAAAGACCAACATGTTTTCATTGTCATAAGTTTGGACATGTAAAAGCAGAGGCCTGTTACTCCAGAATTGGCCTTTATAGCCACTCCAGGCGCTGCTTCACAACCACTGACCACCTCCAGGCGCGTATCCATTGTCTCTCGAGATAAGGAGGCCCAAAAGAAAGAAAGAAAAAGAAGAAATAGGGGCATTAAAGATTATGGTGGGTTGCGTATCCATTGTCTCTCGAGATAAGGAGGCCCAAAAGAAAGAAAGAAAAAGAAGAAATAGGGGCATTAAAGATTATGGTGGGTTAATATTTGAAGAGGAAGTCACTGCATTTTTGTCTAAAGAAAGGCCCAGAAAGATTGTTATTCTGTGATATATAGGTTCAGCTTGGAGTTTAAAGTTAGGAAAAGATTTGGACTTTTTTCAAAGATTTCGTTGAATAAGAATGTATTGATACGGAGTGTGGATGGGGGTTCTGTGCCCAAACTAATGTAGAGAGTGAACTTAAACTGTGATTTGGTAAAAGGATCTGTTATTGTTGGTGTTGTGTTTAAACTACCCATTAATCAGGTTGATTTTATAGTAGGAAATGATCTCATGGGAGATAAGGTTTATTCATTTTCTGGAAAGGTGGACAAGAGTCTGTGAACTATTCCTATGGGCAAAGACCCCTCACCTACAATGGCCCCAAATCCAATGGCCCTCTCAGCCTGACTCTCAGGGTCAGTCCTGAAGCAGACACAGTTGCTGGCTCTCCTGAACAAAGCATCACTACCCTCCTTGATGCAGCAGTGCACTGCGGATTGAGAGACCCCACACATGTCGCCAATGGATCCCTGGAATGATCTAGAAACGCAGAAGTTCAGTGCCACAGTAATTTTGAGGGCCACAAGTATAGGGTAACCACCAAAGCCCAATAATTGCAGGTCATCATTCAGCAATGCGCATAGCTGTGTGACGGCATGTCTGGTCATCCGCAGTCGTCTCTGACACTGGCGCTCTGACATCTGGAGGTATGTCATTCAAGTCCTATAGACTTGCTGGTCTTTCTGGGCTGATCTGCACCTTGGTGGCTGCTGCTGCTCATGCTTCCTCCTGGGCCGCAGCTGCCTTTTGGGTCTACCTCCGGCAGAGATGCCTCATTACAACAAGGGAATCCAGGAAAACAGGGTGGATCATACCCATCTCTATGCTCCTGGTAACTTCGGGTTCCTTCAAAAGGTCAATTACAGCTATCTGGGCAGAATTTTGTGTTAATTCCTGCTTCAACAGTATTCCAGCATAAACTCTATGGTAATGGCCTGATGATGCCCGCAGAAGCTTTAAATAAGTGTGAGCCAACATGACCATCGGAATATCATTTGAATTGCCTGCACTGGACCACTGACAGCAGTAACCTATATGGTTTCCCAGTTGTGCTGCCCCCAAACCGCGTATCCACTTGCAGAGTTGCCCCCTTTCCTCCCCCACGATACACAAATGCAGATTTGCCCCCTTCCCACCCTTATTGATACACAGATGCAAAGTTGCCCCCTCCCCCTTATTGATGATACACATATGCAGAGTTGCCCCCTACCTCCTTATCAATAAACAGATTCAGAGTTACCCCCTCCACCCCCCCCCATCAATAAACAAACGCAGAGTTGACTCCTTCACCCCCTTATCAATACACAGTTGCAGAGTTCCAACCTTGTCTCGCTTCTGGCGGTTCAACTTAGTGGCAGTGTCCAAGTTCGCAATAAATCTGAAGGATAGCAAGGCCAAACTTACCTAACCTTGGGTGATTTTTTTTGTGTGTCTGGGAAAAGGATTGAGTGCAGGTGGTGGACTTCTTGATGGATCCTCAGTCATGAAGGTAAGGGCAACAGTGCTCTGAAGTCTGGTGGTGGCGTTCTTCAATTAGTTGGTGGTGATTCTCCCTACCAAGGGATAGCCACCTACCTGGAACCCTCTGGAATTCCCCCAGCTCCCTCGTCTCCTCCTCCTCATCAACCTCCATCTCTCATGGCTCCTGTGCGTGATCCTCTGGCACAATTGTTGCTGGTAATGGCTGGTCTCTCATGAGCAACCAGATTGTGCAGCAGGAAGCAAGTCACCATGAATCTGGAGCCCTCCTTGTTCTCAATTCCGTCTTTCCTCCAGCAACTGGCACTGCTCTGCCTGGCCTCATCTCCTCCTCCCATTCCTCCTCTAGATCACGGGATCTGCTCGCAAGATCCCCATGACCAACCACTTCCTTTCTCCTGGTGGCTCCTGTAATGTCGCTAATAAGATAAGGTAACACAGCACTTATTCACTTTAGGTGAGGTCCTCAGAGAATTTCTGGAACAAATGTTGATGGCGTTGGTGAAGTCTTGACAAAATGTCCCAGAAAGTCTCCCGATGTGTATCAAAAGTCCTCTTCAAATACAATATAGTCAGTCAATCTCCAGCAGCAAGTGAGCAATGAAAGCAGAGCACGGCTTTAAATAGCAGTTGCAATCTTCACCAATGACTTCTTTACTCCTGTTCAGTTGGTTGGTCTTAGGAGAGGTCATTAATTGTAGTGCTAGCTCTCTAATATTTCCTTCTGTGGCTTGGTGTTAAATTTTGTTTTATAACTCTGCTGTGAAGTGCCTTGGGACGTTTTACTATGTTAGAGGCACATATAAATACAAATTGGTGTTGTTTGGAGACAATTTATTGGCTATCAGACCCTTAATTTCCTCGGGTCAGCCATTCCTAGTGCATGCTCAAATGCCTTTACCAAAATGGCGCCTTGCCTTAAAGGCAGGCTAACCAGGCGTTGCAACTGAAGACCTCATCTTGGCCACCGTGGAGACTCTTTAATGCCGAATGCATCCATGGAAAATGCATCCCCATCCATGGTGGGGAGAGCTAACATCAGAGTCAATTCTGGGATTTGCAGTATGGAGACAGGGGAACAAAACTCATGCCAAATAATTTTGGAAGGAACAAACCCCACATTCCGTTACCTTCCTACAAATGGCTCCATTTGTAGCAGGATCTAATTAAGAAAAACAATCAAGTAACAGGCTGCTGATTATCTGTCCCTTTCCCTCCAAACAGTCCACACATCCCAAAATTACATAGAATAGACTTTCACGTGGTTGTGGAGGTAAATATTCCAGTCTTATGCTGCCTGATGGGAGTCCTTTCTGGATCAATGAGTTAAAATGGCAATACTGATCTGTACTTATTCTGTGATCTTTAGAGAGAAAAGCATCTGTAATGATTTCTATAGACCCAGTGCAAGCCTTCTCTACATAATGAAGTCTCTGGTTCAGTAATGGTGATGAAGTTACATGTGTCTAAAGAATCTGCTGGACTGTTTGATCTTCCTTAAATACTCTGGACAACGTGCATCCCGTGGGTGAACTGAGGCAGCGAGTGTTAGTATAATTTGACTTGGGCTACATTGCCCAATGACCTTAGACATAGGGGCGGATTTTTAAACCCTACTGAGAGCGGAAATGGCAGCGAGCGCGATTTGAAGATCGTGTTCTCGGAGGTTGGTACTGGGACCCGCCGCCTCCGGAACACGATGAAATTCGCAATGTGCTGTTGGTAGGGAGGGAACGGGTTGGGCACTAGCTTCCAAATATGTGCCCATTGAGCTCCTTGAAGAGCTCATTAACAGGCTTGTTAGGAGCAGGAAGCCATTTTTAAATGCTGGGAACAGGGAAAATGCTAAGGGGAGAACATGGCAGGATTGTCAGAACATGAGCATTGTGAAGAGAGATGAGGGCAATGGAAATGGCTGTTTAATTTGAAGCAGATGCAACAAATGAAGCTTCACTGCCTCAGATGTGTCTCACTGAGAATATTGTTGCGGATATAGGAGTTAAATGTTACACTGGAGATTGACATAGCACCGGATAGGGAAGTGCGCCTGCTGGCATCACTTTGGCAGCTAAGCTTGGCACGGGAATGCCTGGTGAGTGTTAAAGGCCCAGCTGACAGAGGTCAGATGGGAACAGGCTACTCTGACATTGGATGGAGTAGCCTGGATGAGCTGCCTCCTGGACAGCAGGAGGCCAGAGGAGCAGATTGGGGGGGCTGCAAGGGTGCACAGCCCAAGAGTCAGCTACCTGTAAATGACAGAGCACCAGTGCCATAGGAGGCATACACCTATCTAGGCAGATGGTCTTAGTCTTGTGTGCCCTGATCCAGAATGACCTGAGGCCTCTCAGCCCCCATGGCAGTCTGCTACCTGCAGCCATCAAGGTTTCAGGTGCTCTGAACGTCTATGCAACTGGGTCTTCCAGAGATCAGCTGAGGACTTAGGTGGCATCTCGCAGTCAGCATCTCATTAGGCCATCAGGCAGGTCACGGATGTCCTTTTCAGGAGGGCAGAGACTACACCCACTTTGACACAGGTGGGCCTGCGCTGGCAAAGAGGTCATTGGGTTTTGACGCCATCGATAGATTCCCCCAGGTGCAGGGCATCATTGACTGTACCCAAGTGTCCATCAAGGCACCCAGTGACCGCCCAGTGAGGTCCAACAACAGGAAGGACTTCCACTCCCTCCACGTCCAACTAGTCTGCGACCACAAGAGCTTCTTCCATGTCTACGCTTGCTTCCCTGGCAGCTGCTATGATTCCTTCCACCTCCGCCAGTCCAGGCTGCCTCAGATCTTCACTCCATTCCCCCAAAGTATATGGCTGGCTCCAAGGGGACAAGGGAAATCCCTTAAAGAGATAGCTACTGACCCCTCTATGGGAGCCCCAGTCAGAGACACAGAGGTGATACAACCAATGCCACCTGCTCAGCAGGCCAACCAATGAACAGGCCATCTGGTTTCTGAGGATGCGAATCTGGTGCCTGGATCAGTTGGGTGGCACCTTACAATACCCTCCTGCAAGGATCTCAGTCATTGTGGTGATCTGCTCACTCTCTATATCATGGCTCTCCAGAGAGGTGTGGACCTTGAGGTCAGTGAGGCTTTGGAAGGTCACAGCTCATTGGGAGAGGAGCAGGAGGTGACAGAGAAGGAAGAGAGGACGGAGGGAGATGACATTGCACAGAGAGGTGCCCCTGCTGCATGACAAGGTAACCTCCTCCTGCCACCATCTGGGAAACGGACCTCCCACCTCGCCCTCACAGCCGGCAGCATTAGATCCAGGTGGGCATCGATGAAGTGAGGGTCTTCCGTGCCCCTAGTGCCAGGCCTCCAGCTTCCCTGTGACATTTCACTTCCCTCTGGTGCTGTGGAAGGCAGGTCCTCCCTCAGAACAACCAGCAGCCTCAGTAATGGCTGCTGTGGAAGTCTACATGAGCCCCATACTTGATCTGGCCCACTGCCATTTTTAATCCCACTCGCTCGAAGAGGACTGAAAACCCATCTCCACACCAATTAAGGCTTTCCCACTTGAAAATTGCAATCGGAATCAGCTTTCCAGAGGTAGCAGGTTTCAGATCAAAAACCAGAGCTGTTTCTTGCCTCTACTTTGAAAATCCGGACCATGCATTTTCCACTGGGGTCTTTGGATATCAATCAGTTGTTTGACCCCTGATCTATTTTTCTCCCCATAATTCAAAGGCCCTGAGCCCTACTGTAGAGTCCCATCGAAGATCAGCTAACTCAACATGGACTGAGGATTGAATCTAGGGCTCTCTGGTCTGCATGATTCAGCTACACACTGGCTTTGCCAGGGAAACTGAAAAATTAGTTTCAGCAATACATGAGTAAAATTTTCAATCTGCGAAGTTCACGTGTGAAACTTCAGAATACGTTGGCCCAGAAGTTTGCTGGAGCAGGGCATCTCACGATGAGCGCCGTGAACTCGATTTTTTTTCTTCAGTGTTCAGATCATATTATTTTTGCACTGCAAATTACTGGAATTGCAAATCGATAACGGCGCGATGAGGTCAACGGTGCATCTGGGACCTCCTGAATGTCAGATCCAATTTTCTATCTGCTTAACTAATGAAATTTAAGGCTACAGAAGGACGCAGAGAAAATAATGGAGATGGAAATAGGGTGAATTAGAGTCAAATTAGATACAGACAGAGAAATAAATAGAAGGAAAGAAAGATTGGATTAAGAGAGAGAGAAAAAAGACATAAAGGAAAAACAAGAAAAAGAATCTTAAATTTAAGAAAAAATCTCTAAGAACAATTTACTAACTGCAGGAGTGAGACTCCACAGTTTCATTCTTCCCTTTCTGGGCAATTGTCAATTTTTCATATCAGGACCATAAATCACATTACTAACAGGACCCTTCAGACATGAAATACCAGCCCTAATTATCCACGGCGAGATTCTTCTGTTTTTATGGTGCAAATCCAGCAATTTCTCGACAACCATGGGACAGCTGATAGAGAGCTTCCACATTTGCAAGGTTAATTGTGGAACTAATCGTCCGACAGTTTGTGGCAATTTGTAATTCACAGCGTATCTCTTCCACACCACAAATTGCTGGAGTTTTTATGCTTTCAATACAGCAGGTGCTGAAAACTCATCATTATTTGTTCAGCAATTTCTGGGCCATAATTTTCACATGAAATTTAATTTGCTTTTCACAAATGGTTAAATGTAATGCTTGCATAAAAGCAAAGTACACAGGAATAATTTATGTGCATAGAGCATTTACATATGAACTTTGCCAATTGGAAGTTCTCCCCTTCAATTTGTTGGTTAGTCCAACCTTGAAAAAATTAAGGGCTACAAATTTCATTTTATTTGTTGGAACAAAAAGCCAGTTACATTTTTCAATTTAATATCTGGAACTAATTTTTTACCATTTAAAGACAAACTTTAGACTATACCAATGCACAGATTAATAATCTGCACGAGGTTCAAATAAATCAGACGTGAAACAATCAATGAGCCTACACAAAATGAAAACTATCATATGCATGCTCCAGAGCTGGTACAACATAAGCATGTTTTCTAGTTCAGTTTTAAAAAGATGTATGTGGACACATATTGAATTGGATGAAAAGCACTAACACGGAGTGTTTTTTGCTCCATTTAAATCAAACCAAGTCAGTATATCCTGTTACTTTCTTCAGTTCCTCATAAACCTCAGGGCAACTTTTACTTAAATATAGTCAGGAAAGGATAACAATTACTGATCATCTAGCATGTTTTCTATCAGCCCATAAATTGCAAAACCACTGAGAATAATGGAGCAGTTAACTTGATTCAAGAGGACAAGTATGGCTGATTATTGTTGCCTTAGCTGGATAACCTATAATAATAAACCAGGGGAGGTTTTGAGATTTCCTGTCCAACAATGGTGCTGAATGACTTACTGCCCTGTTCCAGTCATTACTGTGGTCGCTTTCATGTTCCTCCAGGGCCTTCTGCTGCGTGGCTGTCTGAATCAAGTGGTAGGCTTGTTTAATATGCAAATCTGGAATCCTATGATATACATAAGAGTCCGTTTGCCTTTTTTGGACACCACTGGATGGTGTGTGTGTGCTGTGCACAGTTTCAGCTGGTGGTCCAGCTGAAGGGGAACCTGCGGCTAAGTTTTATGGTGTATTTGTGAGACCAGGAGGAGCAGGAGTGCTCCTCCAACCTCCACAAAACCATCATGGGATGCTTTTGCTCCAGGTCCCTCCCCAATCCCGCCATCCCAATGTCTAATCCCCACACCAGAGATCTACCTTCTTCCAGCCTGGAGACCAATATAGTGGCAGCCCAAAGCCAACAGGCTGAGCTGAGGTGCTCGATTCCTGCTGTCAGCCAAATGCTGGTACTATTGCTGTGCTCTGCCCCCGGCTGCCCACTAAGGGAAATTTACCCCACTGAGTTTACAACATTGGGTTAAAAGCATTATTATTACCATTTGCTCTCACTTTATGCAATATAGTTTACACTGGTTTCTTGTTTTGAGGCTGCTGGGTAAAACTAAGCAGACTAACAATTAGGAACAGTCTGTAAATCAAGCACTTTCCATTCAGGTTACTGTTCCATTTTCACAGCTGATCTTTATCAGGAAGAATTCCTCAGGTAAATAAGGCTATAGACTGAATGTTTACGAAATGTATCCATTCAGTGCCGCTTACACTTACAAGCAATGATATTCCCATATCTGTTCTTAGAGCGGTTTTCCTCTTTCTTGGCAGTGTCCCAAGCTGCTGACTGTCCTTCTGGCAAACTCTGAAAAGCAAGAAATGTGGTTATTTGGAAGGCTGCTTTTGATAAATAAATTGCAGATTACATTGAATAAAAGTTTCATAACACTTTGAAAAATGTTCCACACAAAATCGTTTCAGAGGGAAACGTTTGATTCCTGTAGTTTCAGTAGAAATCAACAATACATGAATGACATTATCTCTGCAAATCATACGGCAAACAGGTCAGATATGAGAATTAATATGGATTAATGTAGAACACACCAACTAAATTCTGCATGGTAACAAAGCTGGAATATGTACAACTGGAATGAATACAAACTGACATTTGACTGAGAATCAACAGTTATGTATCAACACAGGCCTAGATACAGATAAGCATGCAGTCATTTTGCAGAATTATGAGTAATAATATTTGACATGGTTGTATTTAATGAGAACTTAGTATACATTAAATATTATTTTATGATCCTGAAATTAAGCCAGAGATATTAGCATTAAAACATAGGAATGAACAGGACCAGGAAAGACCCTGGAATCCAACTAGCCAGTTGCAAAAACTAATACCCCTCAATAACCCATTTAAACCCACTTAATTACCTAACAAATTCTGCTTTAATTTTTACACAATATCCACCCTAATGGGCAATCTATTCCACATCTTTACAACTCGCCATATGTAAAGTACTTGGACCCAATTTCCTTTGGGATTCTGATGGTCTCCTATCACAAGGGGGCGGGGGCTGGAGGGGGGTGTGCAGGGTTTGTGCTTGGAAGAGAAATATCATTAGGGGTAGTGCCAATGGAAGTGCGTGAGGATTCCTGTGCCAAGAGTCCTCACTTTTCCAAGCTCTTGGAACACAATGTAATATTGTCGGCCATTGAGATGAGGTGTACCAGCCTTTGATGGACATAATTTGATTACACAGGGAGACGGAGGAGTAAGTTGAAACAAATTGCCTAGACCCCCAAAGAACGGCAATTTAAAAACTTCTTATTGACCTCCTTACATAGGGATCAAAGGGGACATAGTTGGGGTGGGAGTTGGACACAGCCCAATGGCAGGCCGGCACTGGCAAGGGCACATAGGTGCTTGCCTGTTCAATTCTAATTCGGTGTCCTTTCCTGACTCTGACTGGGTCAGTTCGAGAGGTCACCAGTGGGTTCAGTTCTGAGGCTATTGATCTAAATTGCCTGTGCATCTCTGGTCTTCTAAGCTTGTGAAACACTGGTATACAGCAGCTTAGTTTCAGGCCTATTTGTTTGCAGCAGGGTTTAATTTTTATGACATAAGGTTTTATTGATAATACATAATCTTAATATCAGATGAAAGCCACTTTTTGATTTTTTGCTTTTTGTTCAGTTTTTGCAGAATACGAGAGCCATTTGCAATCTTTATAATTTCATTGTACTCAGGATTAATTAGCTCCAACATGCAGAGGGCAGTGTTATTTTGGATCTGAGCTATTTACAGCACTTATACTTTTAATCACTTTCACTTTTGCTTTTCCAGTCACAAAAATACAAAATATTTAAGGGTCTGATGTTCACAGTTGAGGTTGAAATGGGTTACACCATGAGGTACTGTACTGTTTTGGATGACAGCAAGAAAGAAGACTGACATTCTGTAATAAAAGCAAAATACTGCAGATGCTGGAAATCTGAAACAAAAACAAAAAATGCTGGAATCACTCAGCAGGTCTGGCAGTTCCGAAGAAGGGTCACTGACCCGAAACGTTAACTCTGCTTCTCTTTCCACAGATGCTGCCAGACCTGCTGAGTGATTCCGACATTCTGTAATAGCCTGGGACAAATGTAAATTTTAAGACAGGGAAGAATGGAATATTTTAAAATGGCAAAATTCTGCAGCGTTCTTTATACAATAATTGCTTTCTGAAAGGCATGGATTTAATGGACTAGTTGGTAAAATTGTGAGGAAATTGAGGAGCACTGCATTTCTTGCTTCTAAAATGTCTTGAAAGCTGACTTCTGGAAAGCTTGACCCAGTTCTCTCAGTCTCCAAGTTACCAAAAATGCTCCTCAAAATCTGCTTTTAAGATCCTGCCTTCAGTTACTCATTTATCTCCCGTTTTCCCTCTGCTTGCCATCTACCACATCCTTTTCAAATAATTTCACAATATAAAATAATGGTAAATTGAAACTTGTGTTTTGCTGTACGTCAGCAGTCAGTTACAAGAAACATGGGAGTGCCATGACATCAGAGTTAAACATATTACAAGGAATGAAAGATCAGTAGTGAAGTCAACAGTGTTCCACTCTCAGTTCACTCTGTGAAATACCAATGCATCCTTGGAACAAATAAATTTGTCTATCAGGATGATCGGTGAAATAGAATTGCAAATTCCAAAGATAATTCTCTTTGATGGTTTGGAGCTTCAATCTAGTATGGGACAGGTATTGATAAAATGAACTCTGTCCATTTATCAAGGAGAGTGGTAACGTGTTTATGCTGGATTAGCAAGCACCTTTATTTGGATTCAATTAGGCTAAAAATTCTCATCCCTGAGAAATGTGGCATTGTTTTAGGGTAAGAGGTAGGAGGTTTCAACGGGATTCGAGAGAAAATTTTTCACCCTTAGTGCCATAACTTTCAAGGCTACAGACCAAAAGCCGGAAAATGGGATTAGGCTGGATGCCTCCTTGTCAGCTGGTGCATCCACCTTGTGCCAAATGACCTCCTTCCCTGCTATAAATTTCTATGATTCTAAAAACGGAGATACAGCATAGTTGTAGTGTTTGGGCAGGGTTGCAATTTGGGGAAGATCCCTCATCTGCCAGATTTCCACACAATTTATGTGTGGCTGAAAACCTTGACCATGGAGTGGGTGGAGTCGGATCATGATTGATTCCTGTTCCACACATCCTGGCAACTGTTTGGATGTATGTTTGGAATGGATGTACGTTTGGAATGGATGCAATTGTAAATCTGAGAAATGCGAAGAAAATTCTGTTATTGATTTGTTATGAGCTGAAGCTTGGTGGTCGGTTTATGCAAAGTAGGGTCTGACACAATTCAGCACAAATATACTGGCTTTTGAAAGTCTAAATCTGTCCAATTTAAGCTCTGATGTTACGCCTGACTGTTGATATAAACAGAGAGCCATGTTGCTCTGGTCGAATACTGAACATGAAGTCCACAGAGGCAAAATACTGACGTCAATGTATTAAATGGTAGTGATTTCATCAGCTCAAGTTTAAGAGAAATTAGAAGCCTAATAAATACATAGTATATATTTTACAAATTAGCTCCTGCCACAGAACTGTGTGTGATGGGAGTTCATATCAGGTCAGTGTATGTTAGTATATTTTCAAGCCATTAAAATTACCCCACAGGGTTGCACTTTAGGATTTGAGAAACATGAAAATTCTGTTCCATTTTTAATCAAAATGAACAAACTCAAGTGAAAAAATTAAATGAGGTGTGGGCTATTCTTTACATGCAGGACTTTTCATCATGCTGTTGTGGCAATAGGTATTACCCGTAACATAGTACACCACCACCTGGCATCAGAAACAAGGATATTTCAACATCATCACCTTGAAAGTGACAAAATAATGAAGAGATTAATAGGTAAATTCTGTGATCTTTGAAGTGAGTGTGGATTGAAGAATCGCTGTAACAATGTTGTGGCCCAATTTCTGACTCACACTCCCTTTGAGCATGGCTGGCAGTGCAGATTGCTGAATTTATGCTTGAAAGAAAAATACCAATGCTGAAAATCTGAAACGAAAACAGGAAATTCTGGAAATATAAAGCAAGGAAGGTTAACATTTCAGAAAAAAAGCAGCGTGATGTGAATACCATTCAAGTTCAAGAGCCAGAGCTAAGGTAATGGAGAAGATCCACCATTCTCTGCTTTCCAACAGATTAAAATGCTCATCATCTCCAGAATGAAAAATATCTTTAACCCTCAGATTAACTTAAAGCTTTTCCAATGGACTATGGTGCATTTGTTGAAAAAAAACCTTAATTAGAATTGAATTGATTGAACTAGCTGTAATGACGCAAGTTGAAAGAAAAAGAATAGTACAAAAGATAAGTATTGTCACCATGACAACAGAAAACCCACAAAATTATTCTTCAGTGAAAGGATCCCTTCAAGTGCAAAGCAGTGTGTTCTGTTCTGCTGAAGTATGACAGATATGAACTCATAAAAAGGAAAAATATCGTAAAAAACAGCTATAGCTGTCAATGATAATTTAAAATTCCACTTTTATTGTTTCTTTCAAAAATTTTCATTTATTGATATAATGGAACTACTTTTGCAACACATTCTAGTGGCATCTCACACTTTTTTATTTTTTATGACACATAAATCTCATTGCAACATAGTCAAGGTATCTATTTGTTATCGATGTATCTATGACTCTCTGGGTGACCCTTTCTTTTGGTCCTTTATCAGCATAATGTTGAACTTCCAACCAAGTCAGCTGACACAAGATAATGGCAGACTCTTGCGTATCTCCAATAAATACCATTCCATGGATTGGTGTTGCACCCCACTCCACACAGGTACCAGTGAACTGGATGATACAATTAACCTATTTTGGCATTTTGAAATTTGAAATTAGGTCAAATCAAACCTAGATTTTCTGGTGCTGGCTTTCACATGCAGCAGCATTAATTTGGCAGTCAGTATGGGCAAATGTGTGGAAGTCGCATCCTGCTGACTATTTGGTGGTCTTGTGTGGTGTTGTATTGAGGGCAGGACAAAACAGCAGCCGAAGCATCCGCCTCAAACAGGTGGACACTTCATATTAATATTACTTTAGAGAGATATCAGTTCTGAATGCAGTTCCCATCATTTTGGAATGCAGGCGCATTAAGTAAAGGATGGCCATAATAATGGGTACTTGGGATTGTTAGGCAGCCTGTATCCTGGAGGTCATGAAAAGGCCACAGAAATAAAATTATAAATGCACTTCATCCACTTCTTAATTGTTTTTCTTTTTCCCTCCTATTGGCAATTAGGTTCCAATGAGACTTTCTGCCATTTGAGGTAAATTATCTTTTCCCCAGCATAAGTACTAGCACTAATGAGATTTTCAGTGGCAACCTTCTATCTGGCGTGTTTGGAGGAATGGCAGGCAGGTCAAGATATATGAAAGAAATGGCAGACCAATTAAATACATACATTGGTTCCATCTTCACAAAGGAGGACACAAGTTACCTCCCAGAAATGTTGGGGAACATAGGGTCTAGTGAGAAGGAGGAACTATATGAAATCAGTATTAGTAGGGAAATGGTGTTAGGGAAATTGATGGGATTAAAGGCCGATAAATCCCCAGGGCCTGATAATCTACATCCCAGAGTACTTAAGGAAGTGGCCCTAGGAATAGTAGATGCATTGCCGGTCATTTTTTCAAAATTCGATAGACTCTGGAACAGTTCCAATGGATTAGAGGGTAGCAAATGTAACCCCACTATTTAAAAAAGGAGGTAGAGAGAAAACAGGGAATTATAGACCGGTTAGCTTGACATCAGTAATGGGGAAAATGTTAGAGTCCATTATAAAAGAAGTAATAGCAGAGCACTAGGAAAACAGTGACAGGATCGGACAAAGTCAACATGGATTTACGAAAGGGAAATCATGCTTGACAAATCTACTGGAATTTTGTGAGGATATAACTAGTAGAATAGATAAGGGAGAACCAGTGGATATGGTGTATTTGGATTTTCAGAAGGCTTACGATAAGGTCCCACATGAGAGATTAACTTGCAAAATTAAAGCACATGGGATTGGGGGTAAGGTACTGACATGGATAGAGAACTGGTTGGCAGATGGGAAACAAAAAGTAGGAATAAATGGGTCTTTTTCTGAGTGGCAAGCAGTGACTAGTGGGATACCCGCTAATGGGTGGCACAGGGTGCAGTGGTTAGCACTGCAGCCTCACAACTCCAGCAACCCAGGTTCGGTTCTGGGTACTGCCTGTGCGGAGTTTGCAAGTTCTCCCTGTGACCGCGTGAGTTTCCTCCGGGTGCTCCGGTTTCCTCCCACATGCCAAAGACTTGCGGGTTGCTAAGTAAATTGGCCATTGTAAAAAATTGTCCCTAGTGTAGGTAGGTGGTAAGAGAATTGAGGAAAGGTGGGGATGTGAGAGGGAAAACGGGATTAATGTAGGTTTAGTATAAATGGGTGGTTGATGGTCGGCACGGACTTGGTGGGCCGAAGGGCCTGTTTCGGTGCTGTATCTCTCTATGACCGCAGGGATCAGTGCTAGGACACCAGCTATTCACAATATATATTAATGACATAGATGAGGGAACTAAATCCAAGTTTGCAGATGACACAAAGTTGGGTCTGAGTGTGAGCTGTGAGGAGGATACAGAGAAGCTCCAGTGTGATTTGGACAGGTTTTGGTGAGTGGGCAAATACACGGCAGATGCAGTATAATGTGGATAAATGTGAGGTTATCCTCTTTGGCGGCAAAAACAGAAAGGCAGATTATTATCTGAACAGTGATAGATTGGGAAAGGGGGAGGTACAGCAAGACCTGGGTGTCCTTGTGCACCAGTTGCTGAAAGTAAGCATGCAGGTGCAGCAGGCAGTTAAGAAGGCAAATGGTATGTTGGCTTTCATAGCAAGAGGATTCGAGTACAGGAGCAAGGATGTCTTGCTGCAATTATACAAGGCCTTGATGAGACCACATCTGGAGTACTGTGTGCAGTTTTGGTCTCCTGATCTGAGGAAGGATGTTCCTGCTATGGAGGGAGTGCAGCGAAGGTTCACCAGACTGATTCCTGGGATGGCAGGATTGATGTATGAAGTGAGCTTGGGTCAATTTGGCTTGTATTCACTAGAGTTTAGAAGAATGAGAGGGGATGTCATAGAAACCTACAAAATTCTAACATGACTGGACAGACTCGATGCAGGAAGGATGTTCCTGATGGCGGGGGAGTCCAGGACCAGGGCTCACAGTCTAAGGATAAGGGGTAAGCCATTTAGGACTGAGGTGAGGAGGGATTTCTTCACCCAGCCAGTGGCGAACCTGTGGAATTCTCTACCATGGAAAGCAGTCTAGGCCAAAAAATTAAATATATTCAAGAACGAGTTAGATACAGTTCTTGGGGCTAAAGGGATCAAGGGATGCGGGGAGAAAGCGGGAACAGGGTGCTGAGTTTGGATGATCTGCCATGATTGTATTGCATGGTGGTGCAGGCTCGAAGGGCCGAATGGCCTACTCCTGCTCCTATTTTTTCTATGTTGCAAATCCAGTAACATTAATGGTCAACTGTGCCTAAAATACAGCTGCATCTATCTGCAGGCTTACTGCAATGCTAATTTATGGGGATGGTGCTATTGTACGATGCAGAGGGCAATTCTCTTTATGATCACCTCACGCAGCACTACTTCCACATCACCTGGGCTGCTCTAACACATGGGTCCTGACTCATTCCTGCACAATGGGTCTACTTTCCCTTCATTTTTGCCCATGTCTTCTTCGTTCCCTGCTGCTTCAGCCTTGGAAAAGGCTGCAAATATGCTGAGATAGTTTTTGATGTTTGCTCAAGCTGTAAGTTTTTATCTCCTTTAATTTCACTTCCACGCAATTTGCTCCATTAGAGTGCTCCGTAGACATGCCCAAATCTGCACCTGCCGTTTTGCTAATGAAATATTAGTTATAAACAGACTAATTCCCTTTCATTCTAAAACCAACCCAAAAACATGGGCTGAATTCTATAAGCCCACTGTCGAAATTGGCAGTGGGCAAATAAAATGGTGGCCTGCCCATGTGGGCCACACGCCAAAGAGCCCAAGCGATTCCCAAGCGCAGCGGCTCATTTAAGTAGCCAGGGCGGGCCGCCCCCCCCGCCCCCCCCCCCCCCGTCACGTGGACGGGACGGGCTGTCCATCCACGGCAATGGCGGCAGCTGCCTGTGCGCAGGTGCTGACGCCATTTTTAAAGGCCTGTTAGCCCTATTGACAATTTTAAATATTTGAAGAAAGAATAAATTAAATCAAATAAGTACATCTCTTTTGCTTCTCTCCCACCCAGACTGGTGGTCTGAGGTGCATTTGTTTTAATGCAAGAAGTGTAGTAGGTAAGGCAGATGAACTTAGGGCTTGGATTAGTACCTGGGAGTATGATGTTGTTGCTATTACTGAGACTTGGTTGAGGGAAGGGCATGATTGGCAACTAAATATCCCAGGATATCGATGCTTCAGGCGGGATAGAGAGGGAGGTAAAAGGGGTGGAGGAGTTGCATTACTGGTCAAAGAGGATATCACAGCTGTGCTGAAGGAGGGCACTATGGATGACTCGAGCAGTGAGGCAATATGGACAGAACTCAGAAATAGGAAGGGTGCGGTAACAATGTTGGGGCTGTACTACAGGCCTCCCAACAGCGAGCGTGAGATAGAGGTACAAATATGTAAACAGATTATGGAAAGATGTAGGAGCAACAGGGTGGTGGTGATACGAGATTTTAATTTTCCCAACATTGACTGGGATTCACTTAGTGTTAGAGGTCTAGATGGAGCAGAATTTGTAAGGAGCATCCAGGAGGGTTTTCTACAGCAGTATGTAGATAGTCCAACTCGGGAGGGGGCCATACTGGACCTGGTGTTGGGGAATGAGCCCGGCCAGGTGTTTGAAGTTTCAGTAGGGGACTACTTTGGGAATAGTGATCACAATTCCGTAAGCTTTAAAATACTCATGGACAAAGACGAGAGTGGTCCTAAAGGAAGAGTGCTAAATTGGGGGAAGGCCAACTATACCAAAATTCGGCAGGAGCTGGGGAATGTAGATTGGGAGCAGCTGTTTGAAGGTAAATCCACATGTGATATGTGGGAGGCTTTTAAAGAGAGGTTGATTAGCGTGCAGGAGAGACATGTTCCTGTGAAAATGAGGGATAGAAATGGCAAGATTAGGGAACCATGGATGACAGGTGAAATTGTGAGACTAGCTAAGAGGAAAAAGGAAGCATACATAAGGTCTAGGTGGCTGATGAAAGACGAAGCTTTGAAAGAATATCGGGAATGTAGGACCAATCTGAAACGAGGAATTAAGAGGGCTAAAAGGGGTCATGAAATATCTTTAGCAAACAGGGTTAAAGAAAATCCCAAAGCCTTTTATTCATATATAAGGAGAAAGAGGGTAACCAGAGAAAGGATTGGCCCACTCAAGGACAAAGGAGGAAAGTTATGCGTGGAGTCAGGGAAAATGGGTGAGATTCTAAATGAGTACTTTGCATCGGTATTCACCGAGGAGAGGGACATGACGGATGTTGAGGTTAGGAACAGATGTTTGATTACTCTAGGTCAAGTCGGCATAAGGAGGGAGGAAGTGTTGGGTATTCTAAAGGGCATTAAGGTGGACAAGTCCCCAGGTCCGGATGGGATCTATCCCAGGTTACTGAGGGAAGCGAGAGAGGAAATAGCTGGGGCCTTAACAGATATCTTTGCAGCATCCTTAAACACGGGTGAGGTCACGGAGGACTGGAGAATTGCTAATGTTGTCCCCTTGTTTAAGAAGGGTAGCAGGGATAATCCAGGTAATTATAGACCGGTGAGCCTGACGTCAGTGGTAGGGAAGCTGCTGGAGAAGATACTGAGGGATAGGATCTATTCCCATTTGGAAGAAAATGGGCTTATCAGTGATAGGCAACATGGTTTTGTGCAGGGAAGGTCATGTCTTACCAACTTAATAGAATTCTTTGAGGAAGTGACAAAGTTGATTGATGAGGGAAGGGCTGTCGATGTCATATACATGGACTTCAGTAAGGCGTTTGATAAGGTTCCCCATGGCAGGCTGATGGAGAAAGTGAAGGCGCATGGGGTCCAAGGTGTACTAGCTAGATGGATAAAGAACTGGCTGGGCAACAGGAGACAGAGAGTAGCAGTAGAAGGGAGTTTCTCAAAATGGAGACGTGTGACCAGTGGTGTTCCACAGGGATCCGTGCTGGGACCACTGTTGTTTGTGATATACATTAATGATTTGGAGGAAAGTATAGGTGGACTGATTAGCAAGTTTGCAGACGACACTAAGATTGGTGGAGTAGCAGATAGTGAAGGGGACTGTCAGAGAATACAGCAGAATATAGATAGATTGGAGAGTTGGGCAGAGAAATGGCAGATGGAGTTCAAACAGGGCAAATGCGAGGTGATGCATTTTGGAAGATCCAATTCAAGAGTGAACTATACAGTAAATGGAAAAGTCCTGGGGAAAATTGATGTCCAGAGAGATTTGGGTGTTCAGGTCCACTGTTCCCTGAAGGTGGCAACGCAGGTAAATAGAGTGGTCAAGAAGGCATACGGCATGCTTTCCTTCATCGGACGGGGTATTGAGTACAAGAGTTGGCAGGTCATGTTACAGTTGTATAGGACTTTGGTTCGGCCACATTTGGAATACTGCGTGCAGTTCTGGTCGCCACATTACCAAAAGGATGTGGATGCTTTGGAGCGGGTGCAGAGGAGGTTCACCAGGATGTTGCCTGGTATGGAGGGCGCTAGCTATGAAGAGAGGTTGAGTAGATTAGGATTATTTTCATTAGAAAGACGGAGGTTGAGGGGGGACCTGATTGAGGTGTACAAAATCATGAGAAGTATAGACAGGGTGGATAGCAAGAGGCTTTTTCCCAGAGTGGGGGATTCAATTACTGGAGGACACGAGTTCAAAGTGAAAGGGGAAAGGTTTAGGGGGGATATGCGTGGAAAGTTCTTTACGCAGAGGGTGGTGGGTGCCTGGAACGCGTTGCCAGCGGAGGTGGTAGATGCGGGCACGATGGCGTCTTTTAAGATGTATCTGGACAGATACATGAATGGGCAGGAAGAAAAGAGATACAGACCCTTAGAAAATAGGCGACATGTTTAGATAGAGGATCTGGATCGGCGCAGGCTTGGAGGGCCGAAGGGCCTGTTCCTGTGCTGTAATTTTCTTTGTTCTTTGTTCACCCCCCCCATGACAATTAAATTATTTGCCCTCCCCCCAAAAGCATGTACCTTTACCTTCTGACCTTCCCTGCCCTCAACTGCACAAACTTTAAACTACAACCCTTGCCACCATCCCCATGACGCTAATTTGATCCCGTTCCCCCCACCCTCACCCCCCCACACTGAGTAACTTACCTCCTCCCCCCTCTGCACCAGGGTTCCACCTTATTTCCCCGGACAGGGATTCATAGGCGCGGCAGTGTCGGCCACTGGGGGGATGATCGTGGCAGGACATTTCAGGTAATTTAATTTATTTAAAAATTTAAATTGCGGTCCCTTCGCTGAGTGGCGGTGCGGGGTTGCGGGTGGCGCCACGAGGCCTCATTGCTTCCAGGAACATTCGGCTGGGCCCTGCCGGCATCAAGGTCCGTGGCGAGCCTCATCCAGGGCCGTCTTCATGCCGCCCGGACATGGATCCCGCCGCTATAGAATCGAGTCCCATATATAAATTACTTTATGGCAGGAATCCGAAAATACCTTCGGTAATGTGGGATCATCCCCTGGCTTTAGATGGGACTACAATTAGTTCAATTTTTGAGGAATATTTGAATGCCATGCAGGCAGGGAGACGAGCATTTATTAAGGCGGAGGAGAGCTTTGAGGTATCGGATCAGGCCATCAGAAAAGAATTTTGATACCGGGGATATGGTGTATTACAAAAGAGAACGGCAGAAAGAATGGAGAGGCCCAGGAAAAGTTACAGGCACTGATGGAAAAACGGCAATTTTGCAACATGGCAACCAAATCGTTAGAGCAAGCAATTAAGAAGGCTAATGGCATGTTAGCCTTTATTGCAAGAGAATTTGAGTACAGGAGTTGTGAAGTTTTGCTTCAATTGTATAGAACCTTGGTTAGACTGCACCTGGAGTACTGTGTACAGTTTTGGTCTCCTTACCTTTGGAAGGATATTATTGCCATAGAGGGAGTGCAACGAAGGTTCACCAGACTTTTCCCAGGATGGCGGGACTGTCCTATGAAGAGAGATTGGGGAAACTGGGCCTGTATTCTCTAGAGTTTTGAAGAATGAGAAGTGATCTCATTGAAACCTACAAAATACTTAAAGGGATAGACAGGGCAGATGCTGATAAGATATTTCCCCTGGTTGGGGAGTTTAGAATCAGGGGACACAATTTCAAAATAAGGGGGAAGCCACTTAGGACAGAGATAAGGAAAAATTTCTTTACTCAGAGGGTTGTGAATCTTTAGAATTCTCTACCTCAGATGGCTGTAGAAGCTCAGTCATTGAGTATGTTTAAAGCAGAGATTGACAGATCTCTAAATACAAATGACACAAAGGGATATGAGAATTGTGTGGGAAAAAGGCATTAAAGTGGAAGATCAGCCATGGTCGTATTGAATGGTGAGGCAGGCTCGATTGGCTGAATGGCCTACTCCTGCTTCTATGTTCCTATTGGCATAAATAACATCAATATTGGAAAATCCAGGCTTTTTAATTGTCATTGCACCAAATTAAAGTTCACATCTGAACTTGTTCCCTACAAATTGAGATACCCACCAGTATAAACAGAAGACAGAGGGCAGAATTTCCCCCCACCCCCATATGGGGGCGAGAACAGAGGTGGGTGGGCAAGTAAATTCGTGCCACTGGCTGGAGTGCTGGTTTGCCGGCACCATCTCATCCTTGGGCCATTTTCCCGAGGCAAGATTGGGTCTGAAGAGCTACCTGCCCAAAGTAGCGGGCAGCTAATTAAAGTAACTCTATGGCCACAATTAGGGCCAATTATCAAAGGCTGACTAAAATTTTCCAGATGGCCTTTGGGCCACCTGAGATGTGGGAAGCAGGACTGTTGCCTGGAGGTGGCCTCCTGGCGAGAGACCTAGGGGTCCAGCACTCCATGCAGGATTTGAGGCACTCCCTGCCTATCTGGCTTGAGCTGCAGGCCACCCTGTGGAGGGGCTTCCCCTCACAATGGTGGCCTGGGAGTTATGGCCATTTTTTTAATGTTCAATTTTTTAAAGTTGCTGAGAGGGCACCTCAAGATTTGCAACAGCAGGCTGCAGCTTCTTCCGTGCTGGAGGGACTCCTTTAGCTTTGACAGCCTGGCCAAAGGCCCACCATCCTTAATTGGCCAATTCAGGAAAAATCACTGTCAGGTAAAAATTCCCACATAGTGGGCAGATTTCTTTTGTCTGGCAGCAGGGGGGTGTAGAAATTGGCCGCGATTCTGCAGCAGGCAGCCACTTATCATATCCAATCATGTGGTGGGTGCGGCCTCAGCGATGTCATTCACCGTGTCACCTGTTGAAGAGGCAGGTGTTGGTACCATTTTTAAAAGGCTGCCAGCCCTACAGACAGCACAACGTAATGCAGAGTTTGCCCCTTCCCCCCTCATACCCAACAGAGTGCAGAGTTCACCCCTTCCCCTCCTTCCCAACAGAGTGCAGAGTTCACCCCTTCCCCCCTTCCCAAAAGAGAGCAGAGTTCACCCATGCCCCACATTCCCATCAGAGTGCAGAGTTCACCTTTTCCCCCCTTCCCAACAGAGTGCAGAGTTCACCCCTTCCCCTCCTTCCCAACAGAGTGCAGAGTTCACCCCTTCCCCCCTTCCCAAAAGAGAGCAGAGTTCACTCATTCCCCACATTCCCATCAGAGTGCAGAGTTCACCTTTTACCCCCTTCTCAACAGAGTGCAGAGTTCACCCCTTCCCCTCCTTCCCAACAGAGTGCAGAGATCAGCCCTTTACCCCCTCCCCAACAGAGAGCAGAGTTTACCCCTTCCCCACCTCAGTGGCGCGAGCTTTCCCTGGATGGGAAAGTGAAGGAGCGTGAGTGCCACACGTCGTGCTGAAGATCGTGAACTGAAGGTAAGATCGCTGAGGATTACATTTTAATTCATGCAAAAATGTAATCTAAATATGTAACCTCGGATCCTGTCACAGAACAGCGGAGAGGCCACCCCGGAGCTTCCCCGTTGCCGGGAAGATTGGGCCCAGCAATTCTGGCCAATTTTCCGGCCACCCCGCCACAGAACTTGATGTTGGGCTGGGGACAAAATTCAGCCCGGTGCGGGGTCGGGACTCCCATTTGACCGTGACTTTGGGGTCCCGATCAAAAAGGCAAAATCCTGTCCAGAATTTCTGTGCAATAAATGTAAGCAGCTCTTGGACTTCTTTGTCACTTAGACTGAAACCATCCAATCAGCTGCTTCCCTCCCTTCTCTTCTGGGCCAAATTCTTCTAAGTATTCCCCCTATCCTAGCCCTGAACTCGCATCTTTATCTAATTTCCTTCCTATCTCCCCTCATGCCTACTCTGATTTCATCTTGTCCATGAGACCCACCTCCTGCTCCTTGAAACTTATTCCCTCTAAACTGCTGATCACTCAACTTCCCTTCCTGGCCCTCCTGTTAGCTGATATTATTAACAGTTCTCCCTCCTCAGGTACTGTACCCTTCCTGTTCAAATCTGAGGTCATCACCCAAACTCTTCAGAAAACCAACCCTTGACCCCTCCGCTTTTGCAAACTACTGTCCTATCTCCTTACCTATCTTCCTTTCCTCTCCAAAGCCCTTGAGCATTTTGTTAGCTCTCAAATCTGTGCCCATCTTTCCTGGAACACCATGTTTGAATCACTCCAATCAGGTTACCACCCCATCAGTACCAAAACAGCTCTTATCAATGCCACAAATGACATTCTGTGTGATTGTGACTATTCCTCCTTCCTGACCTGTCTGCAATCTTTGACAAAGTTAACCACATCATCCTCTTCCAATGCCATCAACAGTCGTCCAGTTGGGTGGGACTGCATTTGCCTGGTTCCATTCTTACCTATCTAACTGTAGCCAGAGAATCACCTGCAATGGCATCTTCTCCCGCTTCCCCACCGTAACCTCTGATGCCCCCCAAGGATCTCCTCCTGGCCCACTCCTATTTTCCATCTACGTGCTGCCCCTTGTCGACATCACTTGTAAACACTGTTAATTTTCACATGCACACTGACAACACCCAGCTCTACCTTACCACCACTTCTCTCAACCGCTCCATTATCTCTAAATTATCAGACTGCTTGTCCGACATCCAGTACTGGATGAGTAGCAATTTCCTCCAACTACATACTGGGAAGACCAAAGCCATTGTCCGCCACAAACTCTGTTCCCTCGCCACGAGCAACTGTCTGAGACTAAACCAAAGAGCTGGGTTTTCCAAGGGCTTTGGGACCCCAACGTCAGTAACAAATGGGGGTCATGAGCCTGCACTTACTGACATCGTACCCAATGCGCAATCTTCCCAGAGGCAGCCTCCTAATTGCCCACCTCTGCGCTCGTTGTCCTGTTAAGGGCAACTGGCGGACTCTTGATGCTGCTTTCCAATTAGAGGGCCAGCAGCTCTGGAGCCTCAGTAGCCCCAGTGGGAGAGGTGGTTGCTACTGAGGCAGTTCAGGGACAGCGAGGGCGCCTCAACATGGAGGCTCCCCTGGATGAGTACAGTTTAAGGTAACATTTTTAGGGCTGAAGCCGTTTGGCCCATCGAAGCGGAGGGCAAACGCCCCCGGGTGCATTGTTTGGGCTGGGGGTGCGGCTTTTCCTGGCCATGGCTTTTTGGGGTATGGAGACTCTGGCTCTGATGGAGCCGGCCTGCAGAAAGAAGGGCACTTCCATTGCGATGGCGGCCTCTGTATGCGGCAGGATGTGGGTGGGGGACGGCGTGGGGGCTGCTCCCCCGGCCGCAAAATGCCTGTTCAGCTACAAAATTGGCCCTAATTCGGTCTGTAATCAGTTTAATTGGCTTCCCTCCCCTGTAGAGCAGGTAGCTGATCCAGGTCCCCACCCGCCCATGGGAAACTTCCCTAGTGGTGGGAATGCATTGGGGAGCAATTCCGATGCGGCTCCCCCCACATTGTCCTGGCTCCCCCACACGCCTCACCTCCAAGCCCACTATCACAGGGACAGAAAAATTCAGCCCTCTAGACTGTTCATAAATTTGGTGTCAATTTGACTCCGAGATGAGCTTCCAACCATATATCCGCACCATGTCTAAGACCGCCTATTTCCATCTCTGTAACATTGCCCGACTCTGCTCCTGTCTCAGCATATCTGCTGCTGAAACCCTCATCCACGCTTTAGTTACTTCCAGACTTGACTATTCCAAATGCACACGTGGTCGGACTCCCACAATCTATCCTCAGTAAACTTGAAGTTATCCGAAACTCAGCTGCCTTTCTCCTAACTCGCACCATGTCCCTTTCTCCCAGGCACGCCTGTGCTCGCTGACTTACATTGATTCCCAGCTAAACAATGTCTTGATTTTAAATTTCTCATCCTAACATCTCCTTATGTGATTTTGTATCAAATTTTGTTTAATAACGCCACTGTGAAGTCCCTAGGGAAGTTTTACAATGTTAAAGGTGCTATACAGAGACAAGGTGTTGTTATTGTAACTAAATGAACACTTCCACCCATGTTTGATTTGCTAGTTGTAATGTTACTATTAACAATATGTGTCATCATACTGTAAGAATCATATAATGATTACAGCATAGAAAAAGGCCATTTGGCCCATCATGTCCATCCTGGCTCTCTGCAAGAGCAACTCAGCTAGTCCCTCTCCCCTGCCCTTTCCCTGTAGTCCCGCAAATTTTCTCTCTTTAGGTGCTTAACCAATTCCCTTTTGAAAGCCACCATTGAAAATGCCTCTAACACATTCTCAAGCAGTGCATTTCGGGTCCTAACCACTTAGTGAGTAAAAAAGCTTTTCCTCTTGTGGCCATTGGTTCTTTTGCCATTCACCTTAAATTAATGTCCTCTGGCTCTTGACCCTTCCACCAATGGAACAGTTCTCCCTATCTACTCTGTGTAGATCACTCATGATTTTGAAAACCTCTATCAAACCTCCTCTCAACTTTCCTTTCTCTAAGGAGAACAACCCCAGCTTCTCCATCTATCCATGAAACTGAAGTCCCTCATCCCTGGAACCATTCTTGTAAATCTTTTCTGCACCCTTTGTAAAGCCTTCACATCTTGCCGAAAGTTTGATGCCCAGAATTGGACACAATACTCCAGTTGAGGTCGAACCAGTATTTTATAAAGGTTCACCATAACTTCCGTGCTTTTGTACTCTATGCCTTAATTTATAAAGCTCAGGATCCTGTATGGCTTTTTAACCACTGCCACCTTCAACAATTTGTGCAGATATACCCCCAGGTCTCTGTTCTTGCATCCCCTTTAGAATTGTACCTTTTTAGTTTATATTGCTTCTTCTCATTCTTCCTATCATAACGTACCACTTCACACTTCCCTGCATTAAATTTCATCTGCCACGTGTCTGCCCATTCCACCAGCCTGTCTATGTTCCCTTGAAGTCTATCACTGTCCTCCTCACAGTTCACAATACTTCCAAGTTTTGTGTCATTTAAAAATTTTGAAATTGTGTCTTGCACACCCAAGTCTAGTTCATTAATATATATCAAAAAACAAGTGGTCCTAGTACCGACCCCTGGGGATCCCCACTGTATACCTTCCTCCAGTCCAAAAAACAACCGTTCACCACTGCTCTCTGTTTCCTGTCGTTGAGCCAACGATATCCATGCCTACCTTGAAGATGTTCTGCTCTTCTTTCTGATGAGATTTACATTTTTCTTTTTTACATTTCTAACCTTTGCTAGTTCTGATGAAAGGTCACAGACCTGAAACATTAACTCTGTTTCTCTCTCCACTGATGTTGCCTGACCTGCTGAGTATTTCCAGCGCGTTCTACTTTTATTTCAGATTTACAGCATCCGCAGTATTTTGTTTTAATTTTGATATCCATGCTGCCACTTTCCCCTTCATTCCATGGGCTTCAACTTTGCTGGCAAATGTATTATGTGGCACTTTGTCAAATGCCTTTTCGAAGTCCACATATATCCACATCAATCACATTACCCTCATCAACACTCTCAGTTACCTCATCAAAAACCTCAATCAAATTAGTTAAATCCATGCTGTCTTTCCTTAATTAATCCACACTTGTCCAAGTGACTGTTAATTTTGTCCTCGATTATTGTTTTGAAAGCTTTCCCACCATCAAGGTTAAACTGACTGGCCTGTAGTTACTGGGTTTATCCTTACAGCCTTTTCTGAACAAGGGTGTAATAATTGCAATTCTTTAGTCCTCCGGCACCACTCCTTCTGAACCCAAGGAGGATTGGAAGATAGTCGACAAATGCTTAACGCATGGACACGAACCTCTTCTGATTCTTACTTAAACACAGGCCTTAATTGATTTATAAAAAACATCTTGTATTGTTATAGTACCATTAATATAATAAAATGCCTCAAGGTGCTTCACGGGAGCGTTAGAAAGCAAATTTTGACAGTCACATAAGGCGATAACAGGGCAGATGGCCAAAAGCTTGGGCAAAGAGGTATGTTTTAAGGCGCATCTTAAAGGAGGAAAGAGAGGTAGAGAGGCGGAGAGGATTAGGGAGGGAATTCCAGAGCTTAGGGCCGAGGCAACAGAAGGCACGGCCACCAATCTTGGAGCAATTAAAATCGGGAATGCTCAAGAGGACAGAATTAGATGAACGCTGATATCTCGGACGTTGGGGGCTGGAGAAAATTATAGAGATAGGAAGGGGTGAGGGCATGGATGGATTTGAAAATAGGGATGAGTATTTTAAAAGAGATGTTGCTTAACCAGGAGCCAGTGTCACTCAGCAAGCACAGGGGTGAATGGGTGAATGGCAATAAGGTCATGGGCAGCAGAGTTTTAAATGATCTCAAGTTTACAAAGCTTAGAATGTTGGAGGTCAGCCAGGAGTGCATTGAAATAGTCAATTCTAGTGGTAACAAAAGCATGTATGAGGATTTCAGCAGCAAATGAGCTGAGGTAGAGGAGGAGTTGGGCAATGTTACAGAGGTGGAAATAGGCAGTCTTAGTGATGCCACAAATATGTGGTTGGAAGCTCATCTTGTGGTCAAATATGACATTAAGGTAGTGAACAGTCTAGTTCAGCCTCAGACAGTTGCCAAAGAGAGGGATGGAGTCGATGTCTAGGGAGTGGAGTTTGTAGCAGGGGCCGAAGACGATGGGACCATTTCCAGGTCCCGATCCCCATATGGGTTAGAGGTCTGCCGACAGGCGGAATCTTCAGGGAGGTGGTCAATTAAGAGTCTGCCTCCCCGTTCTTCATCCAATTAAGGTTTGCAAGGCGGGAGAGTCGAACATCCAGACCCTCTCCAATGGAGGCTGACGGGGGTGCTGCTAAGGGCTGACTGATGGATCAGCACAGAAGCACTACAACCGCCTTTAGCATCTGCAGAGTGGGTGCAAGGTCCACTCTATATGGCCATTGGAGACACCCATCTCCACGATTTACTCACTCAATGGCAAGGCGACAATATGGGCAGACAGCAGCCTGGCCATTTGATGCCAGTAAGCTCTTCAACAGCCTCAAAAGTAATGAGGCTTGACTTCCCGCTGTGAGGCCATCTCCTCTCACCTGCCAGAGCAGGGGGGGCTGACATAGTGGGGGGCAAGATTCCAGCTGCATAGGTATTCACTGCCCTTTTAACTGCCTTGAATGGAAACCCATCTGCCGCAGGGAACCCACTTCTGGGAAGATTCCTGGAGGCAACCCAATGTACAGCTTTCCAAATTTCCATGCCCGACCCTGCCTCCAAAGCTGCTTCTGCAGGGCTGGTAAGATTCCGCCCAATGGCTTTGATCTTCCCAATAGTTAATTGGAGGAAACTTCTCTTTATCTAGTACTGGATGTCAGATAAGCAGTCTGATAATTTAGAGACAGTGGAGGATTCAAGAAAGATGGTGGTGAGGCAGAGCTGGGTGTCATCAGTGTACATGTGAAAACACGGCTTTCAGAAGATGCTGTAGAGGGGCAGCATGTGGGCGAGAAACAGGAGGGGGCCAAGGTTAGGTTCTGGGGTACACCAGAGGTAATGGTACACTATTGGGAAGAGAAGCCTTTGCAGGTGATACTCCGGATATGATTAGATTGATAAGAATGCAACCAGGCGACTGTCGTCCCACCTAGGTGGACAAAAGTGGAGAGGCACTGGAGGAGGCTGGTGTGCTCAACCATGTCAAAGGCTGCCAACAGATGGAGAAGGATGAGGAGGGATAGAGGGATAGCTTAACTTTGCCACAGTCACACAGGACGCCATTTGTGACTTTGATAAGAGCTGTTTCAATACTGTGGCAGGGCGGAAACCTGATTGGAAATACTCAAACATGAAGCTCCAGGAAAGATGGGCCTGAATTTGGGTGGCAACAACATATTCAAGGATTTTGGAGAGGAAAAGGTGGTTGGAGATGGGATGGTAGTTTGCAAGGATGGTATTAAGTATTAAATTATTAAAATAGCATACAGAAGTATGTTATTAAGCATTCAGCTACCAGTACCAACAACAGTAATTTCTAAGCTAATTTCTGTACTTCACTGCACATGACCTGCATCATATATCTTCATGCACGTGAAAAACAAATTAAAAATTATCCTATTACAAAACACTAGCCTCAAAGGAGTGAACTACCAGCATACAATATCACCAATTTAACTGCTGGGTCTCCCAAAACAGCAACTGGTGTCAGAGCACATTATTGTGTCAGCTTCCTCAGGTGACATACCTGAATATTCAATGCAACAAAATCCTTTACATACATAGCTTGTATATGGTAATATAAATGTCTTCCCTGACTTGAACCTTTGCCACATAGGTGTCGAGACATATGCAATTCTGCAATGTCAACAGGCCATTTGGTATTACAGTATTCTTTGCACAAACATTCCTTTCATTACATTGCAAGTGACAAGAGTACAAAGGAATAGAATTGCAGGAATATCATATTAAAGTTTACAAGACAGAAACTGCTTGTCTAGCTTGAGAAGTCTTTGACTTTAATAACCTAGTCATTTGTGTAACCTCACAGTATTTTAGACTGCAGGAATGTAAACCTGCAACAACGTCAAAGTACTAATGGGCTTGATTTAATTTTAAGGCTGACAAGATCTGAAGAAGGCAATTACAGAAATGTGCTTGCTTGTCAGAATAAATGAGAACATAATTACTGCACATTAATCCGAGAAGTACCTCTGCCTATTAAAGAATTCTATTCGTTAGAAACTCCTGCATTTTTACTAAACACAGTAAATATGCCCTCTTAACACTTCAGGGAATATTACATCGCTGTCTCTACCACATCAATTGTCACATTCTGACCACACAATATGGAGTTTATTATCCCATTCTAACCTTGCAGCTCCTGCTAAGGAGCTCACTGAATCTTTAGAAATGTGACAGAATTAGTTGTTTAAACACAAGAAATATATACTCAGCAAAAATAATAGGACTTAAAGTGGGGAAAAAAAATTAAACAGCCCTGTCATTATTATTTGGTGGAATAGTTCACTGTTAACTAATTTAAAAAATAATGGCCAGAGTTTTATGTGACGGCGGAGGCCCGCCCATTGGCAGAAAAGTTTGTGGCAAGCCCGCCTCCGATGGGCATGGAAGCCATGCAGCGATTTTGTGAGGCCTTGGGTGGGACTTCTACCCCTCTGATGCAGGAACCCCCACCTCCAAGAGCTGCTGGCCAATCAGCAGGCTGGCAGCTACTCAGTCCCAGCAGTGTCACTAGGAGCGGTAGCCATTGCTGGGACCGCACCCAGTTTCAGGAGCAGAATGGAAGCCGGCCCCAGAAATGGTGCCAGGGACAGTTGGCTGGGTCTCGGAGAAGTGGGGGTGGGGTTTGTTCAGGAGGACAGGAGGGAGGTACTCCAGCGGGGGTGGCTTGTGCTGCTTGGGGGGCCCTCTGCGGGGCATAGGGTGCCCGATCAGGAGGGCCCCCCCACCCCTGCCCACAAGGAGGACACCCGGCTCAGCTGCTAAAGTGCCCGGCCGCCACTGGTAAAATACCAGTGGTGGAGGAAGGAGGTCCTTAATTGGCTATAAATTTGCCACTTAAGGACCTCGATTGGCCTGAGATGGGCAGGCCAGTTGCCACCTCCCCTGCTGCTGGTAAAAATGGAGCAGAGGTGGGTAGGCGATGGGAATCACATCCCCTGCCTCCCACTCGATTTTACACCCCCGACCCCCTCCCCCCACATGCGTCCAGCCCGCTCCTGGAGTGGGGGGGCAGGGCGGGTGTGGGAATGTAAAAGTCCAGCCAATGTATTTCAACTTGTACATCCTTACTGCTGCATTAGTGAAGTTAATGTTTCATTAATTCAACCTATTCATTCAATCAGCAGCACCGAAAATACATTCATTGGTCATTCACATCATTTGCCTTTTGTCGGATATTGCTGACTACAAATTAGCTGCTGCATTTGACTATATAACAACAGTGACTGCAGCCCGAAAACAAAATTATTGATTATGATATGCTTTGGGGCATATTGAGGATATAAAAAGGTACTACATAAATGAAAATTCTTTCTTCACTATCAACATTAACTCTTTCCAGGTCACAAGGGGCAGGATCTTGTTCTCCCCCTGGAATCAGGTTCTGTGGCAGGGAGGCCTGAAGATGGCTCCGGATGAAGCCCGCCACGGATCTCGATGCCGTGAGGGTATGGCCCGATCCTCCCGGCGGCGGCGAGGCTCCGTGGCAGTCCCCGCGCCGCTGGACGACGGGACCACAATTAAAATATTCAAATCGATAAAATGAATGAATTAACATACACTTACCTGCGATCTTGAGAGGTCGCCGCAATCTTCAGTGCAGCAGTCAGTGCTCCCGCACCTTCAAATCCCCGTCCAGGGAAAGGTAGCGCTACACTGATGGGGAGGGGGGAGGAGGTAAGATTTTCAATGCATGAGTGTGGGGGGGGGGGGGGGGAGGGGACAGGGTCAAATACATGTCATGGGTGTAGGGGATGGTGGGAAGGGTTGAACTGTGCGGTTTGGGGGGGGGTGGTAAAGGTCAGATGTTAAAGCTAAGTGTTTTTTTGGAGGGGGAAGGGCAAATAGTTAATGTAATTGTTATTGGGGGATGGGAAAGAGGCATTACAAATTTATTTATTTAATTTTGGGGTCTATCTTTAAAAATTAAATCAGGTGGCAGGGCTGGCTGCCCTTTAAAAATGGCACCAGTGCCTGCACACAGGCAGCTGATGTCATTGCCAGGGACAGATAGCCTGTCCCCTCCACGAGATTGGGGGGTTGCAGGCTGCCCAGGCTATTTAAATGAGCCACCGCACTTAAGATCGCAGCTGCTCTTTGGCGGGCAACCCGCGTGGGTGGGCTGCCATTTTTTGAGCTCGCCGCCAACATCGGTGGTAGGCTCTTAAAATCCAGCCCAAGAGGTCTGTTTGAGCTGGCAGTCGGTGATATTGTGGTACATGTTAATTACTTCTTTTAATCGTTTATCTTTTACTCACAAAGGATCTGCTTATTTTAAAAAATGAAATCAGAATATGACACAATAGTACTGAGTTGTATTATGACAGATATGGTTCAATAAATTACTATAATTGAGAAACTTAAGTCAATTAATTGGGAGTTCTTCTAATTTGACTTTTGTCAAGGACAGCTTCCTTCCATCACTTTAGCTTTTAGCTCTGGTACTTGATCATTATAATTTACAGTTCAATTTCTTAGAAACGATAAGAAAAGATTACATTTCTGTCTCATTCTCTGCTGTAATGTTTATCATCGTCAGACCAGCAATTTTCTGTATCCGGCTTCCTTTTAAGATACTGTAGGATAGAAATTTCCATCAGCAGATTTAATTGCAGAGTGCTTGGTGAGAAAAGCAGGATGGGCAATATTCTCATTATACTATAATAATTACACTATACTTACACTATAATAACCCGCATATTTTTTGAACCTCTATTTTCGTAGCTATTTTGAATTTTCTCGCATCTCATCCTAAAAAAAAAATCATGGAACCCCCTGAAAATGCATTGAGAACCTATATAAGTTTCAGAGGTAATTTAGATAATTTATGATCATCATGTTGTACAATCTTATTGACTGAAACTGTGCTGAAAACTATAAAGAAAACAATTGAGGGAATTTATTGGTGACAATTGGGAGTATTCTTCCTATTTTCAGTCTGGCCATAGCAGTTAAAATAAGGTTATCAGCAGATTTTAATTTTTTGTCTTATGCAATGCTGTTGTAGGATGCTAATGTCAGAAAGGGGCAGGTTAGCAGAACTGCTGACTATTTCTACTTATTGTGATAGTTCCACCAACAAAGACCAGCTGGAGGTAGATCTCATCTCTATTGCAGTACACTTTGATATTTCCAGGGCATTTTTCAGGTTTTCAGTGGAGTGGGACTTCAACTATGGTTTGGATGGCAATAATTGTAGATGAAACAAAAATGCCCTACCATCCAGAGTGCACAATTCCCAAAGTAATGGCTGCACAAATCTTAGTGTTTAACTTTGTCAGTAAGGAGCAGGAAAGGTAACATACCACGATCAAAGCAGGACAGAGTTTGCCATCGGTACTGTTGATGGAATACCTGCTTCAACCTGTTTACTGTTGTGCAACCCATTTCTTCCAGTGTTTTTGCATCCAGAAGATCAAGCTCTGGGGTGTTTCTGTAATACTGTGAACAGGATGTTAGTCTGACTGGGGTGGGGTGGTGGGGGATGGGATCCGGCTAGGTGTGATAGGGGTCACCACTCCACTCCCACTGGATCTGAGTACCCCACTGGATATGAGTACCCAACTGGATGTCAACCCATTTATCCAGAAGTCAGAACACCGGTCTCCCATTCTCCTGTGATGACCAAAATTCCAATCCAAAATATTTAAAGTTTTGTTGGGACTAGAATGTCAAATTACTGCTTGGAGCAATGATATCTCCAGAAAGAGTATAGCTAACCCAAAAAGAAAAATTACGTTAACTTGTATTTCTAGTGTGCCTTTGTCGAACTAAAATGTCCTAAGGTGCTTCACGGGAGCGTTATAGAGCAAAATTTGATACTGAGCCACATAAGGAGATAGTAGGGCAGATGACAAAAAATGTGGTCAAAGAGGCTGGTTTTAAGGAGTGCCTTAAAGGAGGAAAGCGCAGTAGAGAGGTGGAGAGATTTAGGGAAGGAATTCCAGAGCTTAGAGCCTTGGCAGCTGAAAGCACGGCCACCAATGTGGAGTGATCAAAATTGGGGATGCTAAAAAGGCCAGAGATAGAAGAGCGCCGATATCTCGAGGGTTTTGGGACAGGAGGAGATTACAGAGATAGGGAGAGGTGGGGTCACGAAGGGATTTGAACACAGGGAAGAGAATTATAAAATTGAGATTGTAGCTTAACTGAAAGCCAATGTAGGCCAGGGAGCACAGGGGTGGATGGGTGAACAAGACTTGGCGAGAGTAAGGACATGTGCAGCAAAGTTTTGAATGGCCTTAAGTTTACTGTGGGTAGAATGTAGGAAGTGGCCAGGAGTGCATAGGAATAGGTAAGTCTAGAGGTAACAAGGGCATGGATGAGGGTTTCAGCAGCAGTTGAGCTGAAGCAGGAGCAGAATTGGGCAATGTTACATATGTGGAAATAGGGTGTCTTAGTGATCGTGCAGCTCTGTGGTTGGAAGCTCATCTCAGGTTCAAATATACCATTAAGATTCTGAGTAGTTCAGTTGCAGACAGTTGCCAGGGAAAGTGATGAAGCTGGTGGCTAGAAACGGCATTTTTAGTGGGAACTAAAACAATGGCTTCGATCTTCTCAATATTTAATTGGAAAAATTTCTGCTGATCCAGTAGTGGATGTCAGACAAGCAGCATGACAATTTAGAGACAGTGACGAGGTCGAGAGAGGTGTTGGTGTGGTAGAGCTGGGTGTTGTTAATGCACATGTGAAAACTGATGCTATGTTTTTGGATGACAAAGAAACTCATGATATGGTGGCAGCAGTGCGATATTTGCACTAGCTCACATGTCAATCTTAGTCCTGAGTTTGTGTTTACCAACTTTCTTTGGACATATGAGATTAATAGTAGCAAAAGCTTCCAGTTGTTTGACTTCATCAACACAATGTGTCAGGTTCACAGTGTGATATGCCTGTTCATCTTCTGGCTGAGAATCGCTCTACTCTGAGTCTTGTCTCAGGGCTATTTTGCTGTGGACGTTGTGTATGGGCTTGTGTTTACGCAGGTCTCTGGTGCTCTCCTTGCTGCTGTTGCCATGTTGCTGCGCCTGTCTTCTGTTTGTTTGTGTCCTATTGTGACTTCTGGCTGCGTCTTTGGAGCCAGATTTCTTGCATAGGCAGGCCCAGTGACTTTTGCACTGCACACCTTGCACCAGTCTTGAAATACAGGACAACTTTGCGGTGAGTGGGACAAATCACACTTACCACAGAGCTTGCTTGCTTTTGGTGACCTGGTTACTGTGCCGACATTGTCGGCTGCATCTAATGCTTGCAGATGCTGTTGTCCAGCTACAATGGCTTCGTATTTCCTGCCATCTTCTAGCAGCACATCAATGCTGTGACCTCTCTTTTTCCCCCCAAGAGGTTTTTCTGAACTGCTTCAATAGGCATTAAGACAATCACCAGCTCCATTATTCCCTCCAACAGCTCAGGGTTTCTGAAAAATCGCATTCATTGCCCTTACTACAGCATCTGCTGATGGGTTGATCTATTGATTCCTGTGGCTGTTGTCTGCAGGACATCAATTCCAGGTGATAAATTCTAAAATTAACTTTTAGCCGAAGCTGATCTTCTAGCGATTTCTATATCTTTGCGGGATAGTTCTGGTCCTCTCCAGATAAGCCAGAGATATTGATTCTGTATAACCCCTCATTTCCAACAGCAATTAGTATTTTCACAGCCTGCTTCTCTGGTTCTGCAACCGCTTGGTCTGTGAAGCCAAACTACATTCTTTGTTTAAAACGTTTGAAATCGGATAGGATATTAATGGCCATCCAGTTCATGCTGGGAAATTTGGTATCCATCCTTCTGCTGTTCTTTTTCTTTCTGCTCTGTATTTAACTTTGTTCATCACTGTACTTATTATGGCTTTTCTATTTGTGGCATAAAACCAATTTCAAAATTTGTTCTATTAACTCTGAGCTGTTCCCCCTTTAAGAAATTCTTTTCTTCAGGCTAGCTTCTTTGATGGAGTGTAGCAGGTGCTTGACAGCATTGTCTGTTTTTTCTCTTTCAGCACTTTGCTTGCATGCTTACACAGCCAGTCAATAGGCAGTTCAAGGGTTTTCCCCTTTGCTTTTTTTTGCTAGAGTTTATTTATCTTCTTCACGCTTGACTGGTATAAGGACTTTTTCAGCTTGACTGATTTAATGGTGACTCGGGGGTTTTCTGCGCTTTTTTCACTATCGGATGCTGTTTTTTCAGTTCACACGCTTTTAAGGGATTTCCCCCTTTTTTCTCTCTTGCTCATATGGAGCCTTTAGAAAATTAAGCTTTCTCTCACTCTTTTCAGTTACTAGTTTTAAAGTTTCTTCACTTGTTTGCTGTTTCGCCCATGGTCTTCAAGCTTATATCTTGTCTTTTCACCACCGCTGCCACCATATCATGAGTTTCTTTGTGTTATCTTAAGCAACACAATGAGGTACATGGATTCCAGTTCCTTGAAGATCTCTAAAAGGTTTATTAACAGCTAAACCAGCATATAAAATACAGAGCAAACGATATAGAGAGCCTTTGTTCAGGGTGTTGCTGTGCAGAGTGACTACTGCTTCCAGTCACATGACTACATTGTGGTACTTAGCTCATTATCATACTGAGATCTTAAAGGGACATCACTCTTAAAGCGATCATACAACAGACATGTGTAATAGGAGGGGGCCAAGAATAGATCCTTGGGGGGCACCGGCGGTAACGGTGCGGGATTAGGAAGAAAAGCCATTGCAGGTGATTCTCTGACTAGGATTAGATGGATAAGATGCAAACAGGTGAGTACAGTTGCACCTAGCTGGACAAAGAAATTGCGTGTTTTTTGTTAGTATGTGTGGCGTGCAATTAACCAAACTCAAAATTAGAAAACATCATTTAATTAATTCCCCTTCCTAATAAAATTGCATTTCTACATATATTGAACAGTTGAAATTGCCCAGTGGTTTACAGATTGCAGAAACTAGCTACTACATTTCTTCTACTTAAAAGTACTGTATTACAAATTAAGAGGAGACCCTCATGTAAGTAATGAAGAGATTGAACATTTTGGGGGTGAAATTTGTCTTGGGTGGTTGCACAAATGGACAATTATGAAGTCAATGAGAAAAGAAAATCATGAGGCGTGTAAAATAGGCTGCCGGTTCGTTACCATTCATTTTAGTGATAGTTTCTGATAGTTAAATATATTTGGTAGTTAGCGTGCATTAAGAAATGGGCCTACCCAAGTAAATCAAATGGCCACAGTTCCTGATTTTAATTGTAAGCATGAATCCCAGAGTATACTGACTTAAGTTTAGTTCCATTGATATTTTAAACTTCAATAATGACTGATTCCTCAATTCATTGTCAAAAACAAAAATAATTCAATAGAAGCAGGTCTTTAATAAAAGAAAGGCAAATGGAGATTTGGCTTCTTCCATTTTGAAGGGAATAGGTAGAAATGGATAAATTCACAGATTCTGCACTCCCAGGAGGGAGCTGTGCTCTAGGGAGAACGAGTTAGAGAATCAGCACTGCAGTGCTGTAGCCTTATCTTTGACCTGAGCTCCCTACGAAGACTGGGATGGTGAATTTATGCTGATGTCTAGCGCATATAAATCAGACAAAATGGATTTGAGTGATATTATGAATATTTTAGCCAGCTGCCTGTAGACTTTAATATAAGTAAGACTGGAAAAGTAAAGATAAGAAGTTGGTACGACATGCCACACTGCTGAGTGATTGGCCTCTTTCAAAGAGATTGAAGTTACTCATTTTGGTATTGGAAGAGATATTGTAATGTATGAGATCAATGTGATGAAGAGACATACTTAATCTTTCAAAAAGGCAACATCTGGCATAACTGTCATTTCCTGTTTCTGTCTTTCTTAGCGACTTGAATTTTTGAAGGAAAAAGTACAATGGTTTATATAGATTTGTGCATTTTCTTAACACCACTTACAGGAGGATTTGTTTGCTGTAATGAATCTGTTGACACAATTCTGCATATGGGTACAGTAGTTTAACATGCTTCATGATCAGACTGGTTCTGGAGGAAGGAGGGAAAGGGTTGAGCATGAATGTAGAGAAGTTATCGTTCCTTTTCTGGGGCATCGATGGATCAGGCCACTTGTGCTACAGTGAGCAGCTGAGAGAGTTCCAGGACATCTCCTGATTGAATATTGCATGCTGCACATGCTTCATGAAAGGGGAATTGTCTTCAAGGGAATAAAATATTTTGCAAATGCTTTATCTGCTTGGGACAGAAGAAGAGGCGTGCTTCATTTCTGTCTTCATATGCATATATTTTTCATTAAGCAACCAAGGTAGAAATTTTCCAATGATTTAGAGAGTAAAGGTGTCGCGTTGTGGGTCCTATACTGCCATCATGTACGCCTTCTAGAGCACTTCCATCAGCGCTGCCTCCGCAGCATCCTCAAGATCCACTGGCAGGACCACATCTCAAACATTGAAGTCCTGGAAACAGCCAACATCACCAGCATTAAGGCCATCCTCCTGCAAAGCCAACTGCGTTGGGCAGGTCATGTTGCCCGGATGGATGACAACCCCCTGCCCAAGATTGTGTTGGATGGAGAGCTGACAATGGGTAAAAGGAACAGAGGGGACCCATGTAAACGTTTCAAAGACTCCCTGAAGAAGTCCCTCTCTGTGTGCCACATCGACCATCGCCAGTGGGAAGCATAGGCCATAGCTCGTGATGCATGAAGATGCTACATCAGGTTGAGACTGAACGAAGAACCAGCATAAAAGAGAAAAGGAGCAATAGGATAGATCCAATTTCTCCCAGCAGCGACTACACCTTCACTTGTACCCACTGTGGGACAATCTGCCGGTCATGGATAGGCCTGACTAGCCACCAGCGGGCCTGCAACCGATGACTACAACCTTCCCAATATTTTCGTCCACGAAGAAATGCCAAGAGACAGAGTAGAGGTAATGCTGACTATAGTAATAAGGCATACAGATCAAAAGGGCTACGGTTCAAATTCTGGCGTGTGCTGATTTAACTGACGTGTGCAACTGGGACAAAATTGGCTTCAGTTCCCTGGGCAAGTGTGGGGATTTAGTTCATGATCTCTATCTAGTGTTGGAAGCATGTATGGACATTGGCCATAAACAGAATGGGACACTGTTATGAGACCTCCTACCTGTTCCAACAGACTGTTGTAATTCTCTAGGTTGAATTTTATGCAGGCGGGGGAACTCCGCCTCGGCCATTTGGATGACCCCTGGCTGCATTTTATGGTGCTCAGGCAATTAACTGCCTGATGCTGGGGACCCCGTCCCTTTAAGGATGGGGTGTCCACCTCCAAGAGATGCTAGCCAATCAGAGGGCCGGCAGCTCAGCAGTCTCAGCAATGCCCCAGGAGGAGTGGCCACTGCTGGAACTGCAGCAGGCCCTGGACCAGAAGCAGCATTGGAAGCCCGGAAAGGATGTAAGTGGGGCCGGCTCGGCGGGGCCAGTCAGCAGACTCCGGGGAGGGGTGAGGGTGGCTGGGTTGTGAGGACTGGGGGGAGGGTGGTGGCACAGGGGCGGCCTTTGCTGCTGGGGGCACCCCGTGGGTCACTGATTTCCCAAGCAGGAGGGCCACATCCCCACCAGCCCTCACAAAGGCCGCCCTGGAGTTACTGGTGGTGGAGGGCCCCCTGCCACTGCTAAAATGCCAGCAGTGGCGGGATGAGGCCCTTAGGTGGCCATTAATTGGTCACTTAAGCACCCCAATTAGCCTCTGGGCGGGAAGACCGTCCTCAATCTTCCCCACCCATGACTAAATTGAATGTCGTGGGAAGGCAAAGGGCACACCACCCTTCCCCCCCTCACCTTCCTCCACTATTTTATCCTTTACTATTTTATGGGCCCCCACGCCACCCTGCCCACTCCTAGAGGGCTGATAAAATTCAGCCGTTTGTTTCACCTCTCACACAAAGAAATAGTATTTTTTTTGATTGATTCATGGGATGTGGGGATTGCTGGCAAAGCCTACATTTATTGCCCATCCTTATTCCCCTTGAGAAGGCCATGGTGAGCCACCTTCTTGAACCGCTGCAGTCCTTGTGGTGTAGGTACACCCACAGTGCTATTAGGGAGGGAGTTCCAGGATTTTAACCCAGTGGCAGTCAAGGAATGGCAATATATTTCCAAGTCAGGATAGTGTGTGACTTGGAGGGGAACTTGCAGGTAGAGCAAGTTGAGGACTCCCAGGGCCACTGCCTCGATCCGACTGTATATCACTGTGCCACCACCACTGGTTGCTCTGTCCTGTCGGTGGGACAAGATATACCCAGGGATGGTGATGGAAGAGTCTGGGACATTGGCAGCAAGATATGGTTCAGTTGCTTGAATAGTCTGTGGGACAGCTCTCCCAATTTTGACACAAGTCCCCTGATGATAGGGAAAAGGACTTTGCAGGGTTGACTGGGATGGGTGTGCCTTCATCGTGTCCGGTACCTATGCCAACACTGAGTGATCCGTCTGATTTTATTCTTATTTGACTTTTCTGTATCAGTTTGATACAACTGAGTGGCTTGCCAGGCCATTTCAGAGTTGACCACATTGCTATGGGTCTGGGGTCACATTGCTCACCAGACCGGGTAAGGACAGCAAATTTACTTTCCTAAATGGCATCAGTGAACCAGCTGAGTTTTTTTTTAAGAACAATCCACTAGGTTCATGGTCATCATTGCTGAGGCTGGCTTTTCTAGATTTATTTAATTAATTGAACTTAAATTTCTCCAGCTGCTGTGGTGGGATTTAAACTCACATCTCCAGATCATTAGTCGAGGCCTCTAAATAACTAGTCCAGTAACTTTACCACTCTGCTACCATTATCCCAGTGGTAAAAGTGGAAAATTAGTTAAGGAGCTCATGATCAGCCTCGTCAACATGTATTAATTATACTCCGGTCCAATGAAAGTTCAGAGATTTTTTTTGTCCCAAAGGAGTGATGTGAAGTGAGAATGATAGATAAGTTTTCATCCTTTCATCAATTGTAAACTAAGACAGAGAACTACATTACAACTACCAGCCAATCATGTCAAAGCAGAATACAATCACAATCATTTAGAATCCCTTTTGGATGTTGTGAAGTGTACATATAATGTCATTATTTGTGTCACCCTGCTTTATTTTCAAGATATAATATTGAAGAGAATAAAGGATCACTGTGACTGAGCTGAATCTAAGTTGCTGCATAGCAACAGCTTCTGTTGCTATGCAGGGTCATACATAGAAACCAGCACTCAAAATGCTTGACAGCGATTTCTCTGGTGTGCAATTTTAGTTTAAAACCACAAAGGAAAACTGCTCACAACTATCAGACAACGTTGAATCTGAAACAGGAGATCGTTTCAGTTAAATAAAATGCAGGATATTGCTATTGCTTCACTAAAATTTTGGATGGGAGAGATATTTTGTATTGTTCTTAAAGGGGACTTGGTTCCTCATTGTCAAAGATTGGGAATTATAACATTTGATTGTAATTAATCTGCTGTTGCTAAAAGTAAACTATTCCTTTTCATTTGCCAATACAACAATTGGCCCAGAAATGCTGTGGTTTTATTTATTCGTTCATGAGATGTGAGCGCCAGTGGCAAGGCCAGCAATTATTGCCCATTCCTAATTGTCTTTGAGAAGGTGGTGGTGAGCCACCATCTTGAACCGTTGCAGTCCATGGGGTGTAGATTGTGATGGAAATCACACCTGCCAAATGGAAACATTAATTTCATCAGATAGGACACTGCTTGAAACTTTTCCACTGGACGTTACAAATAACTTGTTTAAAAAAAGCCAAAGTGACCAGCTGAAACATGCTTTTGTCAATAGTGATGATCAAAAGACATTGACAGCCTTTGACTTGGTAAGAGCCAAAACTCCCTGCCACTGCACCCCCCCCCCACCAAGTATGTCTGAAAGTTTTTGAAATCCAACAGCCCTCCAAGAAGCTGCTGTATCAAACAAAGAGATGGTCACATGACCTATCTAGTGTCATAGTGTCATACAGCACAGAAACAGGCCCTTCGGCCCATCATGTCTGTGCCAGCCATCAAGCACCTACCTATTCTAATCCCATTTTCCAGCACTTGGCCCGTAGCCTTGTATGCTATAGCGTTTCAAGTGCTCATCGAAATACTTCTCAAAGAGGGGACAGTGGTTCACCAGTTGGTGGTGCTGCAGAGGTGCCAGACAGAAATATCAATAATGGTTCATGAGATTGCAATGGCTACAGAAAACTCCACAAAGATGTGGTGGAGTACTGTAGGAATTGCCACATGTGCCAGGTTGAGGGGAACCCCAACCTGTAAGGAAATCTACACCGCCAATTCCTGTACTGGCTTTTGGGAAACCCTCCACCAGTAAGGGACCCCTGCCAAGAACAAAAGAGGACAGGAAAGCACAAGTCTGGCAGAGAGTTAGAGAGGAAGGGGACAAAAAGGACAAAGAGGTCAGGTTAAAGGATGTCCGGTAGGATTCCCAAATGAAAATCCCTAGTGTCTGGTCAGCCAACTGTAAAATGTTTGAAAAATTAGACTCCGCATCCTCCTGTGTTTTTTTAAAATTCATTCATGGGATGTGGGCGTCGCTGGCTAGGACAGCATTTACTGCCCATCACTAATTGCCCTTGAGAAGGTGGTGGTGAGCTGCCTTCTTGAACCGCTGCAGTCCATGTGGGGTAGGTACACCCACAGTGCTGTTAGGAAGGGAGTTCCAGGATTTTGACCCAGCGACAGTGAAAGAATGGCGATATAGTTCCATGTTAGGATGGTGTATGATTTGGAGGGGAACTTGCAGGTGGTGGTGTTCCCATGTATTTGCTGCCCTTGTCCTTCTAGTTGGTAGAGGTCGCGGGTTTGGAAGGTGCTGTCTGAGGAGCCTTGGTGCATTGCTGCAGTGCATCTTGTAGATGGTACACACTGCTGCCACTGTGCGACGATGGTGGAGGGAGTGAATGTTTGTAGATGGGGTGCCAATCAAGCGGGCTGCTTTGTCCTGGATGGTGTTGAGCTTCTTGAGTGTTGTTGGAGCTGCACCCATCCAGGCAAGTGGAGAGTATTCCATCACACTCCTGACTTGTGCCTTGTAGATGGTGGACAGGCTTTGGGGAGTCAGGAAGTGAGTTACTCGCCTCAGGATTCCTAGCCTCTGACTTGCTCTTGTAGCCACCATATTTATATGGCTACTCCAGTTCAGTTTCTGGTCAATGGTAGCCCCTAGGATGTTGTTAATGGGGGATTCAGTGATGGTAATGCCGTTGAATGTCAAGGGGAGATGGTTAGATTCTCTCTTGTTGGAGATGGTCATTGCCTGGCAAATGTAAATGCAGAAAAGAGAAGCATCTTACAAGGGCTGCTAACAGAATTTGCAGAAACCTGCAGGGACAAAGAAAGTCCTCAAGAGGGCAGAGAAACAGTGAGGGTGATGCCACCAAGTCGAAGTGCTGCTGGGGAGTGCAGTGGAATTTGGACAAATACCTGTAAGCAGGAATGTCCCAGAGGACAAAGGGAAGATGAGCAAAGAATCCTCCCCCACAGTCAGAAGCAAAGGGAACCATCAATACTCTGAAGTGAGCACCACTTGGATGACTCACCAGAGTACTGAAAGTGAGGTCAGAGGGATTGACCCACTGCAGACTCCCATGATCAGAGCACCAACCCAGAGCTAATTAAATCCGACAATCCCCCTGCAGACCCCAAAGGTACCCTAGACAATTATGGAAATGTACAAACATCAAACTTCCCCAAAAATCCCATGTTTATTGGGATGCCGATTCCCAGCTTATCACCAGCTGATAGTAAAATAACTTTAAATCCACTGGGCAACACATAACTATGTCAGACCTACATCAAGGGAAAAGGGGCAGTTTAAAGCAACACTGCTACAAAGAAAAGACAGCCTAAAACAATTTTTAAGATTTCTGAATGAATGATAATGAATGAGAGAAATGCATGTGTGCTTTCCTGTATTTCCTCTTCCTTCTAACTTATAAAGAAATGCTCCCCTAATATCGCATCTCATTTGGCGTGGGGTGGAGGTGTGACAGAATCACATTTGCCAAATGGAAACATATTAATTTTGTCATATGGGACACTGTTTGAAATTTTTCTCCTGGACATTGCAAATAACCTGTTTAAAAAAGCAGAACTGACCAGCTGAAAACATGGTTGCACAGTTGCATTCTGAGAAAACAAGACGAGCTGAGAGACAGTTGAATCGAGAGACAATGGGAGTGCTCACTGATTGAATTAGAGAGATGGGTTTTGTCATTAGTGATGATCAAAAGTCATCAACTGCCTTTGACTTGGTAAGAGCCAAAACTCCACTCCACCCCCCACCCCCCGCCCGAGTATGTTTAGTTTAGTTTAGTTTAGAGATACAGCACTGAAACAGGCCCTTCGGCCCACCGAGTCTGTGCCGACCATCAACCACCCATTTATACCAATCCTACACTAATTCCATATTCCTACCACATCCCCACCTGTCCCTATATTTCCCTACAACCTACCTATACTAGGGGCAATTTATAATGGCCAATTAACCTATCAACCTGCAAGTCTTTGGCATGTGGGAGGAAACCGGAGCACCCGGAGGAAACCCACGCAGCCAAGGGAGAACTTGCAAACTCCACACAGGCAGTACCCAGAATTGAACCCGGGTCGCTGGAGCTGTGAGGCTGCGGTGCTAACCACTGCGCCACTGTGCCGCCCCGAAAGTCTTGAAAGTTTTGAAATCCAACAACCCTCCAAGAAGCTGCTGTTTCAAACAAAGAGATGGTCACATGACCTACCTGCTGGTAACACTGGGGCTTTTTGAACTGTACCTCACAGAAAGGAAACAGTCTGCAACTGGACTGGCAGACGTCTCTCTCTCCAGCAAAGTCCCAAGGATCCCACGGTCGCAACTTAAGCTTCAAGACCACAGACAAAGCCTCTCTTTGGCATTCTGGTACCAGAGAAGCAAGCCTGGAATTGTGCACCTGGCCCTAACAAGGACTCCAAGATCATCGTTTCAATCAAGGACATTACCGCAAGGATACTAATAACTGTATCTGTATTCCATTTATTACAAACTCTACTTCAACCTGCCCCCCAATTATTTCTTCCCCTCTGTATCTACTTGTGTGTGTGTGTGTGTCTCTTGTATGCATGCGAGTGTGGTTGCATTGCGTATTGTAGTAATTTTAACCAGGATAGAGAGATAAGGCTAATAAACTTAGATTTTTCTTGTTTAAACCTAACAAAACCTGCCTGATTGGTTCATTTGTAATTGTAATTAGAGAGCAGTGAGCAAGGGCTCACTGAGGTGGTAAGCTAAAACAACTGTGTTTTAAAAGATAAACCCTGATACAGCCAAACCAGAGAAGGGGCAAGAGGGGAACCTGAGACTCCTTCCTCACCTGGTTGTAACAAGATACATCCACAGTGCTATTAGGGAGGGAGTTCCAGGATTTTGACCCAGCGAAGCAACAGGGATATAGTTCCAAGTCAGGATGGTGTGTGACTTGCTGGGGAACCTGCTGGTTGGGGTGAACCCAAGTGTCTGCTGCCCTTGTCCTTCTAAGTGGTTGAGGTCGTATGTTTGGAAGGTGCTGTCGAAAGAGGCTTGGTGGGTTGCTGCAGTGCTGCCAATAAGCGCCAATGGTGCAGTGAATGTTTAAGGTGGTGGATGGGGTGCTGATCAATTGGGCTGCTTTGTCCTGGATGATGTCCAGCTTCTTCTTGAGTGTTGTTGGAGCTGCACTCATCAGGCAAGTGGAGAGTATTCCATCACAATCCTGACTTGTGCCTTGTTGATGGTGGACAGGCTTTGGGGAGTCAGGAGGTGAGTTACTTGCTGCAGAATTCCCAGCCTCTGACCTGCTCTTGTAGCCCCAATATTTATGTGGCTGGTCCAGTTCAGTTTTTGGGTAATGGTAACCTTCAAGATGTTGATAGTGGGGGGATTCAGCAGTGTTAATGCCATTGAACGTCAAGGGGAAATGGTTGGATTCTCTCTATTTGGAGATGATCGTTACCAGGCACCTGAGGTGCGAATGTTACTTGCCACTGATCAGCCCTAGCCTGAATGTTGTCCAGGTCTTGCTGCATGCGGGCATGGACTGCATCAGCAAACATCCCCACTTCTGACCTTATGATGGAGGGAAGGTCGTTCATGTTTTTTTCCCAGTCTCTTGTTGTAACTTGGTGGGAGTTGGTTGTGGGGGGGCAGCCATTGGAATCCACAGGTAAATGATTAAATAGTGAAAAATAGCTGTGAACAGCTTCTCTTGGAATTCTACTGACATTCCACTGGAATTATTGTGGGAGATCAGGAGAACCCCTGCAGAATTTAAGGGCCTAGTCATTGGACACATACCTGAAACTCCAAATCCCACAGTTACAAAGCTTTCTAAACTCCAAAAATAAATAACGTTAACTTCCTTAGATCACATTGTGTGGATATACCAGACTAAAGACCTTGTTTAGTATCAGAGTCCACAACTTAGCATATCCTCTGCCTTCTGTGTGAATTTTGCCTTTAAACGTAAAAGTGGTGAAGACTGAGAAAGGGTAGTTAGACACATAGAAACTCTATTCTACATATTTTGAATCATGGAACGATTACAACACAGAAGGAGGCATTTCATCCCATTATGTCTGTGCCAGTCTCTGTAAGAACAATTCAGCTAGACCCAGTCCTCTGCCTTTCCCCTGTAGCCCTGAAAATCTTTCCTCTTCAGATAATTATCCAATTTGCTTTTGAAAGCCGTGATTGAATTTACCACCATCACACTCTCACGTAGTACATTCCAAATCCGAACCACTCGCTGCATAAACAAGTTTTTTCTCATGTCGCTTCTGGTTCTCTTGCCAATCACCTTAAATCGGTCTTCTCTGGATCTTGACACTTCTGCCAATGGGAACAGTTGCTCCCTATCTATTCTGTCCAGACTTCTCATGATTTTGAACACCTCTATCAAATCTCCTCTCAACCTTCTCTTCTTCAATGAGAACAGCCCCAGCTTTACCAATCTATCCACGTAACTGAAGTCTCTCTTATCATGTTGTGAGGAAGATGCAAAGCAGCTTCAAGGGGATTTGGACAGACTTAGTGAGTGGGCAAGAACGTGGCTGACGAAATATAATATGGAATATAATGTGGAAAAATGTGAAGTCATCATTTTGGTAGGAGGAATAGATGTGCAGAGTATTTCTTAAATGGTAAGAGATTAGAAAGTGTAGATGTACAAAGGGACCTGGGTGTCCTTGTCAATAAGTCACTGAAAGCTAACAAGCAGGTGCAGCAAGCAATTAAGAAGGCTAATGGTATGTTAGCTTTTATCGCAAGAGGATTTGAGTACAGGAGTAGTGAAGTCTTGCTTCAATTGTATAGAACCTTGGTTAGACCGCACCTGGAGTACTGTGTGCAGTTTTGGTCTCCTTACCTTAGGAAGGATATTATTGCCATAGAGGGAGTGCAACGAAGGTTCACCAGACTTGTTCCCGGGATGGCGGGACTGTCCTATGAAGAGAGATTGGGGAAACTGGGCCTGTATTCTCTAGAGTTTCAAAGAATGAGAGGTGATCTCATTGAAACCTATGAAGTACTAAAAGGGATAGACAGGGTATCTGCAGGCAAGATGTTTCCCCAGTTGGGGAGTCTAGAACCAGGGGACCCAATTTCAAAATAAGGGGGAAGCCACTTAGGACAGAGATGGGGAAAAATGTCTTTGCTCAGAGGGTTGTGAATCTTTGGAATTCTCTACCCCAGACGGCTGTGGAAACTCAGTCATTGAGTATGTTTAAAGCAGAGGTTGACAGATTTCTAAATGCCAATGACATTAAGGGATATGGGGATACTGTGGGAAAAAGGTACTGACGTGGATGATTAGCCATGATTGTATTGAAGGGCGGAGCAGTCTCAATAGACTGAATGGCCTACTCTTGTTCCTATGTCCCTATCCCCGGAACCATTCTCATAAATCTTTTCTGCATCCTCTACAATGTCTTCACATCCTTCCTAAAGTGAGGTGCCCAGAATTGGACACAATACTCCAGGTGAGGCAAACCAGTGTTTTATAAAGATTCGTCATAACTTCCCTTCTTTTGTACTCTATGCCCCTGCTTATAAAGCCCATGATCCTTAATGCCTTATTAGCTGCTTTCTCAACCTGCCCTACCACCTAATGATTTGTGCACATGAACACCCAAGTCTCTCTGCTCCTGCAGCCCCTTTAGAATTGTATCCTTTATTTGGTATTGCCTTTCCTCATTCTTCATACCAAAATGTATCACTTCACTCTTCTGTGCATTAAATTTCATATGCCATGTGTCCGCCCATTTCAACAGCTTGTCTATGCCCTCTAGAAGTCTATCTCTATCCTCTTCACAGTTCACAATATCTCCAAGTCGAGTGTCATCTGCAAATTTTGAAATTGTGTCCTGCATATGTTCATGACAGCATTGGTAGGAGTGAGAACCGCACAGTCCTTGTGGAGACGTAGTCCCGTCTTCACATTGAGGATACCCAACATCGTCTTGTGTGTCACTACCACTGTGCTAAATGGGATAGATTTTAAACAGATCTAGCAACTCAAAACTGGGCATCCATGAGGCGCTGTGGGCCATCAGCAGCAGCAGAATTGTATTCAACCACAATCTGTAACCTCATGGCCTGGCATATTCCCCACTCTACCATTATCATCAAGCCAGAGGCTCAACCCTGGTTCAGTAAAGAGTGCAGGAGGGCATGCTGCACCAGGCATACCTAAAAATGAGGTGTCAGCCTGGTGAAGCTACAATGCAGGACTACTTGCATGCCAAACAGAGGAAGCAGCATGCGATAGACAGGGCTAAGCGATCCCCACAATCAACGGATCAGATCTAAGCTCTGCAGTCCTGCCACATCCAGTCATGAATGGTGGTGGACAATTAAGAGGAGGAGGAGGCTCCATAAATATCCCCATCCTCAACAATGGGGTAGCCCAGCACATCAGTGCATAAGACAAGGCTGAAGCAACAATCTTCTGCCAGAAATGCTGAGTAGATGATCCATCTCGGCCTCCTCCTGAGGTCCCCAGCATCACAGATGCTAGTCTTCAGCCAATCTGATTCACTCCATGTAATATTAAGAAGCAGCTGAAGGCACTGGATGCTGTAAAATTTATGGGTCCTGACAACATTCCAGCACTAGTACTGAAGACTCGTGCTCCAAAACTAGCCGCGCCTCTAGCTAAGCTATTCCAGTACAGCTGCAACACTGGCATTTATGCGGTAATGTGTAAAATTGCCCAGGTATGTCCTGTGCACAAAAAGCAGGATAAATCCAACATGGCCAATTACCGCCGCATCAGTCTACTCTTAATCATCAGCAAAGTGATGGAATGGGTCATCGACAGTGCTATCAAGTGATACTTGCTCAGCAAGAACCTGCTCACTGATGCTCAGTTTGAGTTTCATCAGGGTCACTCAGCTCCTGACCTCATTACAACCTTTGTCCAAACATGGACAAAAGAGCTGAATCAAGAGGTGAGGTGAGAGTGACTGCCCTTGACGTCAAGGCAGCATTTGACCGAGTATGGTATCAAGGAGCCCTAGCAAAACTGGAGTCAATGGGAATCAGAGTAAAACTCTTCACTCGTTGGAGTTATACCTAGCACAAAGGAAGATGGTTGTGGTTGTTGGAAGTCAATCACCTCAGTCCCAGGACATCACTGCAGGAGTTCCTCAGGGTAGTGTCCTAGGCCCAACCAGCTACAGCTGCTTCATCATTGACCTTCCCTCCATCATTAGGTCAGAAGTGGGGATGTTCGCTGATGATTGCACAATGCTCAGCACCATTCACAACTCCTCAAATACTGAAGCAGCCCATATCCAGATGCAGCAAGACCTGGACAACATCCAGGCTTGGGCCGTTAACTGGCAAATAACATTTGCACCACGCAAGTGCCAGACAATGACCATCTCAAACAAGAGAGAGTCTTACCATTTCCCCTTTAATCCAAGGGCATGACTGTCTCTGAATCCCCCACTATCAACATACTGGGGGAAACTGAGCTGAAACAGCCACATAAATACTGTGGCTACAAAAGCAGGTCAGAGGCTAGAAATTCTGTGGTGAGTAACTCACCTCCTGTCTCCCCAAAGCCTGCCCACCTTCTACAGGGCACAAGTCAGGAGTGTGATGGAATACTGTCCACTTGCCAGGATGGGTGCAGCTCCAACAACACTCAAGAAGCTCGACACCATCCAGGACAAAGCAGCACACTTAATAGGCACCCCATTTACAATCTTCAACATTCACTCCCTCCACCACCAGCATAACGTGGCAGCAGTGTGTACCATCTACAAGATGCACTGCAGCAATTCACCAATGATCCTTAAACAGCACCTTCCAAACCCATGACCTCTACCAAGGGCAGCAGATGCACCACCAGCAAGTTCCCCTCCAAGCCACACGTCATCTGGACCTGGAACTACATCACTGCTCCTTCACTGTCACTGGGTAAAATCCTGGAACCCCCTTCCTAACAGCACTGTTGGTATACCTACACCCCAAGGACTGCACCAGTTCAAGAAGGCAGCTCACCATCACCTTCTCAAGGGAAATTAGGGATGGGCAATAAATGCTGGCCAACCAGCGATGCCCACCTCCCATGAACAAATATAAAAAAAAAGTCTAGGTCATTTATATAGATCAAGAAAAGCAGTGGTCCAAATATTGACCATAGGAAAATCCACTATATACCGTCCTCCAGTCCAAAAAACAACCGTTCACCACTACACTCTCTTTCTTATCAAGGCATGTGTAATTTAGTTTCCTATCATCCATTCTAATGTCTCATTTGCTGTATCTTATAACATATTTGTTTGTTGGTCACTTTTTTTGTTATTTATATATCATTAATTGAAAGACTTTACAGCCATTGAAGTGCTTTTGAAATGTAATCACTATTGCAATGTAGGAAGCACAGCAACCAATTTGTGCACAGCAAGATCCCACAAACAGGAATGTAATAGTTACGAGATAATCTGTTTTAGTGCTGTTGGTCAAGGGATAAATATTGACCAGGACACTGGGGAGAATCGTCTGCAGGTCAGGCAGCATCTGTGGTGAGAAAAACAGCGTTAACATTTCAGATCATGACCTTTAATCAGAGTCCTGATAAGCCCACCTGGTGAAAGGTCACGACCTAAAACGTTAACTCTGTTTTTCTCTCCACAGATGCTGCCTGACCTGCAGAGTAATTCCAGCATTTTCTGCCCTGCCTCATCTCATCTGCTGCTGAAACCCACATTCATGCCTTCATTATCTCTAGACTTGAGTATACTAACACACTCCTGGCTGATCTCCCACATTCTACTTTCTGTAAACTTGAGGTCATCCAAAACTTTGCTGCCCATGTCTTAACTCTCACCAAGTCCCGTTCACCATCCCCCCCTGTGCTCACTGATCTACATTGGCTCTCAGCCAAGCAAAGCTTGATTTTAAAATTCTCATCCTTGTTTTGAAATCCTTCCATGGTCTCGCCCCCTCCCCATCTCTGTAATCTTCTCCAGATCCACAATCCTCCAAAGATATCTGCGCTCATCTAATTCTGGCCTCTTGTGCATCCCTGATTTTAATTGCTCCATTATTGGTGGCGGTGACTGCAGTTGCCTAGGTCCCAAGCTCTGGAATACTCTCCCTACACCTCTCCACCTTGCTTTCCTCCTTTAAGACACTCCTTGAAACCTACCTCTTTGACCAAGCTTTTGGTCATCTGACCTAATATCTCCTTATGTGGCTCAGTGTAATACTTTGTGGTAAATTGGCCATTGTAAAAATTGCTCCTAGTGTAGGTAGGTGGTAGGAGAGTTGAGGGAAGGTGGGGATGTGAGAGGTAAAAATGGGATTAATGTAGGATTAGTATAAATGGGTGGATGATGGTCGGCGCGGACTCGGTGGACCGAAGGGCCTGTTTCGGTGCTGTATCTCTCTATGACACTATGACTCTTTAATGCTCCTGTAAAGTTCCTGGGGATGTTTTATTATGTTAAAGGCACCATATAAATATAAGTTGTTACTGTTGTTATCCAGAGTGTCACTTGCAATAGCTTCTCTTTCTGCTCCCACACCGTTACCTCTGGTATCCCACAAGGATCTATCTTTGGCCCCCTTCTATATCTCATCAACCTGCTGCCCCTCAATGACATCATCCAAAAGCACAGCGTTAGTTAACACATGTACGCTGACGACACCCAGCTCTACTTCATTAAAACTTCTCTTGACCTCCACTGTTGCTAAATTATCAGACTGCTTATCTGACACTCAGTACCAGATGTGTAGAAATTTTCTCCAATTAAATATTGGAAAAACTGAAGCCATTGTTTTCGGTCCCTGCTGTAAATTCTGTTCCCTAACTACCAACTCCATTTCCCTCCCTGGTAACAGTCTGAGACTAAACCAGAAATGCTGGAAATAGTCAGCAGGTCTGGCAGCATCCGTGGAGAGAAAAGCAGAGTTTACGTTTCAAAATGTTAACTCTACTTCTCTCTCCACGGATGCTGCCAGACCTGCTATTTCCAGCATTTCTTGTTTTTATTTCAGATTTCCAGCATCCGCAGTATTTTGCTTTTATATGAGACTAAACCAGTCTGTTCGCAACCTTGGTGTCATTTTTGACCCCGGGATGAATTTCCGGCCACATATTCGTCGCATCACTAAGACCGTTTATTTCCACCTCCGTAACATCGTCTGACTTCATCCCTGCCTCAGCTCATCTGCTGCTGAAACCCTCATTCATGCCTTTGTTATCTCTAGACTAGACTTTTCCAATGCACTCCTGGCTGGTCTCCCACACTCTACATTCCGTAAACTTGACGTCATCCAAAACTCTGTTGCCTGTGTCATAACTACAGATAGTAAGAGATTCTACAAGTGTTTAAAATGGAAAACAGTAACTCAAGTGAGCATTGGTCCTCTACAGAGTGAGTCTGGGGAATTAAAAATGGGTAACAAGGAAATGCTGGAAACATTGATAAGGTATTTTGTGTCGGTCTTCACATTAGAAGACACAAAAAACAAGTGATCTGATTGAAACATGTAAGATCCTGAGGGGACTCAACAGGGTGGATGTTGGAAGGATGTTTCCACTTACGGGCGAGACTAGAATTCGGGGACACAGTTTAAAAATAAGGGGTCTCCCATTTAAGATGGAAATGAGGAGAATTTTTTTCTCTCAGAGGGTCGTTAGTCTGTGGAATTCACTTCCTCAGAATGCAGTAGAGGCTGGGTCATTGAATATCTTCAAGGCTGAGTTAGGTAGATTCTGGATAGTCAAGGAAGTCAAGTGTTATGGGGATGGGGGGCAGACAGGAAAGTGGAATTGGGGCTACATTCAGATCAGCCATGATCTTATCAAATGGCAGAGCAGGCTTGAGGGGCTGAATGGCCTACTCCTGCTCCTAATTCGTACGTTCGTAACTCGCACCAAGTCCTGTTCACCTATCATCACCGTGCTCACTAACCAATATTGGCTCCCGGTCTAGCATCGGCTTGATTTGAAAATTCTCATCCTTATTTTCAAATCCTTCCATGGACTCTGTAATCTCCTCCAAACCCCAGAAATCTCCGAGATATCTGCACTCATCTAATTCTGGGCCCTTGAGCATCCCCGATTTTAATCGTTCCACCATTGGTGGCCGTGCCTTCAGTTGCCTAGGCCCTAAGCTCTGGAATTCCCTCCCTAAACCTCTACGTCTCTCTACCTCGCTTTCCTTCTTTAAAACACTCCTTAAATCTTACATATTTAACCAAGCTTTTGGTCATCTGCTCTAATATCTCCTCATGTGGCTCAGTCTCATAATTTGTTTTATAATGCTCCTGTGACGCATCTTGGGACGTTTTATTACACTGAAGGCACTATATAAATATAAGTTGTGTTGTTGACTGCTATCTTTCATTGCTCCTAACAGACTTGGAGTCTTTAAGTTTTAAAGATCCCTGTTCTCACTGTTTTGTTTGGTTCATAATTTAATACCAGAATCAGGCATTTATATTTTAAAAACTTACATGTCATCTACCAACAGCCTTTTCTGGAAATTAATGGATAATTTTCTAGTTTCTTGGTACAGGCAGGGAACTTTGTTTTGCAGAATCACATATCACAAATTTAGCTGCCTGCTATGCATGATTGGAAAAACCTCTGTACTGTGTCCCAAACTTTGCAGTATGTGCTCCCTGCAGGCGAGGTTCCTCACCAGCAGAGTGAAGTTGGAAAATAACCCTATAAATTTGTTTCTAAAATTATTAGTAAGGCAATGCGCTGGCAATCACCTTGCTGATTCCCAAACTTGGTTGTGCTGTGTTGTCCTTTCAAATATTCAGGATATGCCCTAATCTTTTAAAATAAATCTCCAGTGTATTTATAGTGTGGATTGATTGGTCCCATCCATCCATCAATATCAGTGACCATGCTCTGGAAGGGGTTCAAGAGTTCACCTACCTAGGCTCAACCATCACCAGTAACCTGTCTCTTGATGCAGAAATCAACAAGCGCATGGGAAAGGTGTCCGCTGTTATGTCCAGACTAGCCAAGAGGGTGTGGGAAAATGGCGCACTGACATGGAACACAAAGATACAAGTGCTTCAAGCCTGTGTCCTCAGTACCTTGCTCTACTGCAGCGAGGCCTGGATAACGTGTGTCAGCCAAGAGCGATGTCTCAACTCATTCCATCTTCGCTGCCTCCGGAGATACCTTGGCATCAGGTGGCAGGACCGTATCTCCAACGCAGAAGTCCTCGAGGTGGCCAACATCCCCAGCATATACTCCCTACTCAGCCAGCGGCGTTTGAGATGGCTTGGCCATGTGAGCCGCATGGAAGATGGCAGGATCCCCAAGGACACATTGTACAGCGAGCTTGTCACTGGTATCAGACTCACCGGCCGTCCATGTCTCTGCTTTAAAGACGTCTGCAAACGCGACATGAAGTCCTGTGACATTGACCACAAGTCGTGGGAGTCAGTTGCCAGTGATCGCCAGAGCTGACGGACAGCCATAAAGGAGGGGCTAAAGAGTGGCGAGTCAAAGAGACTTAGCAGTTGGCAGGAAAAAAGACAGAAGTGCAAGGAGAGAGCCAACTGTGTAACAGCCCCAACAACTAATTTTATCTGCAGCGCCTGTGGAAGAGTCTGTCGCTCTAGAATTGGCCTTTATAGCCACTCCAGGCGCTGCTTCAGAAACCACTGACCACCTCCAGGCACTTACCCATTGTCTCTCGAGACAAGGAGGCCAAAGAAGAAAGAAAAAGATTGGTCCCATACTGCTATCAGGGAACTAGAAGCAAGTGTGGATTGAAGACAGGGATGCAACACTGTGCTGCCAATTCTCAAGATCCCAGCAAGCACAGCTTCCTGCTGGGAGCATGGGGTGAGTTAATTTACCCTTATATGGTAGATAGCTATGAGTGAGTTACAAAGTAACTATGCATTCATTTGTCCACATTCATCTATAAATTGTGAGTCTATGTTGAGTAACTTGTGATTTTGCTAGATCCTTTATTTGAAATGCATGGAAAATGGTTTACTACATATAAATATTTTTTGTAACTATAAAAAAATTGCATTCACTAACTTGAGCGTGAAAGGCTTACCTCTTTGTTTGCAACTGCTCTAGTCACTGATCTCAGACAATGCACATTATTGATCTTGTAGCATCACCTAGTTAATGATCTGGCAGGAAGGCTTGTTTTTCAGATTAAATACAGTGTCACTGTATCTCGCGGTTTTGCATGGACTCAAAGATATTGTCATTGTTAGTTTTGATCATCCTATTCAATACAAAAATATCTGGAACCCACAAATTACTGTTGATGATATTCCTCTATTGCCTCCTTCAACCAATGTCATAGAAACATGTCTGGCAATATTGGAAACAATAATTCTAGGGTCCATCTGTTAATCAGATTCACAGGAATTAAAGTGACTGTGGATCACCAACAGAATTCTAAAACTGATGTGACACAAATTGAACTAACTATTGGGAAGTTGTCTTCATTTTCCAGTTGTGTAGTGTGCTTTCATGCCTGTCATGACATAATCCCAACATTGCAAAGACAATCTTGAGCACATACACAAAGTGCTACTGCAACAAAAATGGGACAAAACTCTATTTACTCTGCTTAGCTCATTTTACCTTCACAGCCATAACTTTCCCTTCAGACGAGATGGAATTAATATCCTTTAATGCGTTCACCTTAAATTGCTCCCTTTTTCCTCTCTGGGAGGCACTAACCTATTTACACACTGTAATTTTAGGACCTTTCATTTTAAGAGAGGGTCCTTCACTCTAAAGAGAATGCTAAAGTGTACTTTGAAGAATATAAGTTTAGACTTACCTCATACTCTTCTTTAAAGCCATAACCCTTGCCACATTTCATCTGCGTGATGTGCTGCAGTAAATCTGCTACTCTTATAGCAGGCTGGAGGTGGGCAGTTTGATATGACATTTCAACAGGTTCACAATTCCTGTAGGAATGAGTTTGAACGACTCTAGTTGGCTGACTGATATCTTCATGGTTGCTGTCTGCATTCAGAAAACATAAGATAATCAGAAACTAATGTCCTTTAAACACTCTTGAATCTGCCACAGGCCCACCTAAAGTGGTAACAGAAACACCTACTTCCCTGCTGCAAAAAGGATAAAACTGATTCTTGATAATAGAATGTTTTTGTGCTGTCCTTTATATATATTTTCTATATACACATTATAAATATATATATATATAAAACTTTCTTCATGCTGTCTTGCAGCTAAATTTTAAGAAAGTAAAATGGAAATTGTGAGGGGAGATAAAAGACAATGATACTGAAAAAAATATTTATTCTCTGGGGAAAGGAATAAATTGTAATGTCAATAAGGAATACAATAATATTAAGGAGACATTTTTCAATCAGTTTTTATTGTAAAAGGAGTGCTGGATCTTAAGATTGTACGAGACTTCAGAATATTCCAGAATAAAACTAGAGCATGCTGGAAATACACAGTAAATCAGATGAAGAGTACACATCTGAAACTGACCTCCTCTGCATTTCAACAATAACTTACATTTATATAGCATCTTTAATGCAGTATATCGTTCCAAGGTGCTTCACAGAGGCATTATCAAACAACATTTGACATTGAGCCACATAAGGAGCTATTGCGACATGTCAAAGGGGTGGGTTTTAAGGAACGAGAGGTAGAGTTGTGGAGAGGTTACGGAGAAAATTCCAGAGATTAGGAACTAGGTAACCCCAGGCATTGTTGCTAATGCCAGAATGTCAAAAATTGGGGAAGGGCAAGAGGCCAGAATTTCCAGCATTTTCTATTTTTATCACAGATTTCCATCATTGGCAGTTTTTCTCCATTTTCCTAACATTTCTAACTGCACTAACTGCAGTACTGAATTGAAGGCACTAGAAGTCACTATTTCATTTAATAAATAGAATACCTTTCTGAAAATGTCCTAAAAATATCTAGTGGCAATTAATGAGTACTGCACCAATTCTCATTCCATCAAATCACCCCTTGAATAAGGGTGCATTTAGACTGCAGGATAGGAGTTCTGCCTCTGCGCTTACCAGCAATGCAGAGGTGAATGAGTGGAAAATCACAAGTTTTCAAGTGCAGAAACTGAATTTCTACCATTACAGGTTTAGCGTCAGTTCAAATCTGGGAGTGTCACCTCTTTTTTTTCAAATATATACTTTATTCATAAATTTGGAAAGGTACTTTACAGAACAATTCAAATTTGACATTACGTAAAGTACAATTCAAATCAGTTTCTTTCAATACAGTACAAGGTGCCTCACTGCACTTGCCATTGCAGGTTATATTGACAATGTACATTGTCAGGTCAGATATTCACACTGGATTTAGGCTGCGTTTACACTATAACTGGAGCAACTGCGCAAAGTATAATCACTTCACACTGATGCTACAGCTACAATATAAATGCACCATAGGATGTTGACAGAGTTAAAGGAATTCTAGAGCAGTGGTACATTCTTAGTGGCAAATAGACCACTGTGTAAGGTCCCTCCACCAAGGTGAACTGAGGGGCTGGATCCATGGAAAACCCCTCGAACTGTATCCAGAAAATATTTGTTTGCTGTAAAATGTACATGGCATGTAAAATGAAATGGAAGGGTTGCGAGGCAATTCACTCCTGTATTGAAGGAAACTGATGTCCTTTGCACTCTGTATTGTTTGACTTGGTGTTGTTTGGAACTGTTATGTAATGTATTTTTTTTTACAGATTTTTATGAATAAAGTATACTTTAGAAATAAAAAAGAAAGATGGTGAAACAGGGCACATTCATTGTGTTTGGCGTCCTAGACTTATGTGTAAATGAGTTCATACACATTTAAATGGATGCAAATAATGTTTGTGAAACAACTCAGTGTGGAGTTTCAGCTGGGAGTACAATTAGCAAAATGTGCTCAGAATGCGTGAGGCACTGCACCGATTTTGTTGAGAAGTTACACTGAAGTTTTTTTGCACAAACTCATGAGCATTAGCCCAAATGTAAAATCTCCCAAGCATCGGCACAATCAAGCACTCTAATCGACTGAGGCCAGTTTTGTGGGCGGGGACTGCTTCGGGCGAATGGACTTTTGAACCAGAGTAAAAGATCTTACATACTCTAGCGTGAAGAAGTTATGGGCGCAACCCATTCACTTACAATTCTGTGATTGTTGGCGCTATTTCATTCTATCCCGCCCAGCTATCTGGCCAGAAATTACATAGAAACTTCAGGCCCTTATATCAAGTGTGTGAAATTGCATTTTAAGTTCAAGGCAATAACCAAGTAAACATTAAAATCTAACAGAATAAAAAAACTCTTAAGGCAGACCATGAAATATTAATTTGCCAATTATAACATTTTTTCAAAAGCAAAGTCCAATTATTTTGTTTTGTAGATTACATTAACTCCACCTGAATCTTTGCAGTAACTATTTCACTACAAATTAACATTTCACACCAGAATGTGTAAAAGAGGGTCCTCTGTGCAAGAATACTCCCCTTTTGTTCTAAACACATTCAACTTCAGTGTAGATATTGTTTAGTTTTACTAGAAATTAACTGGAAAAATGCTTACTTACATAACTGAATTGAATTATTTTTCCTTTGAAAATTGCCTGTTAATTTATGATAATTTTGCCTCCCTCTTCCACAGCCTTTTCCTCAACACAAATGCTTAGAAAGTCTTGTCCGAAGCAACACCTGAATCAGCCTAAAATTCAGCAAATTTACAGTCAACAATGTTTTTGTTATGCTAATATTAACTAATTCAAAGTGTTATAGCTGTGATTTGCAGCCATGAAAATCTTATTCATGCAGTGATTAGATTAAGTTATGGTGGTATGGGAAGGATGCCAGTGAGCTGATCTGAAATGACACTGGACAAAACTATAATTTTAATATTTATCATCTTTTCATACTGTAGAAAAGCATGTATAATTATGTGATCCGGGAAAGAAAATAATGCTTCAAATTTACAAGCTAATCTTTCTATGTCTGTAAACAAAACTACTTACCATCTGTTATCATTTATTATTCAAGTCAATCATAAGACCTATTTATGCTATTCAACGGTAGAAGGCGCTCAGATCTGTCTGAACCTGACCGGTCCATTGCCAATGTTAACTCTATGAATTTTGTTCTTGTATTGTTCCCAGTTGCACAGCAAGATCAGTTGAAAGCCAGTAAAATATAACAATTTGTATTTATATAGCACCTTAATGCAATAAACCATCCCAAGGCACTTTACAGGTGCATTACAAATAAAGTTTGACACCAAGCCACATAATGACATACTAGGACAGATGATAAGAAGCCTGGACAAAGGCGAGGTTTTAATGAGTGTCCTAAAGGAGGAGAGAGAGGTAGAGAGGTTTCTACAAGGTTACATCTGGCTTCTTCTACCTGCTGTAAATTCTCCATACCACATGCTAGCCACTATGAGTGATGCAAAAATACACAACAGTCTGTGCTTCTACACTCACATGCAACTGGAGATGTTTAAGCAGATGTTGCATGTAGATACACATGCATCTTAATAATGACCACAACTCCACTGCAGTTGAGCATATAATTTTACCCACAGTAACTGCAACAAGGTTCCTCTAACTTGGAAAACAAGGACATGCCTTAAATTGGTTTGTATGCATGGAATATGTTGGAGAATTAGCTAATTACCATGTCATAGAAAAGGGCAAATTTTAAGAAATGGTAAGGGGATTTGTTAACAAGCCTACTGAGCAAGTAATGAGGACAAAGGAGAAAAGTCTTCCATCTATCAGTGGAAGGCAAACAGTCAATTAAATCTATTGTTCTGGGCACAAATATATTTAAACTAAAGATATGTTCTGCTTACCACCTCCCTGCCCATCACCATGGTGATGGACTTCGGAAACTTAAGCCATGGTGACCATTTTTAACTTATTAAAACATTCCAAGATGCTCCACAGAGGAGAAAAACAACCAGCAGGTGTAGGTGAGTGAATTAGGAGAAATGACCAAATGTATGATTGAAAAGGTGGCTTTTGAAAAGGTGTTTAAACGGCAGTGAAATATAAAGCAGGATGAAATAGTTTAGAAAGGGAGTACTAGAGATAAGGGCTAAGAAAGTTCAAAGCTTTGCCACCAATGATGGAATGCAGGCAGTGCATACTCAGAAGGCTGGATTTGAAGGAAAAGCTCAGAACATAAGGAGGTTGCTGAGATGGCGTGGGTGAGGCCATGGAAAAATATGAAGATACGGATAAGAATTTTGAAAATGATGGAGGGAGTCTCAACCCCCAAAATGGATGGTTTTTGGTTGGATGGGAAGTAAAAATATAAAAAGTTTGAAACTGAAAAGTTGAAGTCCCCAACTCACCCACTTCCTACTTTGAAGGAGGCGGGCAACCAACACACACCTATAAGCTGGGTTGGTCATTTAAATATCATAATGAGGCTGTGTGCCTCAGAATTAGCCACCATTTTAAATTTAACCCTGGCCGGCCAGGTTTCCTGGGCCTCGGGTATCCCATCAGCTAAAGAGAGGCCGGGATTGTTGGATCCAGGAGGTCAGGAAGTGCCTTTTCACTTACCTGCTAAGTCCAATTTACCTGCTACACCCACCTCCTGCAATCGGATACCACTACCGCCTCCCACCCCGACCCTTCTAATCTCTCTTTCTTCTGATATACCCCATGGATCCTTCTCATCTCCTCCCCAACCCTTCCAAACTTCCCGCTGACCCTTCCAAATTCCCCGCTGACCCTTCCAAACTCCCCACTGACCCTTCCAAACTCCCCATTGACCCTTCCAAATATTCACCGCCCCCCCCCCACCCCGGCCCCCAATTCTTCCAATCTCTTCCCCCACCCCCAACCCTTTCAAACTCCTCCTTGATTCATCAGATCTCCACCCTCCCCAAGTTCTCCAAGCTGCTCCACCATCGAACCTTCCAATTTCCCACCCAAAGCTCTTCCCATCTTCCCCCAAACCCCCAGGACCTTAATCTTCCTCCCAGGCCTCTGATCCCTCCATCCTTCCTCAAACTCAAACTGACCTCAAACTAGCTACCCTACCACCTGCTGTTCCCTCACTGCCTCCGGGCTAATATCTTACCCAATGTTTTGGGGAGAGTAGGTTGTCAAGGATTGAGGACTTGAAAGAGCAACATTCAAAAGAATAAGGGAAATGATGGAGAATTGGAACTGAGTACAGACAGCCAGCACAAATGGAATGGGCTTAATGGCCTGTTCCTGTGTTGCAAAATTCTCTGATTCTTAACGTGCCAGATCAAGGACGGCCACACAAATGCATTAAGCATTCTTTCACTAATATTGCAAAAAGTAATTATTAGGCTTATGTTCAAGAAAATAATAACTGAAGAGGCTTTAATTGACAATCTCAATCTGTAACACTTAAGGATGAGTGGTCTGTAAATGGAAACATTCACATTGTGATAAGTAGAACGTTATATTCTCAGACTTGTAACTAAGGCTGTGTCCACATTCCGCTCTCTGGGAACTCAAACTGCTATAAAATGGCTTCCTGGAGGGGGTCTCACACCTGAGGATCTTATTGCATTCATTAGTCTATTAAATTATATAGCTGGTTTTGCATTGCTGCATTGATGAAACGTCACACTGTCTCTCATCCTACTCATGATGCTACTGTTAATACTGGTGACTCAAATGTGAGAAGTGTTTTGTTTTCCAGCATGAACAGTGCGTAGCATGAAGAGAAGAATATTTATAAGGGTAAATTCCCAGTGGCAACCATGGGGCTGAAGCTTATGTTTGAGATGCTGGTCCCGCCATTGAGACCGGAACCTGGCGTGAGATATGTCGGGGGCAGGAGTGGCTGGCTGCACATGATTCAGCGGCGGCTGACCAAATAAGCCTAATGAGCTGTGAGATCCTACCAGCCCGGAGGTGGGGAGTGCAGCAGCAGGTGACACCTTGGCAGGTGCTGGTGCTATTTTCAAAGGGCTGCCAGCCCTGTATTAAATGCTGCACTGTGAAGGCCTGGGAGAGGAGGAGGTGATTGGGGAAAGAGAAAAGATGGCTGAGAGGAGACCCTGGAGGACCCACGCTTCCCTGATGCTCCACTCCAGGTGCTTTTGCAGGCTGCAAGAGAGAGGAGGGGCATATTGTTCCTGAGGAATGGGAGGACGAGACCTGGAAGTCAAACCAAGCAGGCCTGGCTCCAGATTCCAGAGGAGGTCAGCAGCCGTGGGGTCATGCCGTGCACATGGATTCAGCAAGCATCTTAACTATCGCATCCGGACTGCGAAAGTGAGCATCATAGGAACATAGAAACAGAGAAAATAGGAGCAGCAGTAGGTCATTTGGCCCCTCGAGCCTGCTCTGTCATTCAACTAGATCATGGCTGCTTTTCTACCTCAAAGCCATTTTCTTGCACTATCCCCATATCCCTTGATATCTTTTATACCTAGAAATCTGTCAATCTCTGCTTTAAACATACTCAATAACTGAGCCTCCACAGCCCTCTGGGATAGAGAATTCCACAGATTCACCACCCTCTGAGTGAAGAAATTCCTCCTCATCTCAGTCCTAAATGGCCTACCTCTTATTTTGAGACTGTGTCCCCTGGTTCTCGACCTCCTAGCCATGGGAAACATCCTGGATCCTCCCCCTCCCACTGCAAGATTATCTCCAGCCTGAGCAGATGTCCCAAACCCTGGCACTGGGCAGGCAACGCAGCCTTCTGGACTCTCGCTCTTGGCTGCAGAGAACTGTGTCTATCCCCCGACTATTCTGTCCCCTACTATCACTACATTCCTATTCACTCCCCGACTTGAATGGCTTTCTGTACCACATTGCCATGGTCAGTTTGCTCATCCACCCAGCAGCCCTCGTTCTCAACCATACAAGCTGAAAAAACCTCCAACCTCTTGGACAATTGCAAGGGCTGAGGTTCCTCCGCTTCTGCCTTCTCGATCCCCTTAACTGCCTTCTGCGCAGTCACACCCTCCTGTCCCTGACCAAATCAGAAGACCTTATCCTAAGGATGTGACTGCCTTCTGGAACAAAGTGTCCAGGTAACTTTCCCCCTCTCTGATGCATCGCAGTGTCTGTAGCTCCGCCTTCAACTCAATGACTCTGAGCTAAAGCTCCTCGGGCTTCAGACACTTACTGCAGATGTGTCTGCTTTCGATCACACTTGCGTCCACCAGCTCCCACATACTGCAGTCACAACACATCACCTGCCCTGCCATCTTTATTATGTGGTAATTAATTTATTTTTCTCAGTTAATTTATAATTATTAAATCCCACTAATACTAAGCCCCACTACTACTAATAAGCTTTACTATTGCTAGTAAATTTTACTACCAGTAATAAAACCTTACTAATACATTTCCTGAGTTTCAGAACACTCATATTCTTATTATTTCAATCAATGTTATATGAACCCCAATTAAAATTTCTTAGTTCAGATAAGAGAAAAAGAGAAAATGTTCACCAACCAATCACTTACCTTCTTTGTTGTAATGTCACATGTCAATTTTCTTTGGAATGCTCTGAACCCACTAATCACCATCCTAGCTCCTCAAACTCCCATTGCTGTCTCAAGGTTACCCTCTATTTCTGGGAAGCAACTTGCATCTTCGATAGCTAATGAAGGCTGAAGGAGCACCTCTTTCCCCCTCTGCACCAAATTCCCACATGAACAAAATTCCCACCTTCACACTCTGACTACATCTCACTCAGGTGAAGTCTCCTTTCCGTGTGCCCCTTACTCCTGTACTTACTATCATTTAATGCCTTCATCCGCTTGAGCCTTGTATCTTGCGAAACATGATGGTGCTTTGGCAGGAGAGGGTTCAAACCCCCTCTCCACGTCCAGAAATGGGCAAAGGGGCAGGGGCTGCAAGGTGACCAACAACAGCATGGCAAGGTGTCCCCGACAGGAGGCTCCTGGTGTAGAGCAATCTCGTGAGGTCTCTGGAAAAGTGCCACATGCAGGAGACATCTGTGTGCCCCCATCAGTGGCAGCTGGACTGCCAGCAGCCTATGCATTGGCATTAATGTTACTGGGGACCAACAACTTCCTTCCCTCTGTCTGCAGGAGATGATAGCACACAACTGGAGAGAGTGGGCCAAGATTGGCGGTCAGCTGCTCATTCTCCATGTCTTGACCCCGATGGAGGAGAAGGCCATGGATCTGGCTGGACTGCAAGATGGTCGGAGCATCACGGATAGAGAGGCAGGGGCGCAGTGAGTAAGGTCGCTATGAAACACAAGGCTGCCTCTGCAGCGATGGAGCCATGCTTCTTATCAGGCATCTGGTGCCCACAGGGGTCTGCATCGTAGGCGGGTGTGCTACAGAGGGAGGGTAGGCCTTTGACTCTTACATTTCTCTGTTATCTCATGCAGGTCAAGCGTTGCCAAATCCGACAGCCTCCAAGTCCTAGGAGGAACCTGCTACCTCTGAGGGGAAGGGAGGAGCCTCAAAGGGTTCATCGACACCTCATACTCCTGCATCCTCCACCAACGCAGATACTCGCACCTTGGTGGATTTGCTCTCGAGTTGAAATCTGGGCACACAACCTGGTGAGCACAGCGCATATGTGCCTGAGCAGCTGATGGAGGCTGTGACAGTTGGAGGACTTCCCAGCATCATGGGAAATGCTGCAGCCCCATCAAGAGGTCTGGCAATATCTGGCAGAGATGCCAGAGGCAATACGCGCCCAAGCATGGACGACGGAGGAGTCTATCCCGGTCTTGAATTTAACATTGTCTCTGACTGATGCATGAGTGGTGTCCTCCATTGAGAGATTGGTGGCTGTAATGGAGAGTCACATCTAGCGGAGCACTCAGCAGACCTGCACACCCTCATCTTCACCACGGGTGCAAGGCAAGAGGGAGACAGGGGACCTGGATTCACTACCAGGACCTCTTTACTCTCAGGTCAGCAGGGAAGCAGAGTCTGCCTTGCCAGGGTGGAAGAGTGGCTGCCTCTCACAGCTAGGGGTTCCTCTCAGGGAGCTCTTAGTTCGGCCAGCTGCTCCTCTGCTTCTCTGCCAGTGTTGCCTAATCGTCCTTCATCCCTGCCAACAGAGGGTGGTACTGCTTCTGTGCAGGAGGTTCTCAGCATGCCGGGGCCATCCAGACTTAATGCATCCAGAGGATGAACTTCCAAGGTCATCCCTAGCCAATGGGCAGCAAGGTCAACACCCAGCCTCCACCTCAGCTGACTGTGCAGGGGAAGCACCTCTTAGGAGTTCACGTAAGGGAAAAAACAAGTGCACATAGAATCACAGCGTTATCACCGGGTGAGTGTGTCTTTTACATCTAAAGGGCAGGGTCTACTGTGAATGTTGATAAATTGTTTCTGTTAAGTAGAGACTCCCTTTCTCATCCGTCAAGCCTTTGGCTCTTCACTGCAACTCAACCTCTATGAAGAGGCTGGAGGTGAAACAACATGCTGAGAGGGGTCAACTCTGGAGCCTGACCAGCTCTACGCTGTGCGAATGTTCAATAAGCCACTGCATCCTTAGGCGAGGAAGGCGACAACATGGCTGCATAAAGGTAGGTCTTTATTGGTCAAGCTACAACTGATAAATATCAAAGGAAATGAGAATGTATAAAGGCATTGCGAGCCTTCCTTGCACATATCTCATGGACACTCTTGTCCCTGGGTCCTTCATCTGGCCTAGTTTACGTATCTTCCCTGTTCGCAACCTCATCGTCCAAGGAGGCAGTCCGCTCCTCACTTTCCTCATTGCTCATCGGTTCCCCCCTCTGCAGGGCCAGGTTGTGCAGTGCACAGCAGACCATAATGATACATGAGACCCTCGCTGAGGCATACTGAAGGGCCCCATGGACCAATCTAGACACCTGAATCTCACCTTGAGCAGACCAATGGCCTGCTTTATGGTAGCTTGCATTGTCCCTCTCTTCTACATCTGTGTGTGGGCTCCTCACTGGTGTTAATAGCCATGTCCTCACTGGTAGCCCTTGTCTCCAATGATTCATCCTAAAGGCAGGAGGGAGGCTGGAAAAGTTCTGGCACGTGGGACTGTCTCAAAATGTAGGCATAGTGACAACTTCCCAGGAAACATGCAGAGACCTGCAGAATCCATTTACTGTGGTTGCAGACCAGTTGTACATTGAGGGAGTGGAAACACTTCCTGTTGATGAAAGCCACTGCTGGTGTGCAGGAGCCTTGATGGCCACATGCATGTAGTTGATGACACCCTGCACCTGTGGGAAGCCAGCAATGGTCCCAAACCCAATGACTTGAGAGTTGGGATCCGTGTGGAAGCACACATAATCTCCCGCCCTCCTGAAAAGGGCACTGGTGACCTCCTTGATGCACCAATGTGCCACTGACTGTGAAATCACACACATGTCCCTTGTGGATCCCTGGAATGATCCAGAGGCATAGAATTTCAGTGCCATGGTGACTTTCAGGGCCACAGGCATCAGATTCCCACCAAGTCCCATCGGCACAGCTCATCCTGCATCACATGCAAAGGTCTGTGATGGCTTCCCTGGAGATGCAGAGTCTTTGTTGGCACTGCTTCTCAGACATCTTTAGGTAGTTCAGCCTTGGATGCTCTCAGGAGGGTACCTCCTTCTGTGTGGGGCAGCTCCCTGGCTCTCTCTCCTCTGCACCCTTCTCCACCATCTGGTGGCCGCTGCTGACCCTCCTGTGGGCTCACAGGCTGTTGCAGTGCTGCTGCAGGTGCCTGGTCCTCTCTCCTGCTCTGCTGCACCTCGCCTTCAATGGGATCCCCAAAGCCTGGATGAACGAGGCCCGTGATAGGTGGCCTCTCCCTGAGTGCAAGTCCTTCCCTACCAGTGAGCCCCTCCGCCTTGTTTTCCCCACTTGTGAGCTTTGCCCAGCTTTTTCTTGCCCATTGCCCCCCTTGCAGTGGATCCCCCCACAACTCAAACGACTTCCCCTCACTCGCAATGCTCTCCCTTTGTCACTTTGCCCAGCCCATGATGGTTGCCCTGCCGATGGCTTCCCCTAGCAGGCAGCCATGCTCTTTCGCCTCCATGTCACCTCCTTAAAGGAGGCGAGCCTCTGAAGTCCTGTGAAACCTGTGCACAGTCTGAAAAATCCAATCCAGATGATAAAATCACTTTCAATTGGCCTCTTAACTATCTTAATTACCTGTCCACCGCATTGCCGTCGGACCTCTGCCCTCCATGTTTGCCGCCATCGACAAAATTAGGAAGGGAAGTCATGACGTTGGATCCTGATTTTATGTCCCCCATGCCTTGGTTTCCATCCACTTTGTTCCCTTAAAATTCAGCACATGGTGTAAGGCTGTATGGGTCACAGATCAGGCTACCACCCATGCTTTCTTTGAGTGGGAGTACAAGGGCTGCTGAATTTACCTAAGAATGCATTCTAATAAATAATGTTTTTATAAAATATTTTTGTTTTTGTGTCAATAAGCAAAGTAACAATGGAAAGAGTTAGTGAGAATAATGATCTTTCCCTTGAGCTGCTTTATAGGCTTTTCTATTTAATGTTAGAGAATGCAGAAACAAAGAAATGATTACTGAATTATCTGAAATATTATAAGTGGTATATGACCCATTGGAGACAGAGGCAGTGGAACAGGTTAATTAAGTGCAAATAAAACATTTTATTATGGAACAGTGTTACTGCTCATTTTATATAACAGTTTAAAACTACTGATGGAAAATGGCAAATTACAAAATTTTCTGCACCAATAGCGATCATCCATTAAGTTAAATGAATGATTAAAAAGTAATTCGCTATGCAAGCCTCTCTTTCTGATATATGCTGCCAGCAGATCAGATATGTTAGTTAGCAAATTACCTCTTTAATATGTCTAAATTAATACATAGTTAAATACAAATTAATACACAGTGGCGCAGTGGTTAGCACCGCAGCCTCACAGCTCCAGGGACCCGGGTTCGATTCTGGGTACTGCCTGTGCGGAGTTTGCAAGTTCTCCCTGTGTCTGCGTGGGTTTCCTCCGGGTGCTCCGGTTTCCTCCCACATGCCAAAGACTTGCAGGTTGATAGGTTAATTGGCCATTATAAATTGCCCCTAGTATAGGTAGGTGGTAGGGAAATATATAGGGACAGGTGGGGATGTGATAGGAATATGGGATTACTGTAGGATTAGTATAAATGGGTGGTTGATGGTCGGCACAGACTCGGTGGGCCGAAGGGCCTGTTTCAGTGCTGTATCTCTAAACGAAACTAAACTAAAACCAAACATAGCCTAATTTCATACAATTTTCCTTTTTTGTGCCCACTATCTCCTGAGGTGTGATACATGTGAAATTGCCCGAAAGAGGAGTTGAGGTCTGGGGCTGATCAGCCATGCTCTTATTGAATGGTGGGGCAGGCTTGAGGGGCTGAATTGCCTACTCCTGCTCTTATTTCTTAAGTTCTTATGCCCCTTCATTATAAATCCAAAGCAACAATAGTTAAATCTTCAACATTTTTTGAATATAAAGTGAAATAATCTTAAATGTATTGAAATCTTGTTGTCTTTTGTAATTTCTCATCTTCCAACAGAATGCACCTGAGTTTCCAATATGTAGCTTCACTATGCAAGGATATTCATTGGAAAAGCGATAACAGAAAACTGCCACCCAAAAAGTCGGTTTTTACAAATCCTTCAGGTGCATCCACAATCACAGCTCAAGTTTTACAAAAGGCAGAGTGCAAAAGGCTATATGCTGACATGAACTGGGCAAACTATTTCCAACCAAAGTATTGTAGGAAATTGGTGTTCGTCTAATTCTCACGGGATATATATTCCACATACATAACCACAGTTCCAACAGCATATTGCTATGCACTCCACAACATGCAGAGAATGTCAAACACCATTCTCCCAGACTGTATGTAGCTTATTGACACTTTAGAGTCACATCACTGTACACTTAAAAATGACTGCTGGCACCTTTTACAAACACTTAAAAAGTTTTTGTGACATTCCTCTGTCTACTATTTTAGTGGGAAGCAATAACATTTAAAATTAAATGGATTAGTGCCTATGTTAAAAAAAAGAAGAAAGAAGGTGTCCTATGAACACATCAAGCATTTGTCTGCAGATGTTGCCCACAGCATTTTAAGGCAAGACTTGCTTCCAGCAGCACATAAATTCTAATTAGTGGCAACGCAACAGGGCAGAACTAAGATTAATTCAAAATTATGATGCATTTATAGGGCGTATATAGGTCATACCTTATTCATATTAACTAGAGGTCATCATTTTATGAACAGTTAGCAACACTGGTTCAGATATATATTCTCTTTTGCTCTCAATAGGATTTTTGTACTTTAAAAGTAGTTATTAGTATTCTAGTGTCAATTTAATTGAATGACAAATTCTCTATATATGTTTTTGCTATTGATACAATGTCTTTATTTCACAACTCATTGGATCTGTGAAAGGAATGTTCATAAAGACTTACATCAAAACAATTAGACATAAATAAGTATAAATCACTTCCAAGATCAAATCTTTTAAGCACTTCTATTAAGTTGATAATCATGCCCTAAGACGATATGATTTGCAAATTATCAGTGCTAGTCGCAATCCTCCATTAATTTCTACATTATCATAAATATTAAGAAACAACCTCAAAAGGCACTGAAATTATTTTGGTAACTAAAAAAGTCAGGCTTAATTTGGAAGACCAATTTCAATAAGGAGCTGAATGGGATTTACAGTATCTTTGCAAACTGTTTCCAGACAGCACCAAGACGAATTTTAAACCTGTTAAAAAGCACTGCTGTATCAGGTTAGGTTTAAAATGTTTTGGTCTAGGATTTATTGTTTGTCATTTTTATATGTACAAATAATACATCAGACATACCAGTTGAAATCTGAATATATTTTTGTTAATATTTTATGATGGTTTATTGCTCATGTATGAGAATATTGAAGCTATGGAGTTCTGCAACGTGCTGATAATACTGTCAATCAGGCATTATTTTATGGCAGGTTAAACAGCCAGTACTGCAATAACAGCAGCGTAGCAAGTGAGATATCCCTAATTCATGTATCAAAATGATAGTTCAGAGGGTAAATACATCTTGTGATGTAGTATAAGCCATATGTCCTGTGTTGGTATGTGACGTATTCTTGAGGGTATCAGTGATCACTTCCACTGAGTCTCAGGTTGAGGGACAGCAAAATTTATCCAGGATTCTACTCCTAATTCAGTAGTGCTCAGTAATGATTCCTTCTTTTTTTCTTCTTTGGCCTCCTTGTCTCGGAAGACAATGGGTAAGCGCCTGGAGGTGGTCAGTGGTTTGTGGAGCAGCGTCTGGAGTGGCCATATAGGCCAATACTAGAGTGACAGACTCTTCCACAGGTGCTGCAGGTAAAATTGGTTGTCAGGGCTGTTACGCAGTTGGCTCTCCCCTTGTGCTTCTGTCATTTTTCCTGCCAACTGCTAAGTCTCTTCAACGCGCGACACTTTAGCCCTGCCTTTATGGCTGCCTGCCAGCTCTGGCGATCGCTGGCAACTGACTCCCACGACTTGTGATCAATCTCACAGGACTTCATGTCGCGTTTGCAGACGTCTTTAAAGCGAAGACATGGACGGCCGGTGGGTCTGATACCAGTGACGAGCTCACTGTACAATGTGTCCTTGGGGATCCTGCCATCTTCCATGCGGCTCACATGGCCAAGCCATCTCAAGCGCCGCTGACTCAGTAGGGTGTATAAGCTGGGGATGTTGGCCGCCTCGAGGACTTCTGTGCTGGAGATACAGTCCTGCCACCTGATGCCAAGGATTCTCCGGAGGCAGCAAAGATGGAATGAATTGAGACGTCTCTCTTGGCTGACGTACGTTGTCCAGGCCTCGCTGCCGTAGAGCAAGGTACTGAGGACACAGGCTTGATACACGCGGACTTTTGTGTTCCATGTCAGTGCGCCATTTTCCCACACTCTCTTGCCCAGTCTGGACATAGCAGTGGTAGCCTTTCCCATGCGCTTGTTGATTTCTGCATCGAGAGACAGGTTACTGGTGATAGTTGAGCCTAGGTAGGTGAACTCTTGAACCACTTCCAGAGCGTGGTTGCCAATATTGATGGATGGAGCATTTTTGACGTCCTGTCCTATGATGTTCATTTTCTTGAGGCTGATGGTCAGGCCAAATTCGTTGCAGGCAGCCGCAAACCTGTCGATGAGATTCTGCAGACACTCTTCAGTGTGAGATGTTAATGCAGCATCGTCAACAAAGAGAAGTTCTCTGATGAGGACTTTCTGTCCTTTGGTCTTCACTCTTAGACGGGCAAGGTTGAACAACCTGCCACCTGATCTTGTGTGGAGGAAAATTCATTCTTCTGAAGACTTGAACGCATGTGAGTGCAGCAGGGAGAAGAAGATCCCAAACAGTGTAGGTGCGAGAACACAGCCCTGTTTCACGCCACTCAGGATAGGAAAGGGGTCTGATGAGGTGCTGCTATGCTGAATTGTGCCTTTCATATTGTCATGGAATGAGGTGATGATATTTAGTAGCTTTGGTGGACATCCGATCTTTTCTAGTAGTCTGAAGAGACCACGTCTGCTGATGAGGTCAAAGGCTTTGGTGAGATCAATGAAAGCAACGTAGAGGGGCATCTGTTGTTCGCGGCATTTCTCCTGTAGCTGACGAAGGTAGAACAGCATGTCAATGGTCGATCTCTCTGCTCGAAAGCCACACTGTGCCTCAGGGTAGACACGCTCGACCAGCTTCTGGAGCCTGTTTAAAGCGACTCGAGCGAAGACTTTCCCCACTATGCTGAGCAGGGAGATTCCACGGTAGTTTTTGCAGTCACCACGGCACCTTTGTTTTTATAGAGGGTGATGATATTGGCATCGCGCATGTCCTGTGGTACTGCTCCCTCATCCCAGCACAGGCAAAGCAGTTCGTAGAGTGCTGAGAGTATAGCAGGCTTAGCACTCTTAATTATTTCAGGGGTAATGCCGTCCTTCCCAGGGGCTTTTCCGCTGGCTAGAGAATCAATGGCATTACTGAGTTCCGATTTTATTGGCTGTACGTCCAGCTCATCCATGACTGACAGAGGCTGGGCTGCATTGAGGGCGGTCTCAGTGACAACATTCTCCCTGGAGTACAGTTCTAGGTAGTGCTCAACCCAGCGGTCCATTTGCTTGCGTTGGTCAGTGATTGTGTCCCCTGATTTAGATTTGAGGGGGGGGTGATCTTCTTGATGGTTGGCCCAAAACCTCTCTTAATGGCATCAAACATTCCTCTGATGTTTCTGGTGTCTGAGGCCAGCTGAATATGACTGCATCGGTGTTGCCAGTAGTCATTTGCGCAGCGCTTCTGGCTGTTTTAAGTGCGACGGATGTTCACTCGCTGGGGGCTTTCTTGTAGTTCAGCTGTGCAATGCACTTAGCGGCTATGACAGGTTCCAGCTCTTCAAATTGAGATTGAAACCAGTCTGCATTCTGCTTCATGCGTTTGCCATAGGTGGTCATAGCTGACTCATAGATGGCGTCTCTGATGTGGACCCACTTGGTCTCTGCATCCCCTTTGGGAGTGTTTTGAAGGGCTTTTTCAAGTGAATTTAGAAATTTTTGTAACAGCTGTGGATAAGAAATTCTGCTCGCGTTGATGCATGGGTGGCCCTTCTGTTTGGAGTGATGCAGCTTCTTTGGTTTGAGTCTAACCTTGCTGCACACCAGGGAGTGGTTGGTGTCACAGTCCGCACTGTGGAAGCTGCGTGTGGTTTGAACGCTGTTTAAAGAGGCTCGCCTTGTGACGATGAGGTCCAGCTGGTGCCAACGACGTGATCTTGGATGCCTCCAAGAAACCTGGTGACAGGGTTTATTGTGAAAGAACGAGTTGGTGATGAAGAGGTTATGATAGGTACACAACTCAAGCAGTCTCTGTCCATTCTCATTCATCCTTCATCCTTCCAATGCCATAGCGCCCAAGGCTCTTCAGGATCCCTACCCTGCCAGTAGAAGGTGTAGTCTTGCTCTCTTAGAGATCCGCTTGCAGGGAGGCGCATCTCCTCAAGTGCTGCAATGTCCACATTGAGTCTACTGAGCTCGTTGTTAATGATGGCAGTCTTCCGAGAAACATTGATTTGTGTAAGGTCTTCCGACAGGCCAGGACACATAGTTCTGACGTTCCAGCTTGCAAAACGAAGGGCTGGTACCTTCTTTCCTTTTTTTATCGTGCTGTTTGGTGCCGTGTTGCAGTCCGCTTTTCGGGCAATGACTCTGAGCTCCAAGCACCCACTGAAGCAGGTGGACTGTGGCGGGACAAAACCTTACTGACCGGGGGCTGCCGGTTTGAGGCGGGCAGTAGCTGTCCAGTGAGGTGCGATGACCTCTCCCACCGACAAAGGCAACCCGTGGCACCCAATCTCTACGCCATTTGAGCTGGACTTATAACCCGTAACTGCTGCCTTCCATGTTGTTTCGGTCGCTGTGAGGCGACTATGGAGTGACCTCTCCATGGCGCATGCCTGGGCGAATGTATGGGGGTTGTGAGTTGCCCAAGTGTCAAAACCCCCCTCTCGGCCTTTATGGTGGGGTCCAAAGGAATGCAGAGCACGACGTTTGGCACCGGTATGGCTGCAGGAACTGCCGGAAACATGCCCCCCTCGTACCATCTTCTCCCTGCACCCCCTTCCCCTGCAACCCCCCTACCCCCCTGCAGCCCCCTTCCCAGCTCCCCCTCCCCTCCACCCCTCCCCCTCGCACCTCCTCCTCCCACCGGCATCCACCTATGCCTGAGCAGGGGCCCGAACAACCCCACTGTCTTGTGGGCGTCTCAGGAGAGTCCAAGGCTAAGGGAGTAAACCCTAACAGAAAATCCGGAGCGGAACCCCGTAGGTGGTCATGTGTCACCTTTGGCATATTTCCGGCAGTTCCAGTAATAATTCACTGTGTGACTATCAAGTAGACTCAGGTTTGGGATTGGGACTGGGATTAGGTTTGATTGTGATCATCCATTCAAATTGAACAGCCCAGTGATATGCATCTTTAAAGCACCTAGATGGAGAAATGTACCAGGGCAAAGGTCCTGAAGGCTGTCATATTCCAATATGATCCACTGAAGGAGAGAGGTAAAAAGGGTAGGAGGATGATGAAGTGGAAAGATGTCAGAGACGAGACACAAACTGAGGTGATGCTGACCTTTATAAAACACACAAGGGGCTGAATTTTAAAAGCTCGCTGCCGTTCTCAGCAACGAACTTAAAAAAGTGCACGGTGCACATGTGAGATGTGTGTCGTGGAGCCGCCGCGATATTTCGCACAGCGGCTCATTAATATGGAGGGGGGCGAACTGCACACCCCGATAATGTAGAGGGGGCAGGCGCCTCTTCCTTGGCAATGGCGTCCGGCGCCACTGCGCAGGCTCCGGTGCCATTTTTAAAGGGCAAAAAGCCCTGACAGGTCATTTCAATCTTTTAGATCCTGGAGTGTAAAAAATTAAAATAAAATTGTAATCTCACTTTCAATCCCCTCTCCCACCCACTCAATGAGTACTCTTTATAATTTGCGATATCCCCCAAAACAAACTTTTATTCTGATGCCGAACCTTCCCCCCAAAACTGTGTTACCTTTGATCCTCAACCCTTTTCCACCTACCCCTCAGCCAATAGTAGGAGGATCCCCCGCTCTCCACCATCACCCTAAATATTTCACTCCTCCTCCCTCCCCACAAGTGTTACAGCTCGGATCTTCCGGCAACCAGCTGGAATATCGGCGTGGGACAGCTATCGCGACGAGGTAAGTAATTATTCTTCAATTATAATTTATTTACATATGTTAATGAAGTTTTTTTTGCCTAGCGGCGTGGGTGGCCACCCTGAGGCCTCGCCGCCCCCGATAAAATGGGGCGGAGCCTTCCCAGCATTGAGGCCCTCTCCAGGATGGATTGTCCTGGCCCCCCCCGCCACGACCCCTGACGTCGGAGGTCAGTAAAACTCAGCCCAAGTTCTCTCTCATAGCTTGCTTTGTCACTTCTTGATTGTTTTCTGACCTTGTGAAATATTAATTTGTATTCTTATGTAAAGTCATTTAACAAATACAATAGCAAAGGCAAGAATAACAAAAATCCTTATCAAAACCATTACCAAATCATTTTTATTAAATTACTACTGAGGTAGAACTGTCGGCAAGAAAATTAACTTCTGAAAGCATCTGATTTGCATATTTAATTTTGATTTAAATCAAAGGATTAAGCATCAAGGGCTCAACAGTACTGGTGTAAGATATCAGACAGGGAGTTGCCTTGGGCTAAGGTCACATTTATTTAGTGAGTGCAGCAGTAATGATATGCTCCAGCAACATACACTCACCAATTACCATACTCTTGTATATAAGGTAGTAAAAAGTCTGTTGGATAAGTTATTAAAAGCATAGGTTAACTAACAAATGAGCCACTAATATATCAAATATCATACATCATGACTGAGAGTGAGGCAAAGGGACTATGTAAATGCATCAGTCAAAAGGTGCTTTTGTTACCAGGGAAGTGTCAATCCGATTTAGTGTTATTTACTTTCCTCTTTTCAACTGTTATGGAATGCTGCATAGTTTTCACTTCCCTAGTTATAAATACATTTGAAAATACAAGTCTTATGTGTAGCTCACTTCTGTCATCACACTTCAAAGTGTCAAAAACTTTAAAAAACAGAATGAGAGTCAGCCATTTCCTACTGGATTTTCTAGCTTTGATAAAATGGCCTCTGCTCAAAGGCAAGAGTAAAGAAATTTACAGGCAGCCACATATCTACAAACACTTCTCTTGACAAATAATCTACAGTTGAGCACTTCCCCATGAGGTGTTTCTGTGCATTGACCTTACAGAGATAGGCTGAAATAAGCACAACTCCATCTTATCAGTGAAATAACATAATCATCCCTTGGACTGCAGACTACCCATAAGAAAACCTATGTGAGATCAGCTGGTGCACTAAAGGAAGGAACACGCGTCTGATGTTGGGTGAAGTGGCTATGCAAAGGAATTTACATTCCTTAGTTGCTTGGCATGAGTTTAAATTTAAGCTTGTGACTGGTACGATGTAAAACAGGACTCTCCATTCTTAAAATAGTTCAATTTTATATATTGGAAGATGATATTCTACCACGCCATCAAAAAAACTTTAAGAAAGTTCACATTTGATTCGAGGTCTGAGAAGGATTAAATGAACCTGAGGCTTCCTAATTTAGCAGCAAGTTCTGCATTACAAACAAATTTAAAAAGTACCGTTATATAAAAGTACACCCAGGTCACCTGTGCCTTAGAGATAAAAAGAAAAAAAACTGTGATTTCTGGAAATCTGAAATAAGACAGAAAAGGTTGAATTTATCTCAGTGCCTTAGAGTAGTTTGCATAACATAGTTGGTGCATTGTATTGCCCTATAGGAGTTTTGTGGGTAAGTAGTCAAACAACATTAGTACTAATGTTGAGTCCTGTATTGTTCAGTCATTGTAATTTAGATGCACTGAAGGCCATTGCAGAAATTGTTGCTATGCCACAGAGGTTAACAATGTGTCAAGAATTGGCCCACAAACTCTGCCACCAGCTTCAGTGTTGGCTGTTTCTATATCTGGAGCTAGAGGCTACAGCATCATGGCGAAGAAGATTGCAATTCTATTACTTGTGCTGCTGGCTGCTGTCAACTTTGTGATTCCTTCTGACACACAGCTGAAATGTGGTGAGTCACACAAAGATCTTGTCTTCAAGGAAGATGCATTTTCTCTCTGGGCTAAAAATTGTGCCGAATGGCTGCCAGCATGAAAGCTGACATTGCTTTGTGCTTTGTTAAGGTGTTGGATGTGCTTGTATTCGAAAATAAGACACCGAGGGAGCAGAATGATACAGATATAGCAACTAATCACTCCAGTTTTAACCTTTCCAATGGTTAGTTGAGTGATTTCAAGTAATTAAAAGTACTATTGTCATGGTTATCGCATCAGCAATGAAAAACGTCATTGCAATTGCCGACAAACTGAATTAAATAATTATTGATGTATTATTCAAAAGCCTATCTTCCAACATAGAATTTTCAGGATGTTTCTCCTTTGTAATTCAAAAATGAGTTTTTGGTTACCTATTTTCAATGTTTCGGCTTATCACTACTGTGACCAATAGTGCAAATGGCATTTGATTACTGCTAATGATGGGAGACACAATAAAATGGTATGGCAAAAGTCAAGTTTATAAAGATCACAGGCAGGGGAAGACTCACATCTTTCTTCAGGCAGCATCATCCAGCAACTGAGAGGAAGGTTTTAAAGATACATGCTCTCTCCCATCCTGAGCAGAACAATTTGAACAGATCAACAGTGTCTCAACAGTGCTTGCATCTTTTTCTTTGGTAACCCCCAGGGACCTATCACTGGCCCGCTCCTATGTCTCATCCACAAGCTGCCGCTCGGCGACATCATCTGAAAGCTTTAGTTTTCACATGTCATAGAGTCATAGAGTTATACAGCACAGAAACAGGCCCTTCGGCCCATCGTGTCTGTGCCAGCATCAAGCACCTAACTATTCTAGTCCCATTTTCCAGCACTTGGCCCGTAGCCTTGTATGCTATGGCATTTCAAGTGCTCATCTAAATCCTTTTTAAATGTTGTGAGGGTTCCTGCCTCTACCACCTCTTCAGGCAGGGTATTCCAGATTCCAACCACCCTCTGGGAGAAAAAAATTTCCTCAAATCCCCTCCAAACCTCCGGCCCCTTACCTTAAATCTATGCCCCCTGGTTATTGATCCCTCCGCTAAGGGAAAAAGTTTCTTCCTATCTAACCTATCAATGCCCCTCACAAGTTTGTATGCCTCAATCATGTCCCCCCTCATCCTTCTCTGTTCTAAGGAAAACAACCCTAGCCTTTTCAGTCTATCTTCATAGTTGAAATGCTCCAGCCCAGGCAACATCCTAGTGAATCTCCTCTGCATCCTCTCCAGTGCAATCACATCCTTCCTATAGTGTGGTGCCCAGAACTGTACACAGTACTCCAGCTGTGACCTAACTAGCGTTTTATATAGCTCCATCATAACCTCCCTGCTCTTATATTATATGCCTCGGCTAATATAGGCAAGTATCCCATATGCCTTCCTAACCACCTTATCTACCTGTGCTGCTGCCTTCAGTGATCTATGGACAAGTACACCAAGGTCCCTCTGACCTTCTGTACTTCCTAGGGTCCTACCATCCATTGTATATTCCGCTGCCTTGTTAGTCCTCCCAAAATGCATCTCCTCACAATTCTCTGGATTAAATTCCATTTGCCACAGCTCCGCCCATCTTACAGCCCATCTATATTGTCCTGTAATCTAAGGCTTTCCTCCTCACTATTTACAACACCACCAATTTTCGTGTTGTCTGCGCACTTACTTATCATACCTCCTATATTCACGTCTAAATCATTAATTTACACTATAAACAGCAAGGGTCCCAGCACCGATCCCTGCGGTACACCACTGGTCACAGACATCCACTCGCAAAAACAACCCTCGACCATTACCCTCTGTTTCCTGCCACTAAGCCAATTTTGGATCCAATTTGCCCTGGATCCCATGGGCTCTTACCTTCTTAACCAATTTCCAATGCGGGACCTTATCAAAAGCCTTACTGAAGTCCATGTAGACTACATCAACTGCTTTATCCTCATCTACACATCTAGTCACCTCCTCAAAAAATTCAATCTAGTTAGTTAGACACAATCTCCCCCTGACAAAGCCATGCTGACTATCCCTGATTATCCCCTGCCTCTTCAAGTGGAGATTAATCCTGTCCCTCAGGACTTTTTCCAATAGTTTCCCAACCACTGATGTTAACTCACCGGCCTGTAATTACCTGGTCTATCCCTGCTACCCTTCTTGAATAATGGTACCACATTTGCTGTCCCCCGGTTCTCTGGCACCTCTCCCGTGGTCAGAGAGGATCTGAAAATTTGTGTTAGAGCCCCTGCTATAACCTCCCTTGCCTCACATTACAGCCTGGGATACATCTCATCTGGGCCTGGGGATTTATCCACTTTTAAGCCCACTAAAACATCTAATACTTCCTCCCTTTCAATGTTAATATGTTCTAGTATATCGCAATCCCCCTCCCTGATCTCTATACCTACATCGTCGTTCTCCACAGTGTAAACAGATGAAAAGTAATCACTTAAAACCTCACCTATATCCTCCGGCTCCACTCGCAGATTGCTACTTTGGTCCCTAATGGGCCCTACTCTTTCCCTGGTTATCCTTTTGCCCTTAATATACTTATAAAGCGCCTTAGGATTTTCCTTTATCTTGCCTGATAATGCTTTTTCATGTCCCCTCTTTGCTCTCCTAATTACTTTTTTAAGTACCCCCCCCCTACACTTCCTATACTCCTCTAATGCCTCTGCTGTTTTCAGCACTCTGAATCCGACATAAGCCTCCTTTTTTTCCTGATCCAATCCTCTATATCCCTTGACATCCAGGGTTCCCTGGACTTGATGGTCCTACCCTTCACATTAATGGCTACATGTTGGCTCTGAGCCCAGACTATTTCCCCTTTGAATGACTCCCACTCGCCTGATGTAGACTTTCCTACAAGTAGCTGCTCCCAGATCCTGTTTTATCAAATCGAAATCGGCCTTTCCCCAATTCAGTACCTTTATTTCTGGCCCATCTTTGTCCTTTTCTATAACTACCTTAAATCTTACAGAGTTATGGTCACTATCCCCGAAATGCTCCCCCACTCCTTGATCAACAGTGCAATACCACCTCCTCTTTTATCCCCTCCCCTATCACGCCTGAAGATTCTATACCCTGGAATACTGAGTTGCCAGTCCTGCCCCTCCCTCAGCCATGTCTCTGTGATAGCAATAATTACATAATCCCATGTGCTAATCAATGCCCTCAAGTCATCTGCCTTATTAGTAAGACTCCCTGCATTAAAGTAAATGCAATCCAACCTTGCATTTTTCCCTTGTGCCTTAACAGGTCTATATTTGCTCTGCCTTCCAGACTGACTCAGTTTCTCGTCTATATTTGGCTGTGCCTCACCTCCTACTGTACATTCACTCTGTATCCCACCCCCTGCCAAATTAGTTTAAACCCCCCCCAACAGCACTAGCAAACCTCCCAGCAAGGATGTTGGTCCCGTTCCGGTTCAGGTGCATCCCATCCAACTTGTACAGGTCCCACCTTTGCCAGAAACAGACCCAGTGATCCAGGAACCTAAAGCCCTCCCTCCTGCACCATCTCCTCAGCCACGCTTCATCTGCTCTATCCTCCTAACCCTATACTTGCTAGCACGTGACACAGGGATCCAGAGATTACAACCTTTGAGGTTCTACTTTTTAATCTGCTTCCTAGCTCCCTAAATTATTGTTGCAGGACCTCATCCCTCTTTCTACCTATGTCGTTGGTACCAATGTGTATCGCTCACCCTCCCCCTTCAGAATTTCCTGCAGCTGCTCTGTGACATCCTTGACCCGAGCACCAGGGAGGCAACATACCATCCTGGAGTCTCGTTTGCGGCCACAGAAACACCTTTCTGCACCCCTTACGATAGAATCCCCTATCACTATAGCTCTTCCACCCCTTTCCCTCCCCTGCTGTGCAGCAGAGCCCTCCGTGGTGCCACTGACTTGGCTGTTGCTGCTTTCCCCTGGGATGTCATCCCCCCCAACAGTATCCAAATCTGTTTGAGAGCGGGATGGCCACAGGGGACTCCTGAACTACCTGCCTGCGCCTACTACTCTGCCTGGTGTTCACCCATCCCTTTTCTGCCTGTGCAGCCATTACTTGCGGTGTGACCACCTCGCTAAACGTGCTATCCATGATGTTCTCAGCATCGCGGATGCTCCACAGTGAATCCACCCGCAGCTCCAGCTCTGCAATGCGGGTAGCCAGTAGCTGCAGATGGATACACTTCCTGCACACATGGTTGTCAGGGACACTGGAAGCGTTCCTGATTTACCACATAGCGCAGAAGGAGCATATCACGGGTGCGAGCTCTCCTGTCATGACTTACCCTTAGATTAATTAGTTATTCCCTTAATTAAAAAATACTAATTACACTAGTGGCCTTGTTCTACCCACTGCAATCTAAAATCCTTAATAAGTTACACTGAAGTAAAAAAACACTTTAGTAGTACTCACCTTATCGCTAGAGGTTTTTCGACAACACTCAGCTCTACCTCACCACCACTTCTCTCAACTCCACCACTGTTGCTAAATTATCAGAAAACTTCTCGAACATCCAGTACCAGAGGAGCAGAAATTTCCTCCAATTAAATATTGGGAAGACTGAAGCCATTGTTTACAGTCCCTGCTCCAAATTTCCTAGCTACCGACTTAATTCCTCTCCCTGGCAACAGTCGGAGATTAAATCAGTCTGTTTGCAAACTTGGTGTCACATTTGACCCCAAGATGAGCTTCCGAACTCATGTTCGCGCCATTATTAAGACTGCCTATTTCCACCTCCATAACATTGCCCGACTTCACCCCTGTCTCAGCTCATCTGCTGCTGAAACCCTCATTCATGCCTTCATTATCTCTAGTCTTGAATATTTCCAACATACTCCTGGCTGGTCTCCCACATTCTGCTTACCATAAACTTGAGGTTATCCAAAACTCTGCTGCCCAGGTCTTAACTCACACCGTCCCGTTCCCCTATCACTCCTGTGCTCGCTGACCTACATTGATTCCCAGTAAAGCAACGTCTTGATCTTAAAATTGTTGTCCTTGTTTTCAAATCCTTCCATGGCGTTGCCTCTCCCTATCTCTGTAATTTCCTCCAGCCCCACAACCCTCCAAGGTATCAGCACTCCTCTAATTTTGGTCTCTTGTGCTTCCCTGACTTTACTCACTCCACCAACCTTCAGTTGCCTCGGCCCCAAGCTCTGGAATACCCTCCCTACACCTCTCCTCCTCTTTACCTCGCTTTCCTCCTTTAAGACACTCCTTAAAATCTACCTCTTTGACCAAGCTTTTAGTCATCTGACCTAATAGCTCCTTTTGTGGCTCAGTGTCATATTTTGTTTTATCATGCTCCTGTAAAGCGTCTTGGGACGTTTCATTACATTAAAGGCGCTATATAAATATAAGTTGTTGTTGTTGGGAGGCTCAAAGAGAAGACATACTATAATATTTTGCATACATTAACATCGCTTCAGCTGACCGCACTTAAATAGCTTTGTGCACAGCCATGGCAAAACTATTTTCGCTGAAACAGTGGAAAATATAATGGGGGACTAAATTGGGTGCTAGCCGGCGAAAATAGGGACAGGGATTGTGCAGCGTAATTAACCCGCACCCATTCAATGTAATGCAGGCACCATGTCAACTTTGTGCCACCTGCTCCTACCAATGATTGCTGAGTGCAGCCAGCACTAACCATGCATCATAATGTGCCAGCACCAATTAAAGCTAGCCTGCATCTCTTAAAAGGGAGGTGCTTTGTGGCTGGAGCAGGTGCTGGCAGTCGTGCAGGAAGTGAATCTGACCTGCGAAACAGTGAATAATGGCACAAAATGAGAGAGAATGGGATCCAAGGTTTTCCGATGTTGAACTAGCGGGCTTGGTGGAGCAGGTGGAAAATCTGCAGGGGACAGGACACCCTCCAGATATACGTTAAAAAGACAGTGGTAGCAGATAGCCATAGGCATCAATGCCGGGGAGTCAAGCCCCGAGGACCTGCATGCAGTGCCACAAGAAATTCATGGATCGCACACAAGTGGTCAAGGTCAGTGAATGCATCTTCAAATACCATATCCTACCAACTGCACCACTAGCCTCAGACACTGCTCAAATCACCACACCACACACCCCTTACTCACCTACCAACAATCTCTATTAATCTGGATTCATTACTAACATTCATGATTCACCTCACCCCCACTTTGCAGTGCTGCAAGCCTCACACACACCCCTCACAGAATGCAAACACAGCAGGCTATTAAACTATGACAGTCAGATCACCCAAACAGATTGCATGATACTCACTGCCACATTTCCCCCTCTCTTACAGGACAAGGTGGTGCACAACTGGAAGCAGCAGGAGTTAAGTGGAGGGGACAAGCGCACCTGTATATCCCCCATGGAGGAGACCATGTTGGCCATTATTGGGACGGCCATTGCTGAGGCCGTGGCCAGCGGTGGGGCTGAAACTACCGAAGGGGATGGTATCCTCATACCTAATCTCCTCTCGCATCCCACTTCCTCCACATCCCCAACTCTTTTCTGATTTACAAGCTGCAGATGGTGTCAGCGTGCACCTCTTACTTTCTCCCATCCTCACACTACAATCTTACCCTGATGCCTTTTTCCTTTCTGATAACCAAAAGGGGAAACCTGGCCAGGCAGTGGAGGAACACCAAGAGAGAGTGATGATGAAGACGCAGTCCCATCACTTGATTTCACACTTGCAACCATTAGCTCAGATTCTGACACTGCACGTGCCTTAGAGGATAGATTAAAGACAGGATCTGCAGGTGATGAAACACTGGGAATGAGTGGGCCTCAGCCAGGGCAGAGGCCAAGGATAGTGCAGGTGTCAGCTCGCTGGAGGCAAGCTTGCCTTTGGGTTCCACTGCAGAGAACCCAGATGATGGGGTAGTTTACAGAAGAAGGCTGATGGGTATGAACACCAAAATTCTTGGTGCATTGGAAAGCCTGCCAGAAAATCTGTGGTTAATGTCAAGGAGCATACAGGACTCCAACACCAACATGTCACAGGGCTTAGTGCAGAGCTTAAAGCCCATCCTTTCCAGCATGGAACTCCATTCACACACTTGTGGACCCAATCATGATGCAGTGTTTGCTGGCTGATGTAGCAGCTTCCATTGTAGCACAAGCAGAGCCACCCAACATCTGACTGCTGCAATGGAAGCTCAGTTTGCTATCATGCAAGCTCAGGCTACTTCCACCATAGTTTAGTTTAGTTTAGAGGTACAGCACTGAAACAGGCCCTTCGGCCCATCGAGTCTGTGCTGACCATCAACCACCCATTTATACTAATCCTACACTAATCCCATATTCCTACCACATCCCCACCTGTCCCTATAATTCCCTATCACCTACCTATACTAGGGGATGGCTGTGGATTACAGGATGCCACAGCAGTCAAGCCACCTGTCCTCCAACAGATTACTGGGATTGCGGAGGTGCTGCGCCAGGGGACTGGCAGTGATTCCATGGAGCTTGAACCTGCTGCCCTCTTAAGTTCAGCCATGATCTTACTGAATGGCTGGCCAGCCTCAAGAGGTTGTATAGCCTAATACTAATCCTACTTCTTATGTTCTTAAGTTCTCTCTCAGGAAGACAGCATCCATCCTCCCACCCCTGCCAGTGCAAGTACTAATGTCTGCCTGCCAGCCAGCCCGGACTGCTGCCACCTTTTCCGAGATGATGCAGTCCGCAACCAGGGCTTCTAGGCCCACGACTGCTTGAGCTCATTCTCTAAGGTGGCAGTCTCCTCCCCTGAAACTCAGCGGTCTTCCATCAACCAATCTGTAGCCACTAAGGTAGAAGTGCGTGGGAGCACTGGGACAGGCAAAAGCACACAGAAGACGGGCACTAAGGGAAGTGTGCGAGGACACTATGGGCACTATTATGGAGCTCTAAGGGCTCTAAAGACAAGTCTAAAGGCATTGTGTCTTAATGTGCGTAGCATTCGCAATAAGGTAGATGAATTAACCACGCAAATAAATATAAACGGTTATGATATAGTTGTGATTATGGAGACATAGCTGCAGGGTGACCAAGGATGGGAACTGAACATCCAGGGGTATTCAATATTTAGAAAGGACAGGCAAAAAGGGAAAGGAGGGGGGTAGCGTTCTTAGTAAAAGAGGAAATCAATGCAATAGTGAGGAAGGATATTGGCTCGGAAAATCATGATGTGGAATCTGTATTGGTGGAGCTAAGAAACACCAAGGGGCAGAAAACATTGGTGGGCGTTGTCTCTAGGCCCCCAAACAGTAGTGGAGATGTAAGGGATGGCATTAAACAGGAAATCAGAGATGCATGCAATAAGGGTACAACTGTAATCATGGGTGAATTTAATCTACATATAGATTGGTCAAACTAAATTGGCAATAATACCGTGGAGGAGTATTTCCTGGACTGTGTACGTGATGGTTTTTTAGACCAATACATTGAGGAACCAACTAGAGAACAGGTTATCCTAGACTGGGTATTGTGCAATGAGAAAGGATTAATTACCAATCTTGTTGTGCATGTCCCTTGGGGAGGAGCGACCATAACATGATGAAATTCTTCATTAAGATGGACAGTGAAGTAGTTGAATCCGAAACTAGGGTCCTGAATCTAAATAAAGGGAACTAAGAAGGTATGAGGCACGAGTTGACTATGGTAGATTGGGGTACTTTACTAAAAGGGTTGATGGTGGATAGACAATGGAAAATACTTAAAGAACATGTGCATGAATTACAACAATTATTCATTCCTGTCTGGCTCAAAAATAAAACTGGAAAGGTGGCTCAACCATAGCTTACAAAAGAAATTAGGGATAGTATCAGATCCAAAGAGGAGGCATATAAAATTGCCAGAAAAAGCAGCAAGTCTGAGGATTGGGAGCAGTTTAGAGCTCAGAAAAGGAGGACAAAGAGATTGATTAAAAGGGGGAAAAGAGAATATGAGAATAAACTTGCAGGGAACGTAAAAACTGACTGTAAAAGCTTCTATAAATGTGCGAAGAGAAAAAGATTAGTGAAGACAAATGTAGGTCCCTTACAGTCAGAAACGGGACATGAACATTGAACATTGAAGTTCCCCACCCAGAGTACATTCTGTGCCCTTGCTACCCTCAGTGCTTCTTCCAAGTGGTGTTAAACATGGAGGAGCGCTGATTCATCAGCTGAGGGAGGGTGGTAAACAGCAGGAGGTTTCCTTGCCCATGTATGATCTGATGCCATGAGACTTCATTGGGTTCAGAGTCAATGTTGAAGACTTCCAGGGCCACTTCCTCCCGTCTGTATACCACTGTGCCGCCACCTCTGGTGGGTCTGTCTGGCCGGTGGGAGAGGACATACCCATGGAGGGTGATGGAGGTATCTGGGACATTGCCATTGACTGTAAGGTATGATTTTGTGAGTATTACTATGCTATTGCTTGACTAGTCTGTGGGGCAGTTCTTCCAATATTGGCACAAGTCTCCAAATGTTAATGAGGAGGACTTTGCAGGGTTGACTGGGCAGCGTCTGCCTTTGCCGTTTCCAGTGCCTAGGTTGATGCTGGCTGGTCTGTTCAGTTTTATTCTTTTTTGACTTTCTGGTAGTGGCTTGATATAACTGAGTGGCTTGCTAGGCCATTTCAGAGGGCAGTTAAGAGTCAATTACATTGCTGTGGGTCTGGAGTCACATGTAGGATGGCAGACTTCCTTCCCTAAAGGATATTAGTGAACCAGATGGGTTTTTACAAAAATCCAGTAGTTTCATGGTCACTCTTACTGAATCGAGCTTTTTTATTCCAGATTTATGAACTAATTGCATTTAAGTTCCAGCAACTGCTGTGGTGGAATTTGAACTTGCATCTCCGGAGCACTAATTCAGGCCTATAGATTACTAGTCCAGCCACATTATCAATATGCTACCATCTACTGCAGTAACTGGTGCTCCTCTGCCTGGCCTCATGTGCACCTTGCATTGCTTGCCCAGACCAAGGGGGACCCCCAGCAAGATGTTCATGACCAAGCACTCCCTTTCTCCTGGTGACTTCTATAAGGTGTCCAACAAGATGGAGTAGCACAGCACTTACTCTTTTCAGAGAATTTTCAGAATAAATTTGATACAGCATTAGTCTTGACAAAGTGTCACAGAAAGTCTCCTGATGTGTTTCAGACGTCCTCTTCACAGCTCCAACATCACAACCATGAAATGGTGAGTAGCTATTTATGTGGCGAGTATCCCTTTAAGTAACGCTTGAAATTGCCATCAACATCATGTTTACTCTCAAACAGCTAGTTGCAGTTAGGAGAGGGCATTAGTCAAAGTGCAAGCCATCAAAATGCCATGCAGCCTCTTTAATGAGCACCAGCAAACACTTTAAGTGGCAATCATCTGTTTAACAAGTCTCCAGGCGGCTGTTCTGAGTGCTGGCTTCAACTCCTTTATCAAAGTGGTGTCTAGTGCTAAATGCAGGCTAAACTGGTGTTTCAGCTGAAGACCCTATCCTGGCCACCTTTTTTACCTGTTCAGTACCTAAAATATTGGGCGAAAATTGGACCCATTGAACCTTGCAGGATCACAGTTTACATCGCCAATGCTCCTTTGCCTTCAAAATGTGTTTCAATAACTTTGGGTGAAAATAAATATCACAATAGTTCCGATTAGTAGTTAGGATAGACAAGTACAATAAGTATTAAATAATTAGGCAGTGTCTCACCTATTATTGCATTGGATGCAACTTCATCTGTTGATACTGTATTCCACCAATCCATTGAAAAGTGCGATCGAATTAATTAAGGAAGAAGGCACCAAACAGAGAAAGAGAGAGAGAGGCAAACACTTATTAGTGTTCAGTTACCTTATAATCCCTGCAATAGAAATCTCAGTCAAACAAAAAGAAATAAGCTCATTTCCAATAATATAAATTTGAAATGAAACAGAAATATAAATACAAACAGAAATTATTTATATATTTTCTACTTGAGAAAATATTTAAACTGCATTTCATTTGGAGTTAAGACTGATAACATTGAGCAAAAATGTAGACATATTGGGGTTGATTCTAATGTGGCCAAATCAGCATTTACTACGTAACAACCTCAAAATGGTAGGGTTACCGCCCCCTTAATGCCACACTCTGGTTGTCACCATCTTTAAAGGGGCCTATTACTGGCCACATCAAGGGCTGACTTGTTTCAGGTGGTAGACCCTTATAATGTGCAAAATGGTGTCTTATAATGTACATTGGACCCCGATTTCCATCTTAGGACAGAATTGAGTGGAGCATTTGGGAATTGAATTGAGTGCACCCACCATCCAATGTTATTGACTAAATAGAAGAAAAGTTCCTGAACCAATAATTATTATATTATTTTTTATGGGACCTGAAAGAGCAGGAGAACTCCTCTGGGTCTCACAAAAATAATATAAAAGCAAAATACTGCGGATGCTGGAAATCTGAAATAAAAACAAGAAATGCTGGAACCACTCAGCAGGTCTGGCAGCATCTGTGGAAAGAGAAGCAGAGTTAACATTTCGGGTCAGTGACCCTTCATTGAACGTTCCGATGAAGGGTCACAGACCCGAAATGTTAACTCTGCTTCTCTTTCCACAGATGCTGCCAGACCTGCTGAGTGGCTCACAGAAATAATCTCTGCTGCTGTCATTCCAGGCTCCTCCTACATTCACTATTATGAACCTCGACCAGCTACCATCCTCCCCCCACCCCAAGGATATACCTTGTTGCTGGATGGTTCAGCCTATTTGGCACTGGAATTTAATGGTTCTATTTAAATGAGGTCCGGGCCTTGAAATGGATCAGGCCTCTTGGTTCTCTGCACATCTTCCCAAAAGTTAAAATCCCCCCATTGTATTAAAACAGTGTAGCTGACAAGTTGTTTTTACTGATATTAGTGTACATTCCTTTGTGTGCTAATTTAACATAAATGTTAATTCTCCACTAAAAAAACAGAAACATGTGTGTCATATGATGTGGTAAGTGTTAATCTACTAATATCATCTATTATTTCTTGGCTTCCACTTTTTCAGGATCGAATTTCATCTTTGGTATTCATGAATCAGGGACAGTGGCCGGAATTTTATGCCCCCGCCCCGCACAGGACAGGGCTAGTGACGGGTGGGGGGTGAGGGGCCATTCCTGACACCTTCCCGCCCCACTGCAATTTTACGAGGGGCGGTGGCGGCGAGAAACTGCCCACCCACTCCAGGCCAATCAAGGCCCTTACGTGGCCAAATAACTGCCACTTAAGGGCCTCCTCCCACCACCGCTGGTATTTTACCAGTGGCGGGCAGGTGAGCGTCTCAGGCCCTCCAGGTGGCCGCCAAGTAAAACCTGGCGGCCTCCTTGCAGGCTGGGGCTGTGCCCTTCTGATCGGGCACCCTGTGCCTCACAGAGGGCACCCCCACGGCCCAACTGCCCCCACTGCACAACACTCCCCTCCCACCCCCCAACCCCCCAAAGCACTCTTTGCCTGACCAGAGCCCGTCCAATTGTCCCTGGTGTGGCCCCAGTGACTTAATTTTTTTCCAGGCTGATGTCCAAGATCCTGCTGTGGCTGTGTGCAGTCCCAGCAGTTGCCACCGCTCCTGGTGGCACTGGGACTGAAAGCTGCCAGCCTGCTGATTGGCCAGCAGTTCTATTAGGTGGGACTTCCTGCCTCAGAGGGGAAGAAATCCTGCTCATGACCAATTAAGAGCCTAGGGAGCATAAAATCCTGGTGTGGCATCCCATGCCCGGCGGAGGTATGCTCGCCCCTGACTTTTTGGCCTGTGGGCGGGGCCTCTTGCCCAACATAAATTTCTGGCCACAATGTGTAAATAAATAAAACAGTTTTAAATATTGGTCACATAAAGCTAAGTCAAATTTAGATTAGCAGCAATGACTTTATGCAGAGTTAAATGCAACATATGGGTCTTAACCCATTTAATAATGGTGTCAAAGGATAGGAAGTCTGATGTACCTATTGTGACAGTGCCCTAGAGAGGCACATATTCAGTCAGAAGTATTTACACTTCAGAGTAATATGCTTCAAGCCACAGTTTGTTTTGTGGACCAAATTTTAAAAGTGCATTCTAAAATCAACATGTTTTTATCCTGCTTACTTCTTGCCGATGTAATAGAAAAATCATGCAGTAATACCGTAAAATAATTATGGAAGGGTTTATAACCATTTTCTGATGATTAAAAACGAAATCAAATTCTCCCATATCTTTAGAGATATTTAGCATAATTCCAACAAAGAGCTTAATTATTATGAAAAATCCTATTTGGGAATTTCCATACAAAGGGAATTGAAAATGGATTACTAAATTTTGTGCTACATCTCATTTCTTCACACATTCATTCAATAATTAAACACTAAAACAACACAAAACAATTAACAAAGTAAATTAGCATAGAAATTTCAACGGTTGATATTAGTGGATGAATGCATCCATAGGACATTCCTCTCTGTTATTTCAACAGAATCATAAACTTCCTTACAAGTAAATAGGTTATCATAGCAATGTTAAGATAGCAGACAGTGTGATGTTGTGGAAATGCAACAAACAATCTTGTTAAATATCAGCAATAATGACTTGTAGACTTTTTTTTAAAGAAAAAAGGTGATTTGTAAAGTGTGCTGCCTCCAAACGACATCTGTAAACAAAATGATTGTACTTATGTCCAAAGGATATACATGGCAAACACATATTTGGATGAGGGATTCTATCCATTTGAAGTCATTGAAAAAATAGGCATAGTCATTCACTATATATGGATTGAAAAACCATGGTTCTTTATATGTAATCTAGTTTTATGATTAGTATTTTGCCTGCATTATGTATCTATTAATGCAAAGACAATTGTAGTATATTTATTTCCCTGCCACTTTCGAATTTTTTTCCTTCTTTCTCTTGAATCTGTTGATTCATAGGAGTCCCCTCGCAGTGGGGTGGGAAGCAGTAACATTGGAGAGGAAAAACAAGATGCACAGAGAATTGGGAGAGACAGATAGCACTAGAGTAAGAAACAGTAAGGCATTAAATGGGATCAGAATAAGACTGAATGCAATAAGGTCTAAATTAGGTTTACGGTGCATGTATGTGAATGCACAGAGTATGGTAAATAAGGTTGGGGAGCTGCAGATGCAGACAACTATGTGGGAATATGATGTCATGACGATACTATAGACATGGCTAAAAAAGGGCAGGATTGGGTACTAAATATTCCTGGATATAAGGTGTTCAGGAAAGATAGTGAAGGAAAGAAAGGAGGAGGGGTGGCAGTACTGATTATGGAGAATATTACAGTGCCAGAGAGAGAAGATGTCCTAGAGGAGTTAAGAACAACATCTATTTGGTTAGCATAAAGAAACAATAGAGGTACATTACATTACTGGGTGTATCCTATAGGCCACCAACTAGTGAAAACAAATTGCAAGGAAGTTAGAGAGGTGAAAAAGTTATAGAGTAATTGTAAAGGTGGACTTTAATTATCCTTATATAGACTGGGATAGTAATAATGAAATGGGCAGGAGAATTTTCTCGATCAGTAGGTTTCTGGCCAAATGAGGAAGGAGGCATTTCTGGATCTAGTTCTGGGGAATGAGGAGAGTCAAGTGAATGAAATGTCAGTAGAGAAACATTTAGGGAACAGTAATTGTAATATCATAAGGTTTAGATTAGCTACGGAAAAGGACAAGAAGCAATCCAGAGTAAAAATAATTAATTGGGGGAGGGTTAATTTCAATGCGGTGAGAACAAATCTAACCCAGATAAATTGGAATCAAAGATTGTCAGGTAAAACTGTAATGGAACAATGGGTGGTCTTTAAAGAGGAGATAGCTTAGGTATAGTCAAGGTGCATTCCAATGAGGGGGAAAGGTAGGACAAACAAATTCATATCTCGCTGCATGATGAGACAGAGAATAAGATGAAGCTGAAAAGGTATGTATGCCAGATGTCAGTTTTGATAATACTACTGAGAACCAGGCTGAATATAGAATGTTCAGAGGGGAAGTGAAAAAAAGGAATAAGAGAAGCAAAGAGAGAGTATGAGAAGAGACTGGCAGCTAACAAAAAAAGGGAATCCAAAAGTCTGCTTTCGGCATATAAATAGTGAAAATGTGGTAAAAGGAGGAGTGGGGCTGATTAGCGACCAAAAACGGGATTTGCGCAACAAAGCAGAGGGCATGGCGGAATACTAAATGAATACTTTGCATCTGATTTTACCAAGGAAGAAGATGCTGTCAATGTCATAGTGAAAGAGGTGGTAATTGACACACTGGAAGGGCTAAAAACTGCTAAAGAGGAGGAATGATGGCCTTGCCAGTGATGCTCCCATCCCATGAAAAAAAAATTAGAAAGGCTGCTAAGTCACTGGACTGAAAGTTGATAAGTCACTGGACTGGATCAGATGCATCCGAGGACACTGAGAGAAGTAAGGGTGAAAATTGCGCAGGTAATGCCATAAACTTCCAATTTTCCTTAGATACAGGGGTGGTGCCAGAGGACTGGAGAATTACAAATGTTACACCCTTTTTCAAAAAATGGTGTAAGGACAAGCTCAGCAATTACAGGCCAGTCAGTTTATCCTCAGTGCTGGGAAAGCTTTTAGAAATAATAATCCGGGACAAAATTAACAGTCACTTGGACAAATGTGGGTTAATTAAGGAAAGTCAGCATGGATTTGCTAAGGGCGAATTGTGTTTAACAAATATGATTCAGTTTTTTGATGAGGGTAATGCTGTTGATAGGTGTACATGAACTTCCAAAAGACGTTTGATAAAGTGCCACATAACAGCCGGATTGTAAGAAAAGTTAAAGCTCTTGGAATAAAAGGGACAGTGGCCGCATGGATACCAAGTTGGTTGAATGACGGGAAACAGTGGTGAAAGGTTGTTTTTCCAACTGGAGAAAAATATGTAGCGGGTTTTCCCAGGGGGCGCTATTAGGACCACTGTTTTTCTTGAACTATATTAATGACTTAGACTTGGGTGTGCAGGGTACAATTTCAAAATTTGCAAATGACATAAAACTTGTAAGTATTGTGAATTGTGAAGAGGATAGTGATAGACTTCAAGAGGACACAAACAGGTTGGTGGAACGTGGCAGATGAAACTTAATGCAGAGAAGTGTGAAGTGATTCATTTTGGGAGGAAGAATGAGGAGAGGCAATATAAAATAAAGGATACAATTCTAAAAGGGGTGCAGGAGCAGAAGGACCTGCGGGTTATGCGTGCACAAATTGTTGAAGGTGGTAGGGCAAGTTGAGAAAGCGGTTAATAAGGCATACGGGATTCTGGGTTTTATAAATAGAGGCATAAAGTACAAAAGTAAGGACGTTATGGTGAACCTGTATAGAATCAGAGTTAATGGGCTGGATTTTTATTCCGGATTCAGGACTCCGACACCTGGATAACTTCCGGGTCTTGACCCCGTGCTGCATCTGCATGGCTGATGCAATGGTATATTCAAATGTAAATGGTCTAATTGGGGCGGGGGTGAATGTGGTGGGCAATCAGCAGCGGTGGGACTGGCAAGGCGGCAGGAAGCAGCTCCTGACTGTGATGTTGAAAGGCAGATGGCAGCCATGACAGGGCTCACTATTGCCTTGCAGAATGGTACAGGCGGCAGATCAGAGGGCCAGCAATGTTATAGTGCAAACAAGTGGCCAAATGGTGAACAGGAAGGCAGATGAAGTGCTATGTTTCAAGCACACTTTTTTTTCAATTTCTTTGAATAATTATTAACATCAAACAATATCCAATTACATTCTTCCCGATATTTGCACTCAACTGTTTGCTTCTCCCACTCTCCTCTTTGAAAATTCCCTTCTGGCCCTCCCCCAGCCCATTAATGAGCTGGTCAAGGAGCTTAGTGGGCAATTAATAAGAAGCAAGCACGTTTCCGGCTACCCATCCCCTGCCATCTCTTTGAAAATTGCAGCACATTCTGGAGGTGTCGGGATCCAGTGACACCTTCCGGGAATGCAATCAATTCACACAAGCGTGTTCACCTCCCCAAAGCACTTTGAAAATCTAGCCCAATGTTTCAGGTCAGCATTCTGACAAAAGGCCATTGATTGAAACTTTAACTCTGTTTCTCTCATCATAGATGCCACCCAATGTGCTGAGCACTTCCAGCATTTTCTGTTTTTAGTACGCAACAGAGATTGGTATCGGACTCAAAGAAATTTTTCACAAATTAGATACAAAGAAATAGCAAAATTGAGAAAGAAACACCAAGAAGAAGAAATTGCTGTTGTATCGCATGATTCTCTAATGAAGATTTTCAACTATGCCCATTAATATTATTAATGATTAACTTCAAGTACAATTAATTACTTGGAGTCAACCTTTTTGAATAGTTACGTTACATTTTAAAATTGTCAGGTATCATTATGGTGAGTTTATTTGTTCACAACACTTGCAGGTTTCTAAGATAGCACAAGTATAGCTACTTTTAGAATTGTTGGAAAGCTATGGTGTGGTGACATATTCATTATATCAGATGCAAATGGGGATAAAATCGCCACAAGATTAACACATTTTTGAAAAAGCACAGAAGGATTCCATTATATTCATTCAGAGACAAAGATCTCCACATTTATGCAAAACTAGTGCATCTCAAATACTCTTTTAGGGCCACTTTATATGAGGCATGCACTTTTCTGCTTCTTCCATTTGCACCTGCATGACTCAGGCCAAGTAATTTTGTACTTCACTCAAACTTCCACTCCACTCCCACTTACAAGTCTGGACTCTCTTGGGCCTAGACTCCGCTTCTTCCAGGGAATAAATGAAGTAGAAATTGCTTGTTGGACAGATATCTGCTAGTGGGTTATATAATTAAGCTGTGGATGCTCAATAGCTCTGCAGCAGAGGCATGTTGGCTTGATAGCTGTTATGGGCCTAGGAAAGAAACTATAGAGTGGACATTTCTTCACAATTTTTAGAGTGCGGATTTTGTAGTTGGACGTCTCACCCTGGGAATATGCATCCCTGGGTTGAAATAAATGTTAGTTTCACTAAACTATGGTAATTAGTTTGAATTAGGACCCCTTTACAAAATTGGTGCCTAGTGCCATACATTCATACTTTCTTGCACCCGCCCACAAAAACTTGGGAAACCGCCTGAAACAGCTCAATTTAAAGAGGTTCTCACCTCAATTAAGCTAAGTCTCTGGAAAGTTGTTTTTGGCTAGTGGAGATTTTTGGAGGCATTCCCTTGTAGTTTTGGCTGGGTTTTGTGAGTAGTTAAGAGTACAGGACAGTTGGACAGCTGACTCAATTAAAAATTTAAAAACTGAGATTGTTAATTTTTTTATTAGGCAATGGTATTGAAGGATATGGAACCAAAGTGGGCAGATGGAGTTACGTTACAGATCAGCAATGATCTAATTTAATAACAGAACAGGCTCAAGTGGCTGAATGGCCTAGAATTTGACTGCACTGGTTACAGGTGGACTTGTAAAGATGGGAACGTTGCTGGAATCAGCGCAACTGCAGCAACAGTTGGCACGGTAACAAAGACCTGTGGAGGGTCAAATAAGATGATAAAGGAGGCAAGAGCCAAGGCAGCACTATGTCACCTGTTCCAAAAGAAACTGGAACCAAACATCAGAGCACATACAGCACTGCTGCTTGCTGTGAAGATAATGGTGACTTTCAACGTCTTTGCCAAAAGCATAGACAGCTACATCAATCAGTTTGCTGTCCATAGGGCCATCAAGCAACAGATGATGCCCTCTTTGCAACAAAAGCCTGATACATTACATTCCCCAGAGAGACTCCTGATCAGGAGGAGAAAGCTCTCAAATTTGCCTGCATCATTGGATTTCCCCAGGTACGTGGTCTCATTCACTGTACACACATTGCCATTGTTTTACCCATCAGGAGTCAGTAATATTTTAGAAACATAGGAATACAAATAAGCCATTCAGTCCCTTGAGCTTCTTCTGCCATTCAATTAGATCATGACTGATCTGTATCCTAACTCCATCTACTCAACTTAGATCCAAGTCCCTTAATACCTATTGCCTAACAAGAATCTATCAATCTCAGCTTTTAAATTTTCAATTAACCTATCTTCAACTGTTTTCTAAAAGGAAGGGTTTCCACTCCTTTTATATTTCATTGGTATTTGACCATAGGCAGCGAATAATGCAGAGGCTGGCAGAGGAACAAGCATGGTATCGTCCTCTCCCTCAGTCAATGCCACTGTCATGGTGCTGCATCTCTACACTGCCTCTGCTCTGTGCAAGAACAGACTGAAGGAGTGCAGTGATACTCAGAAGTACCTATCATGCTTTCTACACTCCTATCCATGCTCTCCTTTATGGATTGAATGATTAAGGAGATGCTAGACCCCAAAGCCATGATTCCAGCAGTCTGAATTCCCAGTGAAGCTGTCATCAGACTCTCAATCATTGTACCACCCACTGCAGTGGTCATAGAGCTGACCACTCACTCCGCAGTTGACTGCATGGTGTCAATGTCTTACTGAACAACCCAACACAAGTCAGGGCTGGACTCCTTCATGTTCTGTACCATTGTGCACAAGCTGTCTGGCAGGATGCTCGGTGCACTTAAAGGCCCATGGGCTTATGTCAAAGCAAAATACTAAAATAATTACTTACCTACATTCTGCTCACAAAACCTGCTTAGGTATCTTGGCACCGTGCCTGGGGATCAAATAGAGAACCCCTTTACTGTATTATAGCTTTGTAATTTTATCATGTGCACTTCACATGACTTCCATTATTCTTTAAAATGTGGCAGAATAACATACTACACTGTGATTAGGCTTTAATTTACAAACACATTTATTAATCAGTAAGAGTACAATTGAACAGCAGCTGTGACACACTGTACATATTACAGCAGTCCTTAAGCTTAGGTGTATTCTTGAGCAAGTACAAAATAATAAGATAGTCACAAATGCTGAGCTAAACTCGAATGTCATCTTACATGGCAGTTCTTGTTTGTTCTCACCAGCCAGGCTGAGAAATGCCCTCCAGAAAACAACTGAACCCTAAGCAACTTTAAATAACTGTATTAATTTCAAAAAAGCTGCAAATCAAATACACATTTGAACAAATCCCATAATGTTTGTATTTGAGTTGAATACTGTGACCCTCCTGCAGAGACTCAGTTGAGATAAAATGAATAATATTTGTAACATCTGTATCAAACTATCAATGAGTGAAGCTTTTTTTAATACCTTCAGTGTCATTGTTATGACCAGTTGAGAAAGAGGTTTCAGCCTTCACCTGGTCTTACTGCAACAGGGTTTAATTTTTAAACACACCGTGTTTTCAGCTCCCCCTTGGTGAATCCTTTTTCACCGCTTTCCAAATATAAGGCAAAGAAACCAGCACAACAGGTTTTCTCAGATTTAAAGCAGAAAAGTGAAATTTTATTAAACTTAAACTCTAATTCGGTTAACGCCTATGGATACACGATGCGCCCACGCTAGCATGCACACGCGATACACACATGCAGATAGAGACAGAAAGAAAACAGAAGAAATAAAGTGGAAAAGTTTGAGATAATATGAGGAGGTTTTCTGTGTTACGGTTCTTCGAGCTCACTGTAGTGTCTGTTATTGTAAGTAGATCTTGCTTTTCATTGGGGCCCAGTATTCTTCTTAAACCTTGTTCGCTGTGGAAGACTTTTCTCTCTTGGGGTTCATGTATCTTCAGTAGATTTGGAGTTCCGTGAGAAAGAGATGGGAGCAGGCAGACAGGAGAGGCTGTGGCGAGCCAGCCAGGAGAGATCTTCTCAGTCCAGGAGCATTCAGCTTTCTGCCCAAACTATTTGTACAAATTCAAAAAACTCAGGTTGCCCAGCAGGCTAGCCATGTGACTAGCTGGTTTGACCAAGTCCGTTTATGTATTCAGCCATCTTAGCAGTCAACCTAGAATACGAGCTCCCCCACCTTCAATGTCTGGTGATCAAAAGTCCATTGTGGGTTGAATGTGTCAGAGAATGGTCCTTTGTCCTTTCCAGGTACCGTCTGTTAATATGCAAATGTCTTTCCAGCCAAGGGTCCATTGTGGGTTGAATGCGTCAGGGAATGGCTGCTTTGTCCTTCCAAACACAATCTGTTAATATGCAAGTGTCTTTCCAGCTAAGATCTGGCAATTTTTTTTAAAGCTAGTCCTTTTTACACTTCAACAACAGTTTGAAATTTAATGTCGATGTGGTGAAATTAATATGCATCATGCTTGGCAGGTGGTGGGGGGGGGCTGCATGACAGTCATGAAAGAATTAAAGAAGCTAATATTCTGCTACATCATAGACAAAAATGCTTGCGTTTGGCCATATTTTGTGTCTAGATTGAAATTAAAAGGTTTATAAATTAAAGTACATTTTGGAGTATTGGATTATAACTTTTTTAAAAAGTTGAATTTATTTAGATATCACTTGGTCTACGAAGCGAAAAGCTGAGACAAATTCATTGTGTTGATAGTCTGACCTCAAAAACCTCCTCGCTTTTACCATTGACAGATGAAAATAAAATACCTCGAAACGAATGCTTATGGTGAATTCATGTTAGGACTTACATGTTTCATCTCTTTGAGCTGATCCGTGCTTGTTACAACTCTTGTCTGTTGCTGTTACCACGGGTTCCATTTCTCGCTGGGTGCTGTTCTGCGTTTCCTTCTGCTTCTTCGCTAGTTTCCTTTTATGTTTACAGAAAGATAAAGACAGTTGGTACTTTGAAAGTAATTTTATCAAAACAACATTTGTTGATGAAAACATGCCATTACTCGAGGAAAGAACTTTCAGTGCATCAACGAACATTCTTTAAATCTGAAACTGCAGGTGCTTTTATTGTGTTTAAAGACTCCAGCAATTAAATATGTATAACTGGCATTCCTATGTTGACTGTAGTATTCTATTATAAACCTTCCAAGTGTTGTCTCTGAACTCACATTCACAAAGTATGAACAGTTAAATTTCTATGAATTCATTCGACATGAGTTTTTAAATTTTGGCAGAAATGTGCTGTTAAAAAGTTCCATATTACCAAAAGGAGCAACATAAAACCTCTGTCTTCTAGTTTATATCTGCAAGTTTTCTATATGTGAAAAGGTTCTGCATTAATGCCATGGTCTGAAATTGTGTTGCAGTTTTTAGTAAGTGGGGAAAATTAAATAGTCCTTTCCAGCCCTTCAGAAATTGATGGGTTTTCTGCATGCATGACAAGAATCTATTTTTTTACACAGGGGATTACTTATCCCTTGAATACTTTTGTATAGTGCCATTTTAACATGGAAATATTATTTGCCCACTGCACTGATGCTATTTGCAATCTCAGTTCCCTCACATGTGCACAATAAATGGCTATCAGCAAAAACACAGTAAGCCAGGAACCATTACCTTGGTAAAACATTATTAAATTGTTTGTCACTTTTCATTAAAATGTATATCTTGATAACTTTATTTTGGAGAAAACATGGGATAGATTTTCAGCTTCACCGACTGGGCAATAATCTGGTGGAATGGACTGACCTCCCTTTAAACTGCTCAATTTTTGTTCCATTGAAATAAAAGGGTTCTATAAAAGGCTGGCAATTCACCAGATTCTGTCCAGGTTGTGATTGTCTTTTAATTAAAAAAAAAATCTCTTCCATTTACCCTCCAATTTTCTCCCTTTATTTCTCTTGAAAGTACAAATGCATGCTGTGTTACACAGGTAGCAGCGGCCCCTGGATCAAACTAAAATGGCTGCTCTTCTTGATCAGTATAACTGTGTACATACAATGCACTTAACATTGATCCATTTAGGGAAGAGCTATTTTTCTACATTTTTAAAAAAAAAAGGATGGAAAAATAAATGTTTTGGAGGGCAATGCAATGATCATTCTATTAAAAATGTGACAGGGTCATAAAAAATTGCCACCTGCAGCAGTCACAAAATGTATAGTGCAGATAATATTGAGCAGCTACTAATTCCAATATTCCTGCATCAAAGCCTCTATTGCTATCTTTTAATACTGGTCATTTTATGCAATGCAAATAGAACATAGTACTACTGCGAAGTTTTTCAGTTTACATCTATGCCAATATACACTGGCACTGGACTTGCATTCAGAAATTGCACACACTAGCCAACATATTCCTCCCTTTGCTCCTGTACTAATGATTGAAAATCATTTGAACCAGAGCTTTTCTTTTATTTAACATGACTCACACGTGAATTGATGCAGTATGTCCACGCAGGCAGCCATGAAACATATAAAATACTTATAAAAAAGAAATTGTATTCACATAGCAGCTTTTATGACCTCAGGATTCTCAAAATACTTCACAGCCAATGAAACACTTTCAAAGTATAGATACTGTTGTAATGTGGGTTAACATGGCATGCATCGTGCACACTGTGAGCTGGATTTAGTTGTGCTGGTGGGGCTCCCGGCGCAGGGCCAAAAAGGTGAGGGGAACGCTGCCTCGGCCTTTAGGAGCCCCCACACCACCGGTGCTCAGCTCCAGGATCCCCGTCCCTTTAACGATAGGGATCCTGCCTCCAAGAGCTGCTGGCCAATCAAAGAGCCGGAAGATCAGTAGTCTCGGCAGCACCATTGGGAGCAGTGGCCACTGCTGCTATTACAGGAGACCCAGGCCAAGACCCAGCATTGGAGCCTGTGACAAAAGGTAAGTGAGATGGGCTGGCCAGCCGGTGGGGTAGGGAGGGGGGGGTACGGGTAGAGGTTGGCGATGAGGGCCGGGGAAGGGGGAGGTGGTGGGGGCTGTGGGAGCAGTACAAGAGGTGAGTGGTTTGCCGGTGGGATCCTTCTGTGGGACACAGATTGCCCATGGAGGAGGTTCCCCCCTGCCCAAGCACCTCATTTTACGGTGACCTCCCCTCATGGAGGAGGCTCCCCCGCTGCTGGCTTAATTCTAGTGGTGGCAGGAAAAAGCCCTTTAGTGGCTAATTATAGGCCACTTAAGGGCCTGAATTGGCCTCTGGGTGGGAAAGCCATCTTTGGCCTTTCCTAGTCTGACTTAATTGCCATGCAACAGACAGGCGATGGGCCCTCCCCACTCCCACCTCCCATTGCAATTCAATGGGCCCTCCCATCTCCAGGGGCCCACTAAATCTATACCAGTGTAAATCCTTTGCACACTGCATGAGATCATGAAGCTTTCCAAGGGCAAGCCATTTAGCAAAGATTATGGCCATATTTAATGTTTAATTTAAATGATGCTTGAAGTTTACTTTTATATATCGAATAATTGTAACTTGATTCAAGTTATATTCCATGCTTCTCTTAATGCATCTTAATGCTTATTTGTCATTTTGATCACCATCTTTTGTTGGGGGAATGTTTATCAGAAAGAGTAATGACCACTTCTGTTCCAAAACTTTCTACATAATTGATTATATCCATATTCACATTACATGGTAATGAACTCAGTTCAGGTGCTCAACCTAGAGAACATTTTTTGAATATGCACAACTTCTTCTACACATGTTGTTATACCACATACACAATCTAGTGATTACTGCAAATGTAACAAGGCTGCTTACAATACCCTCAACATTATTCATGAACATAGGGAATATTTGAGAACCCTATAGAGATTCTGAGGAACTTTTCAAGCCACTACCTCCCTGAGTGACTGATGCTCATTTATCATCTTACCCTCTGTTTCTTTTGCTGAGCCAATTACCAATCCCATTTGCTACATCCTGTTTTATTAGTTATGTCATTGTCTTTGTAAAAAGTTTCTTGTGTTTACCTTATCAAAACTCAAAAAATCGATATATGTAAAATATCCACTGTTCTTTGACAGTGACAGTTCTTCAAAGGTACATTCTCACTTCAGAGACCTGAGCACAACAATCTAGGTCAGCACTCTAGTGCAGTTCTGAGGGAGTGCTGCAGTGCTGGAATTGCCATTTTTTGGAAGAGACATTAAACCAAAGCCCTGTTTGCCTGGTCACAATTCCCCAGCGTCCTGGCCAATATTTATCCTTCAACCAACATCATTAAAACAGATATCTGGTCATTATCGCATTGCTGTTTGTGGGATCTTGCTTTGTGCAAATTGACTGGCATGTTTCCTGAATTACAACAGTGATTACACTGCAAAAAGTACTTTGTAGCCTGGAAAGCACTTTGGGACACGAAAATTGTTCTATAAATGCAGGTCTTGCTTTTTAGTTAATTAGTGAGGCATAATCACTTACTCCCAAAGCCAGGCGAATTGTATTTACTGGCTGTATTTTCAATAGAGGATCATTGACTATATCTTGCAGAAAGCTCTCAAACAGTTCTTCAACTTCTGAAGTTAAGCTTACTCATCTACAATTCATGTCATGTCTATGGGCTGAAATTTATAATTCTGCCACTGAGATCGGCAGCAGGCAAAAGCAATGGCAGTCCACCCGTCCGCGCCACACGTCGCGGAGCCACCACGATATTAAGCACGGCGGCTCATTTAAATAGCCGGGTCAGACCGCCTTCCCTGATGACATGGAGGGGCAGGCTGTTCTTCCCAGCAATGGCGTCAGGTGCCTGTGCACAGGTGCTGATGCATTTTTAAAGAGCTTCCAGCCTTAACTTTCAATTTACATATTTCAAGAAAACCTTAATTTAAAAAAATCATTTATTCTGCTCCTCACCCCCCCACCATTAACAATTAAATTAATTTCTTGTCCTCTCCCCCTCCAAAACACTTCCCTTGCCCACCTGACCTTCCACCCCCAAAGTGCATAAACTTCACACTATAACCCTTCCCACCATGCCCTACACCAATGATATGAGTTACAACCTGTTCCCCCCTCCCCCGCACTGAGGAAATTAGCTCCACTCCCTCACCACCAGTGTTCCACCTTGGTTCCCCAGACAGAGATCCGAAGGCGCGGGAGTGCCGGCCACCAGCACAAGTACCGTACCCGGAAAGACGATGGGAACGTAAAGGTAATTAATTCAGTTATTTAAATTTATTTACATATGTTAATAGCCATTCCATCGCTGAGCGGCGGGGGGGGGCCACCATGAGGCCTCGCCACTGCCGGCAATATCGGGCCAGGCCCTCACGGCGTCGAGGTGCGTGACAGCCCTCTCCCGGAAACATTTTCTGGCCTCTCCCACCACGACCCCCGACGTCGGGGTGGGGGGGTGGTCTACAAAATTCAGCCCTATATCCATTAATAAAAATCAGCCGCACATTAGCAACTTCCCAATCTCCAGGTATATTCCTCGTTAGTAAAGAGCTTCGGATTGTTTGTCAATCTATGGCCTATTCAGCCCCTTCCTTTTGTACAATTGTCAAGGGCCACGTAACAGGTGGCTAGACCCATTGGCCATGGTTTCCTCAATTCTCTTCACACATCTTTGTTTACAGATCTCTACATTCATTAGAATTTCCACTTATACCTCATCCATCTTAGTCATAGGATCTAAAATCCTCCTACATTCCTCTTGTGAAAACTAATGTGAAGAATTAATTAAATGAATCAGCCATTGCCTGCTTCTCAATGACTAGACTGCCCTTCGAATTTTTCACAAATAACTGGTTCCTTAACCTCATTAAGCTTCTCCAGTAAAACAAAATTAATCACAAACTGTTTCCAATCCCTCTTGAGGATTCTCCCTATGTTTTGACAATGTGTAGAATGGCCACACAGCATGTAATGAAGGTCAAGATAAGTGTATGACTTGTCTGAATTAACATATTTTTATTTTATGAGTCTTAATGAGATAATTTAGACAGCTATCTTTCCTCCTGTCAAAAATATTTGAAATGCTAGGAAACATAGCATAAACTTCATTTAATGAAGGTCAGCTTGCTATTAAGAGCAACTTTTCTGTCGGATATAATGCTTAACCATTTAACTAATTGTTCCCATTCATTTGTGAATAAAAAGCAGAAATTACATTTTCTCCATCTTATATTCAATAGTGCTTATGTATTATTTTAATTTTCTATTTTGTATCTATTTCATATATTATATTTTCTGTCGTGGTTGGAGGGTTTTGCCTGATCAGTTTTCCAAGGTAAGGCGGATTTGATTTTTTTGATGCAATTCCTGCTTCTGTAAGGGAGTCTGCCTTGGGAGGAGGGGTGAAATAGTATAGCTAGCTCTGCCAGAATGAAATGTTTGGGCTGCATTTACATGTCCTGCAAGCAAAGAACTTCTGAACTTGAGGCTTCAAACCCTCTGTGTGGTGAAAGCTATCCAAAGCCTAGAGATGCTCACAGTGAGTTGGCAATGGAGGGTAGAGGCAGGAATGGGTATGTGTCAATTATAGTTGCCCCTCAACATTCTGCTGTTACTCCATCTCATGCTGCAGGAGTACACCCAACCCCTTGCAAACAACCTCAGGCACTCCTTCTAAAATTGACCAGAGAACTCAGCTCCTCTGCCACCTGCTTCTTCTCTGGATGAAACATACCAGGAAGAAGGGATAGGAGGAGGAAGGAGATCTGCCAGGTTACTCTGCTTCAGGCCCTGCCATCACAGCATAGCTGATGCCATCATTTATGCTCTCCCTGCCAAACACCCACCAGAGCCATGGACCCAAGGCAATAGTAGATAATGAACATCAGCAGGCTGCATAGGAGAAGTATTGAGTGTGCTGTAGGATTAGAGGAGACATTCTGGGAAGGGAGTATTTTTGTGGGGCCACAAGAAGTATCTTTTTTAGTGGTCATTTTTGAGCAATCCCTTTAAGAACTGTTGGTCAAGGCCTAGGACCAATGGGCAGGTTGAGAGACTGGGTGCTCATTTTGCAGATGTGTTTAAGAATTGCATCTGGCAGACCAAGGGTCAGGTGATTACGTTTTAAAGTTTGAACTGCTGGTCGCCTCACATTCCAACATCAGCAGGGTGGGTGACAATTGAAATTCACTCCAATGATTCTGTTGAGAAAATATAGACTGCATGCAGGTACCATCAGTGTTTCTATAAAGGACACTTACAATTGAATAGAATTCTCACTGAAATGAGGCAAAATCCATAACTAATTTATAATAATTCTGCTCGTGCCTTGAGAAAAGCTGCCATTAATTGCAAGCTAAGGAGTGGAAAGATGTTTAATATCGATGGTGGTGGAACAATCTGAACAGGGCCAAGAGCTGAAGAGGGATCTTAGCACTGAGGTATACTGGGTAGGAACTAGAGAATAGCTTATTACTGCAGGATGAATGCAAGCATTCTACCATACATGTGAATCACAATGGTCTTTGTGAAAAATAGAACATTTGCAATCATCCTGCCAAAGTGACTTTTTTTGGTTTAGTCTGTAAGAGTTTTATTTTTAATGCAAACTTTCAACATATTTTTCAACAGAGAAGCAAAAACTGAATTGAAATTATAAGTTTTAATGAAAATTTCAACTTTTATTATATAATAATTCACAGGGGAAATTGCAGTAGGATGAAATTGATAATTAACTCCTTCAGTCTGTCTGCAGTTTTAATGGACACATTGACCCCAATCTTGATAAAATAGCAGGCATAGGAATTTCATGCAATTATTTTAACGCTTATGATATTAATACCACAACTTGAATTCAACTCATTACTGTTTTCATAATAATTTATGTAATACAGTGACTACTGATGTATTCCACCTCTATCAAAGACCCCAATGATCAAAAGCTTGACAATTAATACTTAATTACACGGAATTGTATTCTGTGACTGATAAACCGCATTTCATTATGTCTCGTTGAATATTTGAAACCTCTGACTCAGCAATTGGTCAAAAATTTTCCAGTTTCACCATAAAAATATGTAAAATGATGCAAAGAAATTGCAGGACAACATTATGAGATTGTTCAAAACATATGGACCAGAATTTCCTTGAAATTTTGGTATAACTAAAATGTGCTGTGCCATTTTCTTCCCTCAAGGAGATTTGTGCATATTTAATTTGCACTGGTTTTATGTCAGAACATGCAAATCTTCTCAATTGCTTGCACAGTTCTCAAGATGCACCTACCAAAACCTCTGCCACTTATTTACATAGCTCCACCTCCCCATGCAAAGGTGCCGCTCATGTGAGTTTCCCGCATTTGCATCAGTAATGTGCTAGCATAGTATCACGCACCTAAAAATTAGCTGCAGCAAGGCCTCAAGTCACTTGCTACCAGCATAAGTGAAATTTCTGGAGTCTGATGGTGATTTCTGGTTCCTTTTCTCCTTCTTGAGACCTGCACTATACTTAAGTACTTAAATACCGTTAGTCTCAGTGAAACTGAAAAATTTCAGACTCCCGCTGCCCCCCTCTATGCGTTCAGAAGGACTATGCAGGAGCAATGACCTTCTCAATGGTCATACCTCTGTTCCACATGTTAGAAAAGGAGTAACAGAAGCAAGAAGCTCTGAGTGTGAGGTGCCATGGAAAAACACAGCAGCCCACTTGCTATTAATTCTTTTGGGGCCACTGTATCTGCACATGTTTCATGCAGATTTTTATGTTCCGGATAGGCAACTGAGCTTTGTGGAAAATTCTGGCTTAAGTTCCTTTCAGCAAGATTGGAGCACAATGGCAGACATTTTGGTGTCACTGCGATCCAGGAAATCTTGGGCTATAATGTCATATAGTTGGACAGTACAATGTTATGCTGTCTTACTTTAACAAAAGCCTTTTGTAACTAATATTGCAAACATTTCGGCTGTTCATTCGCATAGCTGACATTTTAACTAACTCTATCAGCTCAAGCTAGGAGAGGTACTTAACTAGGAAGGGGATTGGAAAACATATTGGAGTGTAAACATATTGCGTTTTGTGTTTGGTGACAGACCATTTGCTTTCATAATACAGAATCCATTCCATTAACTTTAATAGATTTCACGCCATGTTTTGTGACAGATGCTGTCAGGCAGTTCACTTTGACAAAAAGGAGCAGGAGTATAGAACAGGGCATGTGTTATGAGCACATTGCTGAGGAAGATGGTTTAGTGAACAGCAATGGCAATGAATAAATAATACTTCTAAAAAAATCAGTGTGTTCTGTGTGCCTCAATTGACCAGAGTTTGGAAGAAACTCTGTCCTGTGAAAAACACTATCCAGTAAGATAGGCTAGATGCGAGAAGGGGAAGCTGGAAACTGAGAAGTCCAAACTTAGCAAGGGAAAAGGTTGGAAGCTGAAAGGAGCTGCAAATTATAAGGCAATGCAGAAATGAAAGGCAAGGCTTCAGTTTGTGAGCAAGGCAAAACATTTAAAGAAAGGTGTAAATTAATTTTAAACTGCTGGAACAAAGGGAATATTATGTGCCAAATTACATTGGCCTGATTCAATAACATAAATGACAATATGAAATTATTTTTGTGTGGGAAATAAGGAAACGAGCTTTTAGAACCTTGACTTTGTGGAAATTTCAGTTGTGGTATTCAACTTGCTCGGGCAATTAAATAAACTGAGCGCATATAATGGGCAACCTGTATTGTCACAATAATTGGGTTACATGGACTTTATAGCCTGTTCTCATTCCATACTTTAATCTATTCATAAGGTTCATAAGCTTCAGCCCAGGAAAGCTACTGGCCCTAACTATGGTCAAGTCCTAAAACCCCTGTCTGAGGAGAAGACTATTTCCCAGGGTGTGCTAGTGCTATCCTGTTCAAGTGGAAAGTAAGAAACAGTGGGCTGAAATTTATGAGCATGCCGCAAATCACGGAGGCGTGCTCTGATTTTGGTGATCTTCAGGCGTGGATGCGCTGTGGCTGAGCCCCCGTGATATTTCACACGGGTGCTCATTTAAATGGAGGGGGTGGAGCAGCCACCCCCGATGATGTAACGGGACGGCCACTCCGTCCCCAGCAATGGCATCCAGCGCCACCGTGCAGGCGCCGGCACCATTTTTAAAGGGCTTCAAGCCCTTCATTTTTATTTACATTGTTAACATTTTAATTTATCTTCAATTCCCCTCTCACCCCACTAATTTCTCATTTAAGAAATGGACATATCCCTCCAAAAAACACTTTTGAATATGTCGAACTTTCACCCCCCCCCCCACCTTCAGAACCTTTGACTCTCAACCCCTTTCCACCATCCCCACAACCAATCAGAGTGGTTTTCCCCTCTCCCACACCCCTTCCGACCTAAAAATTTCACTCTTCCCCCCCCTCCCCAACCCCTACCAGAGTCACACCTCGCGGAGTTCCGAAGGCACAGGAGTTGCGGCCGGTGGCTTTAATATCGGCGTGGGATGGCTGCCAGGACATGGTAGGTTAATTTGAATGATTTTAGCTTAATTATAATATTGAAATGAAGGCCCCATCGCTAGGTGGCAGGGGGGGGCCCACACTGCTAAAATTCACACTGCCATGACCCCTGACACCGGAGGCCTCATAAAATTCAGACCAGTATGACTGTGAACAAGAAGAGATCAAACCCACATCTCTCATTTATCTTCTATTTGTATAATCAATCATGCAGACTGGACTATGTTGAAGAGGATTTGAATGATGTAACAGACTCTAGACCAAAAATCACCCAAAACCTTAGTTACAATCTTATAATTTTCTATGAAACTTGTACACTACTATTGACTATTTGTTTACATATTTCATTACAATTAAATTACCATCAGCCTTATGGAATAAATGATTCAAAAACAATTAAGCTAAAAGAATATATTATTTCCTATTTTAATTAATACAGTGAAAATTTCATACATGGTGTAATCTGTGTTTCATTAGTACGATGTATTTGTATTCATTCACAGACTAAATATTGTTTTTACATGCTTAATTCATACATCACTGCCTCTGATTCCAAATTGAATAAATTGGGGAACAAACACAAGTTTCCTGCAGTATCCATTTAATACTGTAACCAATTAATGCTTCTCACCTGCAGGGCTGCACACAAACACGTAGCTGAATGTTGCCACTGAACAGCCATGTAATAGTTACGAATCACTGTGATGGATATACATTGGCATTTACAGCAGCAGAATCACTATGAATCAATCAATCAATCATCGTCCAGCTGTGTACCATCAGAATTAATCAAAAGCATCATTTACAACAGCAGCTCCCAGCGTTTATTATATTCTATTATAGACCAAGAAGCTGAAAAAAAAACAAGCCCACACAGTGCACTGGAAATTGCATTGCTCCATCAACCTGTTTTACACTATAAGTTAGAACTGACCACTGGCAATAGTAATGGCCATACACTCAATGCATTTATATTCCCCCGTTAGCTATTTTAAAAGAGGTATTAACCCGTGTAAAATAAAAAAAGAAATGCTTGCAGTAAAGTAGCAGGCATCTAAATACAAAAAAGTATTCCTCTGTCAATATCCGATTTCCAGCTTTAAATGTTTAAATGAGTTGCGTTGGTGAGCAGAATATATTATTGGTTGTAAAGCCAGCTGGTCAATGATGGCTCCTTGGTTTATCATTCAATAATACATTTGCTGCTGCACAGTTTGCCTTTGCCTTCAAACTTTGAATCAATTAAAAACTCTATAATTAGGCTTCAGCTTCCTGTTTCAATTGCAATGGAGCCTGTGTCACTATAATAACAAGACTCTGGAGGCTGCTGATGGTAAGCACCAGCTGCACTCTCCCGCTGCAATCCTTTTGACAGTATATTTAAAGATGAGGAGAAAAGAGTAGCAGGCGGGCTGATGAGTAAGAGAGACTAGTCTGACTCATTTTTAAAATACACTCGGAGCTTCAGGGAATAAAGGCTAAGCTCACTTTTGAACAGTTTGAAACTGGGAGTTTTTAGACAGTTGAAAGATCCTGTAATACTTAACGGTTTGTACAATAATACGAAGGCTGAATTTTACGAGTGCGCCGCACTTCGCGGCGATGCACTCTAAGAACGGCGGGCATCCCGTGCGGATGTGCCGTCCCTGAGCCCCCGCGATATTATGTGCGGGGGCTCATTTAAATAGAGGGGGCAGAGCGGCCACCCCCGATGACGTAGAGGGGGCAGCCTCTGCGTCCCCGGCAACGGCATCCAGCACCACTGCGCAGGTTCCGGCGCCATTTTTAAAGGGCTTTAAGCCCTTACAAATAAGTTTAATTGTTAAAGGGTAAGTATAAATGATTTTTAATTCATTTAAAAATGAATGATGGAGGCCCTTCCCCAACCCCCCCAGTGGTCAAGCCAGGCAATGAAATGACCATCACTTGATTGTCCACATACCTGAACATTCCCCCCTCAACCTTCAATATTTTGCCCTTCAACCCCTTCCCATCCAATAAAGATCGATTTCCACGCTCCTCCACCACTCCCGCCCTGAAAATTTTATTACTCCCTCCCTCTCCACCAGGTTCTCGCCCAGAACTCCATATGGAGTTCCAAGTGTGCGCAGAGCACGAACAGCGGCCGTAATATCGGAGTGGGACAGCTGCCGCCTGCAGGTAAGTATATGTAAATATGTTAAATGTTGATTTACATATGCCGATGAAGGGCCTACCGCCCGGTGGCAGGAGGGCCATCTCCGGTAATATGCGGCGGGCCCTTCTTGACGTTGCGGGTAGAGGTGGGTCTCTCCCTGCAGCATTTTACCGGCCCCCGCACCGCGACACACAGCGTCGAGAGGCCGGTAAAATTCAGCCTGAAATGTCTAGTTGATCACTCATGGCATTGCAAACAGGTGAGTGGGGTTAGAAGGCACAAGATAATTAGACCACGACGTGCATATATAATTCAGTCCCCATTTTAAAGTCATACAATGCATCCTTATTTTAATATTATTATAGTTTGATTGTATATTATTTATTATTCAATAGCTAAACTTACAGCAGTTTGAGAAGCAAAGAAATATAGTTGAAGCAAAGGAGTTTTGCTGCAGTATAGGCTGATTTGTTGGGAGATGTTAAACTGAGGTGTTAAGTGCTACCAAGGTAGGATACTGGTGCAATCACTATGACATGTTTACAAATAAAATTGTGTTACGTGTATTGATGGCTCATTTTTACATTAATTTTTAATACATAATAAAATTGGGTTCCCCTCCTCCACACACAAATTAATCAGGTCAGACTGTATTTGATTTCAAAGCAAATTGTCCAAGATTGCCCAAGTGGCAAGCATTTTCAGCTCCAAAGCTATAAAATGTAAACTGAGTATAAAGCCTCAAACTGACTTGAAAGTAAAGCAGGGTGAGGACATCGCCTCCAGAATTCCTGTAGCTCTTCATTCCAGGGTCAGGTTGGGCTCTGACTCAGGATTCAGGCTGCATTTATACTGCAATTCTGGTGTTAATGTGAAGGAAAAGTGTTTTGCTGCAGTTATAACGTGAATGCAGCTCAAGGCAACACCTGCTATAATTAAAACAGTACTTTTTTTTATTTTCAGCTAATCCATTGTTCCTAAAAGTTTCATTAAAATAGCACAGCATGCCATCTTTGACACTGCCCTTCTGTCTCTTTAGAACGAAAAGAATGGAGTTTTCAGAGTGAAGTCATATGAATTCCATGCAGATTTCAAATTGAATGTTCTTTTCCATCTTGGAGTACAAATCCCAGCGGTACCTGCCAGGACAAACTCAGTACATCTCTGTTAGCAGTCAAATTTGGCCTTCTGCTTTTCCCTTGGGGATGCATTGTTGTCAAGACTCAGGATGGTCAATGTTTTGCATGTAAAATGAAATGCTGCACCAGAATAGTGGCTGTTTTATGAAAGAACTCAAGAACTGTAAGGTCAAACTCCCCTACCGTTTGGCACTCCTATCTCAAATTAGACAAGTTAGAAATACACCATATAAAATGATATTGCAGCTGTTTTCAGTGCTACTTAGCAATTTTTCCTTCAGTATAGATATTTGATATTGTAAAGAATAACTCCTTGAAGATTAAAGATCCCATTTGCCATCACGCTCAATACAAACCAAGGCCATGGGACAATTTCAGATCATTTTATTATTTTTTTGTGCAGCACGCTGTGGCAAATGATATGACAATGGCAGCACACAGTGAATCAAGTGATGTTACCAAAGATTATATTGGATAATATTTATTGAAGCTCATACACTATATTTTATCATATTGAAGATTTGTTCCCAAACAATTTCAAGTGTAAACCTATTTGTTCTCAGTGAATTCCAATGTCCGTAGTATTTTGTTTTTTTGTTTTTGGGAAACAAACTGTGATCCGAGAATGTACATAGTGAGATATTAGTGTTTAATGTTTTACATGTTCATGTAAAATTACTTTGTCTAGCACTTGAACAGAAATGCTAATCCAATTAAAATATATTATAGAATTCTATGGCTTTGTTCCTGTTGAGTTCTCTGATTGCTTGAACTTGATGTTTGTTTCTTTCACTATGTCACAAAGAGCTGTCTCTCTGCGCCAGTGTTTTTCTCTTAGCCAGTGTGTCTCTTTTGTATGATGTCCGTACCTTGCCACATTAATTGCCTCTGTCTGTCTATCTAACTCTCTTTCCTGATCTCTCCTGCCTTGCAGGTTTGTGTTCCTCTGTCACTGTGATGTCTGTCTGCAAGATCACTTTGTGTTCACTGATTTTTCTCTCACCAGATATTGGTGAGTTTGTGTCTGCCTGATTTTTCTCTGTCTGACCTTTTATTGAATGTTTTTTGTTTCTGTTTGTTTCTGAACCAATTATTTCTGTCATCAATGATCTCTATGTTCTGCTAACTCAGTTTGTAATTAAACTATGTTTCTCTGCATCTATATAAAGGTGCATTACAGTTGCTGTAAGAATTTGTTCAAATATCTAAGTTTAACTTTTTCAGGAAACGTTTGCAGGTAATTGTTAAAATTTGTGGTTCAGGTTTACTAATCAAATGAAATACTTTTCGTAATAAAACATTTTTAAAGTTAGAAAACTGTGTCTGTCTCTTCTGCTTGCACCCTCCAGGGGATGCTTATTGGATAAAGGCCTGCACCATAAGTTGACCTCTGACCACCAACCCCCCCCCCACCCCGCCCTCTTGAGGCAACACATCTTGCAGGCCCTTGGCTCTGGTTCCCATAGTCCAGGAAATTTTGTGCAATTGGTTTCTCCCCCATATATGTTATGGTATAGCAGTCCTAGAATCTTAGCTACAGGGTGTATTGGAAGACATCTCCTGACCTTCCAAGCATAGGAAGCTGCCCTTCATGACCCAAAGGATCCTCTCAACCATCTGCCTGGCACACACAAATACTTGGTCTCTTAGCTCTGTCCTTTGCGAAAAGACACTATCGGAAACAAAACACAGGACTACATGCATGTTAAACAGTGGAAGCAGCATGCTATGGGCAGAGCCAAGAGATCCCATAACCAATAGATCAGGTCAAAGCTCTACAGTCGTGAATGGTGCTCGACAATTAAACAATTAAATGGAGGAGGAGGTTCCACAAACATCTCCATCCTCAATGATGGCAGAGCCTAGCACATCAGTTCAAAAGACAAGGCAGAAGCATTTGCAACCTCCTTCAGCCAGCTGAGTGAATGATCCTGAGATCCCCAGCATCACAGATGCCAGCCTTCAGCCAATTCGATTCACTTCATGTGATATCAAGAAATGTCTGAAGGCACTGGATGCAGCAAAGGCTATAGGCACTGACAACGTCTGACTGTCGTATTGAAGACTTGTGCTGCAGAACTAGCCACGCACCCTAGCAAGCTTTCCCAGTACAGCTACAACACTGGCATCTACACGACAATGTGAAAAATTGCTCAGGTATGTCCTGTCCACAAAAAGCAGGACAAATCCAATCCAGCCAATTACCACCCCATCAGTCTATTCTCGATCATCAGCAAAGTGATGGAAGATGTGATCAAAGGTGCTGTCAAGAGGCACTTATCCAGCAATAACTGATGCTCAGTTTGGGTTTTGCCAGGGCCACTCAGCTCCAGATATCATTATAGCCTTGTCCCAAATGTGGACAAAACAGCTAAACCCAAGAGGTGAGGTGAGAATGATTGTCCTGGAATCAAGGCAGCATTTGACCAAGTGTGGCATCAAGGGACCCTAGCCAAACTGAAGTCAATGAAAATCAGGGAGAATATTCTCCACTGGTTGGAGTCATACCTAGCACGAAGAAAGATGGTTGTGGTTGTTGGAGGCCAATCACCTCAGCCCGAGAACATTGCTGCAGGAGTTCCTCAGTGTAGTGTCCTAGGCCCAAACATCTTCAGCTGCTTCATCAATTACCTTCCTCCCACCTTAAGATCAGAAGTGGGGATGTTCGCTGATTGTGCAGTGTTAAGTACCATTCACAACTCCTCAGATACTGAAGGAGTCTGTGCCCACATGCCGCAGGACTTGGACAACATTCAGGCTTGGGCTGATAAGTGGCAAGTAACATTTGCATCACACAAGTGCCAGGCAATGACCATTTCCAACAAAAGAGATTCTGAACATCTCCTCATGCCATTCAACGGCATTACCATCACTGAATCTCCCACCATTAATATTCTGGGGGTGACCATTCATCAGAAACTTAACTGGACCAGCCATATAAATACTGTGGCTATAGGAACAGATCAGAGGCTGGTGATTCAATAGCAAGTAACTCACCTCCAGACTCCCCCAAAGCCTGTCCACCATCTACAAGGCACAAGTCAGAAGTGTGATGGAATGCTCTTCACTTGACTGAATGGGTGCAGCTCCAACAACACTCAAGAAGTTCGACAACACCCAGCACAAAGCAGCCCACTTGACTGGTGCCCCATCCACCACCTTAAATATTCACTCCCTACACCACCAACGCACAGTGGCAGCAATGTGTCCAATATACAAGATGCACTGCAGCAACTCGCCAAGGCTCTTTCGACAGCCCCTTCCAAACCAGTGGCTTCTACCACCTAGAAGGACAGCAGGCATATGGGAACACCACCACCTGCAAGTTCCCCTCCAAGTCACACATCATCCTGACTTGGAAAATATTGTCATTCCTTCGCTGTCACTGGGTCAAAATCCTGGAACTGCCTCCCTAACAGCACTGTGGGTGTACCTACACCAAAGGATTGCCGCAGTTCACGGAGGGGGCTCACCTCCATCTTCTCAAGGGCAATTAGGGATGGGAAATAAATGGTTGCCTTGCCAGCGATATTCACATCCTATGAACGAACAAAAAATAATGATGGCAATAAGGAGTAAGCCTTACCATCAAGGATCCATCCTTTCAATCACTTAAGGTTTCCACATGCATGTGATGACCAGGTTGCACGCAATAAATGCATCAAGACAGGTCATCATGTGCTGCGCCTTGTAAGATTTGAAGCTGGGTATCTCAGACAAACTGAATATTGAAAGAGTCGCAGCTCTTTCTGTTTATGTGGCTTTATAGGATCTGGCGAGGAACCTTTATTGCATCTTGGCTTCCTGCAATCGGCTGCTGCACTCAGGGGAAGCCATTATCTTGTAGAAACGTAATGCCCTCTGCCTTTGCTCCACTGTGGACCTGCCAAGTCTAATGAATTCCTCAGCCCATTGAAAAGGACAGTAGTTAACTGCTGAATGCAGGCCCTCACTGCCCTTGACTAATCCTGCACAGCTGCTGTTGATGTCCAGATAGATTTAGACCAGTAAAACCTGAGGGCCATGGTGTTCATTACCACCAGTTAAGGACCTGATGCATTTGGCTTTAAGTCATCATGGAGCAAGTCATAGAATCGGTAATGACCATATTTGTAAAGCCATCACACAGAAAGCTCCTCTGATTTCTCCTCGGCTGTCAGTTCAGGCCTATAACACTCTGCAGGGTGGGTAATTGCCTCTGAAATGTTCTCTTTGCTTGTGATGCTTCAATTTCTGGTCTCCCTGCCTCTGGTTCTTTTCATCCTGTTCCTTGTCCTCCAAGAAAATAGCAAGCAGGTGTATAGCCAGCGAGCCATTTCAGGATTCACAGGACAAAAATGGCTTTAACCAGCCTGGAACTGTTCATGTGCACTTGGTTTAGGTCACTACAGGTGCCAGTGTGCCTGAAAATCTGATACTGATTTTAAAAGAGCTTCTGAACCACAGCAATTGCAGGAACTCTACTTATAAGGCTCTGTAGTTTGAGGGAGGGTACAATTTAATGAGCCGGGAAGTTTTCAGGCGCAGGGGTCAATCAACAAATGTAAAAAACCTAGGAAATTTGAGTGCAGCATAATTATGTTCATTGCTCACTAATGCTCAATTTTCTCAATCATTTATGGTGTATTCCATATCTCTGGGTGCAAATACATAGGAAATTCCACTCTTCCCTCTCTATTGTTGGCACCCCAGTCTCTAACTGTTGCAGAATGTGTTTTTGCATCTTAACATCTATCTTCATACATTCCAGTCAAATATTTAATTATTTGACATAAATCATGCAGGCAAGCACATTTTAGGAGGAATGGCTGGCAGTGGGGAATATTTAATTATGCACTGAGGAGGCAGCAGCATTGAATTTTACGAAAGAATGTAAAATATTATCTATAGATCAGGGGACCAGGCAGTAGCAGGAAATTTTAGTGAACAGCAGGGATTTTTTTTTATTTATATCTCGGGGAGCAGGGAGCACCATTAAATTTTAGTAAACAGAAGGGTAATACATTTATTTATACTTCAGCGAGCAGACTGCAGTGAGTTGTAGGAGGAAAAATGAGCAGTGGAAAACATTTAATATTTATATCTAGGGGAACAGGCAGTGCCATTCATTTCTCGGAGCCAATGGGACAATATATCTATTATCTAAAAGGAGCAGGAGGCCCTGGAATAAGAAGTGGCCGTTTATTTGTTTGTCAAGGAAGAAACTACCAGAGCAAAAATAAACTTATGGATTTTTCAAATTTAAAATGAAATGAATTTAAGGATGGGCACTTATTTATAAAATGGACAAAATAGAAAAGAAAGCTTTGAACAGAACAACAAAACGGAGGCTGGTGCTGGGAGACATTGTCACTGCATTGGCCAGAGCCCACAACTACATTGTGACAGGTAAGTGTTTACATAGGAAAATTGCCATTTTAACACTGTAACTGTTGCCATAAAAGTGTTCTAAAAAAACATGGCAACAGGAAATTAAACAGGAAGTAAATGCATACACCGATTTTAATAATATAAATAGATGGGTTACGGTCCCTGTTAAAATAACTGCCAAAGTAATTTCAGACAAACCCATAAGCAATCATACATTAGTATAATACAACTATTTGTAATGAGTTAAAATACTAATGTTTGTAAAAAAATCTGATCACCATCTGTTTACAATGGATAATGGGTCTATAATGCTGCCTGTTAATCACAGATGATTAAGCATCATAATTGGTATTAGCTCAGACCATGTTCCCAATGCAGATAATTACATTATTGTAGTTTATCATTACCCATAATCAACAGTCATCATTGTAAGTGTAATGCAAGCACCTATAGTTATGAACATACAAAGGCCAAATTTTAAAAAGCACCGAAGCAGCAGTTTAAGAATATAATCTAATTATTTCCCCTTTTAATTTCCCCCCCAACCGTAATATCTGCCACCTTGCCTCACATTATTTTCCAGAAAGGGTAGGTTAGTGCCTTTCTAATGCCGGTCTGTTACTGGCCACAGAGTGTACGTAAGGGTGGCCTGGGGTAATTTGCCCACTGATCTCCTTCTGCTTCCTGTGGGGAAACACTGCATCTTATTTCAGCATCTCTTCACAAGGAGATCGGGGACTCAGTGCTCAAACACATGAACTATCACTCCACAGTGTGTTCGCGCAACTATATCCTGAGGCACTGTGTCATTCTTACTACTGTGAATCTGCAGTGAGTATTCATCAATTCTATTACATTCATATAATTGACAAAGATTTTCTTTGAAAATTCACTATTTGTTGGTACACAGTTTATCACACATAAAGTTGTATTAGGAAAGATCCTATGATGTCCAGAGTGAATTCTGCATATGTAACTGCTAAATCCAATTGATGGGCGCAGTGGATGACTGCTTGATGTTAATATTATTTCAAATATAGAAAATGCTGTAGTGATAAACTATTTCTGCTTGTGACAAGTTTTCTGTCACCTTTCAATATTATGCAATTATATCACAAAACTTGTGGAAAATCGCATAGGTAGAATTATTTAGCTAGAAAGTTATAGAACATTCCACAAATGTAAATGATTTAAATTCAAACATTAGAATATATTAAAAATACACCTTTAAGAATGTTTTAAGCATTTATGCATCCTTTTAAGTTCTGTAAATAGTTGAGCTATCTACTCTAAGCAGTTTTGTTTGGGTATAAGAGCATGGAGACTAGTGAAGGGAAATTTCTACTTGAGCTGATACTTACAGGTAATATGAGTAGGAATAAGCACTCCTCCTGCCATGCGTGAACAGTTGAAGGGATAAATGGATGGGAAAGCAATGAAAGGGAAAAAATAAGAAAATAAGTTATTAAGGAATTTGCATAGTAAAAGTCAGGGGATTAGGATTATACAGATAATGTCAAAGTCACCTTGAAGCTTTTTGCGACAAAAGTGCAAATAACAAGTCAAATACTGAAGAAATAAAACTGCATTGTTTGTCTGTCTAATGGAACCATAGTTCAGTTCTTTCATTCTATTGACAACAATTTGGAGGGAATGGCACAAGGACATAAAGGGGCTGCAATCTCCCTTGTATTCATGCCTTCTGGGAAGCTTGATTTATTAGCAGTTATGTCATCCATAAGGATTGTTTAAAAATCTGTCAGAGAATTAACCATAATGGAAGATGGGAGTCAAACCAATCTCAGACCCACTCCTATCATATCTCCTAAGCAAGATAAAAATGGATGACTCTTCACATAATTGCACTCTATTATGTGACGGTGATGGAAGCAAATTGCATTACTCCAAAGACGACTCCAAGTAAAATAAGAAACAAATCAGTTTTATTTAATTTAAAAATAACTACTAAATAATGGCTTATTAGGTTTTGAAATGAAAGAGGAGACACACATCTACTTAGCAAAGGCCAACACACTAACTTGCCGAAAGGTCAACCCTCTGCACTAACTTGTTAATATGTGTGATATGCTTTAACGATTCTGAACTAGACAGTGTCTGTTATCGGGGAAATGATGCATCATCTCATTGATATTCTACTCCTGTTAGTCAATCCCAGAATAACATGCCATGAAGAATACAATGATCTACTTGCTGGCTTACTCAAAAGTGACCGATGGTTTGGAACTGAACAGGTATGGGGGAGGTAAAAGAAATATTAAAAAATTCTGCACAACTGAAAAACTTCTCAGCGAGATTAGATCTAAAGTTTCAGTCCAGTTTATTTTATTTCCTGTGCAGCAGTAAAATAGTTTTCAGTCATTTCTACCAGCAACCTTCTGTGAGTTGCATTAATGGCAAACAGTAGAGGTTTACTGCAAAAACTGAATAAATCAATTCTTCCTCTGCACAATTACCAGCACAGCCAATTGATCTTTTATGAGTTACATCATTTGTGATAGAATTTCCCCCCTCAGTTTACAGAGCTAAAGCTGCCTAAATAAGTGCAAATTCAATTTAGCAGTATTTTGAAAAGCTACGATACCAACAGTAGGAAATTTTTATTATTCTCAAAAAACATTTTGTTTAAAATTATTTTCCTGTTTGTTATCTAACCTAAAGGCAAAAGAAAGTACAGGGACATATTTTTGTGTAAAGTATTCCATCTTTAGACAGAAGAAAATAATAGTCTTATCAAAAATGTTTTTGATGTTTTAGTAAAATGCCTCCTTTATTTACTATTTAAAGAAACTTGAGTTGGTCTCTTGTCTCTGCTAGGCCATTCCAGTGACATCAGTTGTGGGGAACAGAATGGCTCTGATTCAAAGAGCAGGGGCCATGATTGCAAATTGACCTGAATGCTGCTTTGGAATCATCTGACCTTGGGAAAAGCACATTACAGATGGGAAATGCCTAGTTCTTCTGTTTGCCATGGATCCTCTTTGTGCCGCTCCCCATCAGTAGTGTTACCAAGTGATCTAGCAAGGAGGGAGGCCCCAGTTCATGCCAGAAATAGAATTGGCCCTTTTATTAAAATGTGTGATAAATCTATTGTTATCTTCTATAAAACTTAGGAGTACTCTGAACAAAAATACTCACCTAGACACTTTCTTTCCCTTTAATTTTTCTCTGTTTGAGATTACAAGGATGCCGACATAATTTAACAAGAATCATAAATCCGACAAGCATTTTTTTTGTTCTCCCTAGTTTTATTATGATTCCCATTCTTATGTCTACTTGCACCATGTACCATTCTTTTGGTTGAATTGATGGTAGGTAACCTTCATCCAAGGTGTCCGAAATGCCACTGTTGATGTGGTCAGGGTGTAGTGCAACAACCTTTGACTGGTTTGTGTGCCCATTATTTGTAAGCAAGTAACTGCCCTCCACTTTGTGATCTCCCTTTGACAACAGCTGACATCAACAAGACAATGGCTCAAAAACTCTGGACATGATTTACAAGGCATTTGATTAGGTACCACGTAATTGATGAATAAATAAGTTGAGAGCATGTGGAGTCCAAGGACAAGTAGCATAATGGATAACTAGTTGGCTGCAATTCATAAAGCAGAGGGTAGGGGGTGAAGGGTATCTATTCAGTGTGGCAGATGGGAGGAAGTGGAATCCCATAAAGATCAGTGCTGGGACAACTGTTGCTCACAATTTATAATATTGATTTTGATTTTGGAATCAAAAACACATTTTCTAAATTTGCAGATGATACCAAATAGGGGTGGTATAGTCAATATGCTGCAGGATTGCTGTCGGACGTGGTTGCGGCCTTTTATCCCCGTGGCCCCATCAATGGGACATAGAGCCTCTGGCTTTGATCGCTACCCAGCCTGCCGCCAGGAAGCTGCCTCAATTGAGCTGGTGGTCTTCGTACATGGCGGGGGGCTGCTTTGACACTGGGAAAATACAGACGACGGTGCAAAATGGCCCCTAAGTGGGGCCTTAATTGCCCTGAAAATGTCTTTCAGAGGTGGGAATGCATTGGGAAGCTGTCCTGACACAGTACCTCCATATTTTCTTGCCACCCCCCCCCCCCCAATTCCACCTCCAACCCCATCTCCAAGGGGCTGGGAAAATTCATCCCTAAGAATCTAAATGTGGTAGACCAGCTAAGGGAGGACAAGTACACAAATCACTAAAAGTAATGGCCCAGGTTAATAAGGCCATAAAAATAGCAAACCAATTTTCTATTTCTAGTGGGATAGAATTGAAAAGTAGTGAAGTTATTCTAAATTTATATCGAATCTCAGTTAGACAACACTTGCAGCACTGTTTTTGGATCACAAATTATAAAAAGGATATCAAGGCACCAGAGAAGATGCAAAAAAATTTACAAGGCTGACCAGAACTGTGAGGTTAAACCTATCAAGAAAGAATGAAAAGGCTGGGCCTCTTTGCTCTTGAAAAGAGAAGGCTGAAGGCTGACCTAATAGAGGTCTTTAAAATAATGAAATGTTTTGATAGTATAGACACGGAGAGTGTATTCCCATTTGTGGGCAAGAGCAAAACCATCAACATCAGTTAGCCACCAAGAAATCAGAGACAGGTGAGAACGTGGACTTCACTACCACAGGTGTTGTGTATTCAGAGTAAAACTATATGTGGACCGGAATTTTACTTATGTTGGATGGGAGCCCTCCACCGACTGAAAAATCGGTGGCGAACCCGCCTCCACCTGGCCTGGGGATCTGGACCACATTTTACGGTCCCCAGGCCCTTAACTGGTGTGAGGCGGGACTTCCACTTCATTGAGGCAGGAAATCCCACCTATTGGAGCTGCCGGACAATCAGCGGGCTGGCAGCTTTTAGTCCCAGCAGCGCCACTGGGAGCGTGGCTGTTGCTGGGACTGCAACCCGGGTGAAGAGGAAGGACGGCCCCGGGAGAAGGTAATCTTTTGGGGCCTCGGCCGGGGGTGATCAGTCGATCCCTGGTGAGGCAAGGGTGGGCAATTGGGAGACGGGGGCATGTTGGGGGCATCAGGGGCAGCCCCCCGTCGGGCACAGGATGCCTGATCATGAGGGCCTCCCCACCTGCTTTTGTCAGGCGGCTTTTCTCAGGCCTGGGCCGCCCGACTGGCCAAGGGTAAAATCCACATGGCGGCAGGCAGAGGCCATTAAGTGGCTGTTAACTGGCCAATTAAGGGCCTTGATTGGCCTGTGGTGGGCGGGCCAGTTTTCACCGCCACAGCCTCGCGTAAACTGGCGGTGGAGGCGGAAGCGGTTCGAGTAGGGCCCCCCGAGCCTCCAACTCCACTTTATGCCCCCCCACCCTGCCACCAACCCATGCTTTGGGCAGTGGGACATAAAATTCTGGCTGAGGTTTTTACTGGGAGCAACCATGTTGGAAACTTTTATTTACATCTCCCAACAGAGAGGGCAGCGGAGAGGCAGTATACAAAAGATATTACAATACAATCAACCAGTTTAATACAGTGTACCACAACGGGGAACGTTTGCAGCCAATAGTATAGATGCATTCAAGAGGAAGCTAAATAAGTATATGTGAGAGAAGAAAACTGAGGGTTATGCTGATAGAGTTAGATGAAGAAAGATGGCTCGAGTGCAGCATAAATGCTGGAATGGTCTGGTTCTGTGCTGTATATTTTATGTAATTCTAAATCTTGCCATTGTGTAACTCAGAACATCAATGTGTCATGTCACCTTGTTAAGCCTCTAAAGATACATTTTTCCATTTAGTGAAATCATAAAATGTTACAAGAGTGTTACACACAGAGATATGCACCTACAGGAACAGACAATTGATGCGAAACCACGGAACAATTGTTCTATTACTAGCACTGGGACGATCCCCATTGCAACACCTTGTATTTGTGTTGTGGCATGAGCAGCCATATTTACATTCAGGATCTCAACCAATGTAGACATAGGACATTTTTTTCTGGGCTGAGAGCCATCGTACAGTTCACTATTTTAGAAAACAGGACAGCGTCATTTAGAAATGGGGCTATTAAATGAAAACTAATAGTTATGTTTGATCTTTTGTAGGAATCTGCTATGTCCTTTTTTGGGCAGAAAATAAGTTTTGTACTACATAGTGAGTAGAAAATTTAAAAAAGTGAAGGCGACAAAGAGAGACAGAGAGCAAAATAAAGGTAGTTTTGTTTCCAAAAAACATGCCCATGGCATTTCATTTTTTCCCTTTGGTTTCCATGACTTTTGATAGTTTACCACAATTTTCCCCCCAAAAGTACCATGATAAAATTCCAATCCTAAAGTTGGTGCATTGCATCAGTGGTGCAGTCTGCCCATGAATTAACCTAAAAACAAATCCCAATCTAGGTCACTTTGGTTTTAGAATTCAGTTCAGATCTCCCTCCACAGATAACCTCCATCTAAGCATCAAACCTGAGTTCCCTCAGGAATTTTGTTCTTGTTTTTTGAGGGAGTAGGGACAAAATAAGTTAGACATGACAGCTGGTGGAAACCTTCCATATGTGGCATTGCAAGGGCGTATGACGGGGGTGGGGAGAGGGTGGGCAACTAAATCTTGGCTGATGTGGCCTGGTATTTCCATTTATGCTCTGTGTGCAGAAAATGTGAAGAGCTCAGGAAGCAGGTATGTGTCAGCAGGAAGAACTTTTAACCTGCCGCTGGAGAGCCCCTACATTGCCAGAATCTATTTATTTTGCTTAGGGCCATTAATATCCCAAGAAGGCCTTTAGCTAAGTACTTAGTGAGTACAATTGAACACCAAACATTTTCAAAGTGACATCTTCATCAAGGACAGTGCAAATGTTAAATGGTCATTAGTAGAACTGGCAGCACAACCGATCAATGATTAAACACCCAGAAAAGCATGATCGCCAAGGGAAAGAACCAGCTGGTTTAATAGAGAACCAGCTGGTTTAACAAAGAACCATTTATCTGTCACAATAAATTGACTTAAAATGTATTTGGTAGATTACACATTAGTGCAATTCAGTTCCCAGTTTTGCTTCACACAAGGATTTTTATCAATTTAAATATTAAACTATGACTTTGAAGCACTGACAACTCATCCTTATATTCAAATGCTAAGCTTGTACAGAGTATACGAGAAAGAATAAGGGGATCCCTACATTTATTAAAGGCGTTATTTCCAGTAATCTGCTGAACAATTGGACTACAATATGCTTTCAGGTGATAAGTGTTATTTTCAGGTCAGCCATTAGCTGGTGAACCCTTATACTCTATCCGTTCTATTATTTCCACCTCCTCCCAAAGCTATCGTCAAAGTTGTTGCATTAAGTGGACCAATTATAGACATTCAAATTTTGAAAGTAAATGCCTCCAGCTTTTTTTTTGAAATGACACATTCCAATAATGATCTTGTTGAAACCTTGACCTATGCTTTCTTCATGGCAGAACAGCAGGACCTCTGCTTCCTTGTAAGAAGTTAACTTCACTGGATAACATAGAAGGGTAAACTCACAAATCATACCCTCTCAGTGCTGTAGTCCTGTCTCTGACCTCCCCTCCCATTGAACTTGCACTGTGCTCAAAGGAAGTGCAGGTTGGACGTAGGCCTAGAACACGATAGCTCCAGATCCCTGTCCAATGTTTTTGTTGAGAATGACTCCTCACTGGGAGCGCAGGATCAATGAATTTATTTTGTACAGTTTACACTGCGAAAGCAAAATAAAAGGAGTGCACTAAAGGTAGCAATTCCAAATTAGACTTCACCTGATATTCATATGTTATTCAATTTTAACTCTCACATGACATAATATGGACCACTCAATAAAATTACTGGTTTGAAATTCACTGTCAGTCGTCCTGTGATCAGTCATACTACATATATGTTGTAATTGCAGTTAGCACTGTTGCAAGATTCCTAATTTGTGCTGGAGTGCAAACATGATGCTTTACAAAACTGCACCCCAGTGTAGACCTCGTTATTTCCAATATAAGCAGGTAAATGTAGAAGGCTTTCATACTACATTCTTTTCTTTGCTATTTTAGCACACATGAACCCATTTAGAACAAGTAGCGGGTCAAGACGCGGGGGGCCGATAAAATGCTGCGGAGAGAGGCCCGCCTCAACCAGCAACATCGTGAAGGGCCCGCCACATATTACCAGCGGCAGCGGGTCCTTGGTGTGGACCCCCGCCACACGGCGGCGGCACCACAATCAACACATGGTAATGATTACTTACCTATGCGGATTATGCAGCCCACCGCCTCTCCACCGACATTGCCAGATTTTTTGTTGAACGAGCGACCACGTTCACGATCCGAAAAGTCGGCGGGTCCTCACTCTGCATTACGGAAGGGAGGAGGGAGGGGGTGATACACAGGGGTCTAACTTTGCATTCTGGAAGAGAGGAGGGATATGCAGGGGTCGAACTCTGCATTCTGAAAGGGAGGGCGTTTGGGATTATTGGAGGGAAAGCTGTGCTGACATGAAGGGAGGTACTGTGTACCAACCCTCCGTGAATAGTGCATGCTCTGTGTTTGTGAGGGGGCAATGTGTGGGGAGGGTGCCAGAAAGGGCAGGAGCATTAAGGTTATATGGCTGGTGGGGGCAATTGATTCAGCTGGTAGGATCTTGATGTGGTTATGCTGTGCTACTGAGTGTTGGCCAAGATGGGCAATGCCACGATACACCACATAGTTGATCCAGGAAAGCAGCTGATGTACCCGTCAATACCAATCCATGCCCTGTTAGGAACCTTCGAATACATGCAGGGTTCAACTTTATTTATCATATAGATATAGGTATGGCTCATCCTACATTGTGTGATTCTCTGCTCGTGAGGATACGTATGCACCAGAGGCAATGCCAACAGGCAGGTGCGATCTACGTAGAGGTCCCCGGTCGTGAGCAGCAGCCCCCAAGGAGATCTCACCATTATGATTGTTGTGCATCTACAGGCCCCACGTGACATGCCATCAGATGTCAGAGCACCAGTGTCAGAGGAGATTGCGCATATAGAGAGGGTGGTGACACGTCTCTGTGCCCTGCTCAAGGATGACCTGCAGCCCAGGGGCTCCGGCGGACATCCCATGCATTTGTTCCTCATAGTGGCAGCGGTTCTCAAGTCTGGCGCCTCTGCAGCTTTTTAGAGGCCCACCAGATACCTTTGTGGGGTCACACAGTCAGCAGTGCACCGCTGCATCATGGAGGTCACCAATGCCCTGCACCGGAGGGCCAGTGAGGATGTCCGCTTCAGGACACACTCTCACAGCACGGGCCAGAGGGCCATTGGTTCTGGCACCATTGCCGGAGAATCATAGGTTATAATGTTCATAGACTGCCAGGCTACCACCTGCAGACATCACCATTAAAGGATCCCTCTCAATCTAGGTGAAGCTGGTATGTGAACACCACAGATGCTTGCAGCAAATGTGTCACCGCTTCTCAGGCAGCTGCCATGACACCTGGGTCTTGCGCCAGTCTCAGCTGCCACCGCTGTTCACTGAAATGGCTCAGATGGAGGGGTGGCTTCTTGGAGATAAGGGCTATACTTTACAGACATGGCTTCCGACATCAGTGAGAGACTCTATCACTGCTGCAGAGGAGAGATACAACGCCAGCCACTGAGCTACAAGAGACACCATTGAGCAGGAGATCCGCATACTGAAAGAGCGCCTCCACTGTCTGGATGGATAGGGTGATGCCCTGTACTACGGGCTGAAAAGGCCAGCTCTTTTCATTGCTGCTCTGTACAACTACGCACCCAATAGGGGCCAGGCTTGGCATGATGAGGAGAGACGTCAACAGGATTCCTCCTCAGACTATGAGGATGCTGAGGACCTATAACATGAAAGATGCATGGGAGGGCAGATGGCACCCAGCCTCTGCACGCAAGGCTAGCAGTGAGCTAGGGATGTACGGAAGTGGCTTATTAGACAAAGGCTGTCTGCTTCATAGGAACTGACATGAGCTCTGCAAGCCACACATCACCCTTTCTCACCTGCTGTGCACCAGTCCACATCTGCAGCATCCGTGTGTAAACCGTTAGAGGCAGCAGCTGACTGAGCCAATGTCCATGTCACTGAGTCCATGGAGACGCACATGAGTAATGGTGGCATGGCAATGATGTTATTGCATTTGTTGGCTCTTCTGAAGGGCCAACGGTACAAAGGGATGTGACATTGGCACTACAGGCTGGCACACATCATTCACACAGAGAAACGGACACACATGTTGGTGAGGAAGATTTAGTGAAAGACGTATTTACATTGCTGTGACACCCCTGCATTCCTATTTGTTTCAGTGTGCTCTCTGTAAACCTCTGTAATACCTTTTATGGTCTATTTAAGTCCCACGTCCTGGAATGTGCAAAATTAAGATTATTCGCCCAGGTGTGGCATGCCCACAAGAAGGAATGTTGCACTTGAGTGGAAGAAGAGGATTGCAACTTCACAGGACACTGGGACACAGCAGGGTAAGTATGAGGCAGCAAAGTGGAAAGTGCTGGGGTCACTCAGCAGGTCAGGCAGCATTTGTGGAGAGAGAAGCAGAGTTAACTTAAAGGTCTGTGAACTTGGACAAGTTAACTCTGCTTCTCTCTCCACAGATGCTGCCTGACCTGCTGGATTTCTGAAGGACTTTCTGCTTTGCTGCCAGATGGACAGCAACCCCACTCTTCAGCAGTCAGGTAAGTATTCTTTGACAGCTGCCAGGAAGCAGGTGCTGGGGCGCTAAAAATAGGGCCCCAGCACATGCTGCACAGCTGTCAGAACCTCTCTCACTGTGCCAAATGTCCCACCTCGCCCCACATAATATGGGGAGGGCAGCTTGGTGCCATAATTCTAATGAGCCCTCATGATTAATATCGCGGGGGCTCAGCGGCGGCCAGCGAATGCGGGTGCGCCACCGATTTCAAAGGGCACCGCCGTTCAATGCTGTAGTTGTGAGGGATCCGTTGAATGATGGGATACTTGACCATTATGCTGGGATTGTACAACTCAGTACCTAATTGCCTCTGCAGCCTGTGTAAACAGACTATCCTTGCATCACTAATTAAAGAGATAAGGGGAAGACTGGAGACAAGACAGGCAGCAATAAACCATGGGAACTAGCAGCTTCAAGGTTGGGGGAATGAGAGAACAGGAAGATATTTGTGGGGCAATACAATCTAGTTTATTGATCAAATCGTAAACCTGGAATGTGTCGGGGTAGTGTGAAAAATGAGTAATGTCTATTGTACCATATAAGTGTGTGCTCTAAACTCTATCACTGAGAAGTTCTTTGGGTTACCAGAAGCCTCTCCCTTGCATATGCTTGAAATAAAAACTCTTTATTTATTTTGATCTCGTGGACTCGAGAGTTTTCCACAACATTGCTAATGGCCTTATCAATCAACATCAGGAAAAGTCTGAAATAAAATCAGAAATTGCTGGAAACAGACACAGGCCCAGCATGTTTGTTAAGAGAAAAGGCAGGTTAATGCCTCTGAGGAAGGAGTACATACCTGAAATGTGAACCTGTCTTTTCTCTTTTCAGATACTGATTGGCTGGTTGTGTAGTTCCATGATTTTCTGTTTTTATTTCAGATTTCTAGCATTGACAGTTTATTTCCATTTTGTCAGGAAAATTAAGAGTAAAATTTAAGATCTCTGAATTAACACCTTTAAGAAAGAAAAGAAAGAACATGCATTTGTATGTCCTCAAGACATCCCAAAGTGCATCACAGTTAATGACTGCCGTTTGCAATGTAGTCACTGTAGGCACATAGCAAGTTCCTACAAACAGTAAATGACTAGCTAATTTATTTTTAATGCTGTTGGTCAGGAAAACTTTCCTTTCTTCATATATTGTATTAGGATCTAAGCAGGCAGATGGAGCCTCAGTTTAATTCAAAAGATTCACCTGTGACAATGCAGCACGCTCTCATTGTTACATGAGTATGTCAGCCCAGATCATGTTCTCAAGCCTTGGGGTGGTCTTAAATCTGATTCAGAAACAAGAGTGCTACAAACTAAACCAAGCTATCATTTTTAGGGATAATGGGCTCCAGCACAATCTGGCTGCATGTTTGCTAATCCCATTAAAAAAAAAACTGTTTTGCTCCAATCCAAAATTGCATTTTCACCACTATAGGAAACACATGTAAGTGTCTGTAAGCCAGTTGAGGGAATTCAGTTGAGTTTGGCTCAGTGTTCAATGAAATCCTACCTTGAACTGAACAACAGAGCCATAAATGTAAAAGAATAATCCAATTTTTCAAAAACTACAATTGTAGCTGTCTGGGAATCAGTGCATGCACAAGTATGCTCTTCAGGATGAGGACAAGTCCAGTATTTACATGTATGCATTACAGTGAAGCAACAGCTTTTGGACTATAGTCAATGTTCTGACGTCTTTTACAAGTCAATCTATGTAATTTCTGTTTTAATTTCTATATTTATTTCAGCACGGGCTTTTTTGTATGGTCACATTGGAAGGAAGTTTAACTCTAAAAAAACAGGCGTGCTTGTATTGGGTGGGTGGTTAAAGTGTTACAAATCAAAATCCTGACCCCCCAACCTGCCTCCAATGCGCCCACCTCCGGGGCTGGATTTTAAGAGCCCACTGCCGATCTTGGCCAAAGAGCCGCCGCAATCTCCCGCACGGAGGCTAATTTAAATAGCCGGGGTGGCCTGCCCCCCCGAGTCACGTGGAGGGGGCAGGCTGTCCGTCGCTGACAATGGCGTTAGCTGCCTGTGCGTAGGCACTGGCACCATTTTTAAAGGGCAACCAGCCATGCCAACACATTTAAATTTTTAAAGAAATAACCCCCCAAAATTAAATAAATTTATCATGCCCCTTTCCCAACTCCCAATAACAATTAACGTAACTATTTGCCCTTCCCTCCCCAAAACATTTACATTTTACATCTGACCTTCCACCCACAAACTGCACAAAATTTAAAGTTCAACCCTTCCCACCATCCCCTACACCCATTATGTTTATTTGATCCCTTCCCCCATCCTCCTCCCACCATACTGAAAATCTTACCTCCTTCCCCCTCCCCACCAGTGTGGCGCCACATTTCCCCGGACGGGGATTTGAAGGCGTGGGAGTGTCGGCTGCCATGCCGATGATCACAGCGGGCCCTCAAGATCGCAGGTAAGTCTGGGTAAATGTATTCATTTTATTGATTTGAATATTTTAATTGAGGTCCCGTCGCCCAGCAGCCTGAGGGCCGCCACGGAGCTTGGTGCCGCCGCCACTGGGAGAATCGGGCCGGGCCCTCCTGGCATCTAGGTCTGTGGCGGGTATCATCCAGTGCTATCTTCAGGCCACTCCCACCCCCCACCAATGAACCCGATGCCTGGGGGAGAACAAAATCCCGGCCCTAGTTTTAACGGCGGTGGGACAGGAAGCGGGCAACCAACCCCCTCCCAGGAATTGGCAATTTAAATAATATAATGAGGCCGTGTGTCTCATATTTATTTGCAATTTCAAATTTAACCCTGGCCAGCTGGGTATTCTGGGCCTTGGAAAACCTGCTAGCTAATGGGAGGTGAGAGCTGTTGGATCCAGGAGTTAAGTGCCTTTCCAGCTACCTGCTGAATCCAGCATTCCTGCATTGCCAACTCCCTGCAATTGGATAAATGCTCCCCTTGACTCTTCTGATCTCCCTCCGACCTCCCCTCAGAGGCCTCTGACCTCCACCCACAAACCTCCACCTCCAAGGGCCACGATCTCCCCACAAAGACCTCTGAACTACCCCTGAGGCTTCTGATACATTCCCTGGACCTCCAATCTCCCTCACCAGGCCTCCAATCTACCCGAGGCCTGCAACTTCCCCTCCTGAGGCCTCTGATCCCCGATCTCCCAGACCCTCTGCTCTGGCCTCTAATTCACAACACTGCTCCTCCCCAACCCCATCAGGATTAGAACCACCCACCCTGCGATCATACCCCCCACACCAGGATTGGATACGCCTGGGACTTGACACCCCTTCCCAGGATCAGCACCCTCCACCCACCCCTGGGATCAGGGATCAGCCCCCCCCTCCCCTTGGTCAGGGATTAGACACCCTGGGATTGGACACCACCAACCCCCCCCAGCCCCCAATGATCTCACACATGAAAACATATACACTGGCATTCTAACAAAACTATTGTATAAATTGTAACCTTCTAAAATTCAGCCTGAATGTAGAAAATTACAGAAATTCACTAGAAATTTGCAAAAGAAAGGAAATTGCATTGTGAATGGATGTTTTGTAATTTCGCATGCACATGCAACTAAACATTTTTGATTCAATTGTTTACCTAAAAAAATAGTCATATACATGTAAATCTCCAAATAATAGGTGCAAATTCCCACATGTAAGCCGTTTTTATTTCATTTATTCTTGGGATGTGAGTGTCACTGGCAAGGCCAGCATTTATTGCCCATTCCTAATTGTCCTTGAGAAGGTGGTTGTGGGCTGCCTTCTTGAACCGCTACAATCCATGTGGTGTAGGTACATGTTACTTTTATTGATTCTTTTCTAATTCTTACTCATTCGCTCCTGAAGATACCAATCAGAAATGTGCGGGAATTGTTAGGCCCGATACACATCTGATATTGGCCTTCAAGCCTCAGTTAAATTAGATGGTCAAGCTGCAAATGCATGCAGGTGAGGATTGAGAGAGGGCTGACCGGGTGCTCGCACTGGTCTTCAGCTGCAGTGCAGTTATTCCTGCTTTTACCAACATGGCAAATGGTGGACATCTGGTGCAGAATATGCATGGTGCCTGCCATATTGCACGCTCATTTTACAGCAGTAGGTGTAGTGCAAAACAATTTTTGGGCCATCGGCTCCAGGGATATGATTCTATAGACATCAGCTGGCATCAAATGTATTGAACAAGTGTTCACTGTTTCTGCATAAACTCTGACAGTGAGTGGTTCGCATCACAACCGAGCCTGATTCTGTTCTGACCTGCACATGGGCATACTTTCCACCAGGAGTCACTGGAAAAGCAATCAGTAGTTGGTCGATTTATCCTCCTTCCTTCCTAGTCAGGGGCTTAGAAGTTAAATGTGCCATAGCACTGTCTGGCTGAAATCAGCTGACTGAGACCATCCAATGGATTAAACCTGGGGCCCTGCTGAACTACATGGGTGCTCAGCTCACCAGTCAGTCAATTTGCTTACTTGTTTCATCAAGGGAATAGCTATCAGTTTTTAATACCAAAGAAGAAAAAAATAACTGGACAAAATTTGAGCCAAATTCTAAAGCGTTGCAATAGACTTGACTTTATCAAATCTCTTGAAGCTTCACTGAGCCTGAATTTCAGAGCTGGTTTGGATTCTCCCTCGCAAATGTGAGAACAGTTCAGCTTTGCCCAAAATTTAGAAAACCAGCCCGAGTCTTATTTTGGAATTACAAAAAAAACTTCTGCATTTTATACTAGTTGAAGATGTAGTTCAAAAATGCTTCTGTTAAAATTTCATTTTTTTTTATTCCTTTAATATTTTGTGTCTTCATTGGCTTTTTATTTAGAACAGTGAAGAAAATGAAGACAATTTGATCAGCACACCAAATTTGGTCAGTTAAGTGGAACCAATGTGAGTTAAATGGTTAGGTCGCATTTATAGCAAAATTCATCTTGGAAGTGACAGGATAAATTGCACAAGATTGCAGCTATTTGCATTCATGCATGCGTGACTAAGTTATCCAGAGTAATATCTAAATCACATACGTTTAAGATTGAATCAGGTCGCCAAACTATGTTAATATGAAACATCAGAAGATCCCTCCATGTCTAATTTCTTTCCATTTGCTCCAAACAAATAAAATCAGTGTAATGAGTATTTCTTATCATCAGGTTCTGCTGCAAATGTTGAATTGCAACTATTCTTTGACAAAACCTACCGTTTTTTAACTATCAACATCACTCCCAGCATGATGATGATGAACATTAGGATTCCTGCAATTACTCCAGCCATTTTCACTGTGTTATCTACTTGTTTTTCTGGCTCCACTGTGTTGGAGTCCTGCGTTGAGGCACCTGAAATGAGAAAAGTCACAGAATTTAATAAGATCTTGAACTGAATATGTTTTCAGTGCTTACTCAGACTACCAAACCTACACAATTCTTTGCAAAAACAATGTTTACAATAGATCCTTCAAATACGTTGCACCCATTATTAACTGGTTGTTCTTCCATATTCTTACATGCTATTTACTATGACACAAGATGAAAAGATATCAAAATGAACATAGAGAGAGCAGAAATGGAACAATTTGTGAAAATTATTTTCATCCCTCAGCCCCTCACTGATAGCAAATTGTCTTAAATTCATGATCACTTGAGGGGGTGACTCCATGATCTGACACTTCCACTAGGAATAGCACTCACTGGGAGTGATTGTCAGCATTCAGCCTCTGATTCTCTGTCCATTAATTTTAGTGGGTGCAATATCATGGGCTGAGCATTTCTAATTTCGCAAGTTATGTTTCCAGCGAGTGCCCTTCCTCCTTGGAGGGGAGAAAGCAGGTATGGAAGAGGAAAAGGGAGAAGGGCAATTACAAGTGAACCTATTTTTTCTAATATGCTTGGTTGCTTTGTGTTGCCAAGATGCAGCTAAGAGTTTAAGCCATCCTATTTTTTTGATTGCAATTTTAAAATTGTTCATTGTGTGAAGTTACAGATAAGATCATTAAAAACAAATATTTTTAATGATTTAAATAAATAGGGAAGGAAAGAGATTGAGAAATGCATAAAATTAAATGAAACTTTAAAAAAATATATAAACTGAAATGAAAGGTAAAATAAATAATAGATTGTATCTGGGGAGGAAATGTTAGTATGATATGAACGTTTCAAGGGTTATGTACTGATGAACAGTTTGTGCAATAATTGAAACAAGGTTTCTGTCATTCAGAGCTACTGCCCAATTTGTCAGATTGGTGTAGTCCACACAATTATATAACAATGGTGACAAGAATGGGATCAAGCAAAAAGGAGTTGTTTGGAATTCTGGTGGCTTTATTGCTCTCAATTGGTAAAATGTTACAGTTTAGGAAGATTGCTGAATAGGGAGTATGCAAGAATGATTTTAAATCACATTTGGAATGGCTAGAATACTACTGCAAATTATGTCAGCAAGGGAAAATGGGTTGAGTTTTCTTATTGGTTATTGAGCCTTAGCTTTTACATCTATTAAAGCTTAGACCCTCAAATATCTGAGGCTGGAGAGGGTGGAATCCAGATTTCTGCCCAGGGAGGCCTGGAATATGGGGTAGGTAGGACTTGGTTCAGTGGGATACAGCCTCTTGTACACTCGCCCTTTAAATTCCTGTGAGGGAAGCTGTGGGCAGACCTTGTCTACCACAGGAATTCTGCCCTTTATGTCCTTGAAAGGCATCAGCAAAACTCATACCAGTTGTGAGCTGGTTGGCATGAGTCTTTTACATGCTTTCTGGAGGTCCTAAACCTTCATTAGAATAAGGTAATTGATCCAGTAAAAGCCATAGATCGAAAAGAAGTATCTGGCCCACTTGGGTCTTGGGAGACTCTCAGGTGATGCAACGGAGTGCACTCTGCTTTACAATGATTTGATCAGGTAGGTGCTATTGATAGGTGCAGGTGTCAACAGCATGGCCTGACGATGTGAATAACAAAGTGGTCAGGCCTCTACTTTTAAACAACTGACTCAGATTTGGAGTAATGTGCTACCATCAAAAATCCCCGGTGGTTATAGATTAGTAACAAAATGAAGCCAAATAAAGGAAGGCTTTTTCCACTGATACTGTTGTTTAGAAACAGCTACTCACTGGTTTGATTGGTTTGTTTGTGAGCTAACGCATGAATCCATTCAAAAGAATCTCCTTTTAGATAGAGATTTGACTTTTAATTCTGTTTGTGAAATTGCCCTAGCTCTGGAAATGGCAAACAATGCACAGGAAATGTCAGGAAAAGTTGGGCTGTATAATTTCCCAATATAATTGGGAGCACACAAGCAGAGAGGTTCTCCTCATATATTGAACAATAATTCTGACCCATTTGAAAAATGAAGATCTCTGGCCTTATTTTATATTCAAAGAATAATTTTTATAGAAAATATACACATCCATATATATCTACAGTGAAGAAATGCATCTATATGTATTTGTGTAAAATAAACCATATATCTAGATAAAATATACATGCCCTTATATCTATATAAAATTTGCACACTCAACTCTGTACAAAATTAACATCTGTATATATTGAGATATACATTCACATGTATCTATATTATACACAAACCCAGATCTATAAAATAGCCACACATACATCTATCTATATGATATATACACACCCATATTTACATGAAATTATCTGCTAGAGAATACACAGTGAACAAAGGAAGTCCTTGTTTTTTTAGTTTTTTTCTTTGTACGCATCCCCTCATATATAAAAGCATCAGTTAGGAAAATAATTTACAAGGTTGTCCTGATGGTTTAGTGGCTAAGATGCACAAAGTTGTGTGGAATTGATCTATATAGACCGAAAACATCCTTGGTTCAATCCCTGGTTTCCACAGGGGTGAGAGTTCTCAACCAGTGTGGCAATGGGGAGAGTGGGGGTACTTTGGTATCCCTGGCCAATGAAAGGGGAAAAATCAGCCAAGGTTCCTGGTGCTGATCACTGTTCAGTAACCCTTAGTGTAAAGTGTGCCTGTATGTATACACTTATACGTGAAGTAAGAACAAGATTGCATTTGACTGGGATCCACTTTGTACGGGCTACTGACAGTCACTGATAAGGAACACACATATTAAGGAAGACCACTTGACCAGAAGCCAATGAAACTATGCTACAGCCCAACTCAGCACTTTCCGGAGAACAAAGAAAGAAAGGAAAGAAAACATGAAAACATTTTTCTATTTTATGTTAGTTTTTTCAATCAGCACTGTCATTAGTAAACATGAAAAAATTCGAACCATCAGCAAAACAGAGCATGTTTCCTAGATCACTTTGAGATAGTTAGATGCAAAACATTGTTTTAATACCATGACAGGATGGATGTTTCAATTAAATGATTTCATCATTCAGTTACTGATAATTAACCAGTAAAACAAAAAATGTGCCCTCACAACAACAGAAACTGCACTTCAAAGTTCAGTGAGAAGCATATTGAAATATTTGAGGAACAGTATTAGGCATTAATTATTTGTAAAAACTCATATGTCAAATTTTTTTCATTCTTTCATGGGATGTGAGCATTGTTGGCCAGGGCAGCATTAGTTGCCCATCCCTAATTGCCCTTGACAACTGGGTAGTTCGCTAGGCATTTCAGAAGGCAGTTCAGAGTCAACCACATTGCTGTGGGTCTGCAGTCACATGTCGACCAGACCAGGTAAGGACGTCAGATTTCCTTCCCTGAAGCACATTAATGAACAGATGGTTTTTTATGACAATCGATGATAGTTTCATGGCACCATTACGGAGACTAGCTTTCAATTCTGGATTTTTAAAAAATTAATTAATTGAATTTAAATTCCACCAGCTGCCATGTGGGATTTGAACACATCTCCCAGGGCATTAGCATGGGCCTCTAGATTACTAGTTCAGTGACATTACCACTATGCCACTGTCTCCCCCATGTTTTTGTTAACTGGTCCTCAACAAAGAAGAGGTATTTTTTATGAACACGCACTCTGGGGTTCAGCCTTGCTCACAGGGAGTATATAAAAGCAAATTCGGTGCCTCTCCAGTTCAGTAGTTTTGCTCATTGACATAGGTCATGGAGTCAAAGAGCTATACTGCACAGAAACAGGCCCTTCGGCCCATCGTGTCCGTGCCGGCCATCAAGCACCTAACTATTCTAGTCCCAATTTCCAGCACTTGGCCCGTAGCCTTGTATGTGGCGTTTCAAGTGCTCATGTAAATACTTCTTAAATGTTGTTGGGGTTCCTGCTTTTACCACCTCTTCAGGCAGTGCGTTCCAGATTCCAACCACCCTCTGGGTGAAAAAAAGTTTTCCTCAAATCCCCTCTAAACCTCCGGCCCCTTACCTTAAATCTATGCCCCCTGGTTATTGACCCCTCCGCTAAGGAAAAACGTTTCTTCCTATCTAACCTATCAATGCCCCTCATAATGTTGTATACCTCAATCATGTCCCTCCTCAGACTTCTCTGCTTTAAAGAAAACAACCCTAGCCTTTTCAGTCTCTCTTCATAGCTGAAATGCTCCAGCCCAGGCAACATCCTGGTGAATCTCCTCTGCACCCTCTCCAGTGCAATCATATCTTTCCTATAGTGTGGTGCCCGGAACTGTACACAGTACTCCAGCTGTGGCCTAACTAGAATTTTATACAGCTCCATCATAACCTCCCTGCTCTTATATTCTAAGTCTCGGCTGATAAAGGCAAGTATCCCATATGCCTTCTTAATCATCTTGTCAACCTGTGCTGCTGCCTTCAGTGATCTATGGACAAGTACACCAAGGTCCCTCTGACCTTCTGTACTTCCTCGGGTCCTACCATCCATTGTATATTCCCTTGCCTTGTTAGTCCTCCCAAAATGCATCACCTCACACTTCTCAGGATTAAATTCCATTTGTCACTGCTCTGCCTATCTTACCAGCCCATCTATATCGTCCTGTAATCTAAGGCTTTCCTCCTCACTATTTACAACACCACCAATTTTCGTGTCATCTGCTAACTTATTTATCAGACCTCCTATATTCATATCTAAATCATTAAAGTACACTACAAACAGCAAGGGTCCCAGCACCGATTCCTGAGGTACACCACAGGTCACAAGCTTCCACTCGCAAAAACATCCCTCGACCATTACCTTCTGTCTCCTGCCACTGAGCCAATTTTGGATCCAATTTGCCAAATTGCCCTGGATTCCATGGGCTCTTACCTTCTTAACCAATCTCCCATGAGGGACTTTATCAAAAGCCTTTCTGAAGTCCATGTAGACTACATCAACTGCTTTACCCTCATCTACACATCTAGCCACTGCCTTGAAAAATTCAATCATCTGCCTACCCACTTGCAAATCTATTTCCTCTGTATCTGCATCTGGAATTAACTCTCCTCTCCTAAGTCACTTACATCTGCCCTTTCAAACTTCAAACTACTTTGTTATTGGCACTTCATTTACCACACTATCTCTGCAGCTGTTCACCCTTTCCCTCCACTCTCCTTCATTATCCTCATCTCAGCCATTCTCCCCAGCTTTGCTCCTTCAAGTGCAAGGAGCATATATTTGAGCGTATATGCTGCACAGTAGGCTTAATCATTCATTATCGGATCTGGCTAGACTACATCACTGTTGAATGCAAAAAACATTGCTTACTCTAGAACTGTCCTGGTAAGCATAATAACCCTGACTTATTTTCTTCACGACCAACTACTTCCTTAAACACCAGTTTCCGACTCCCTCCACTCTTTCCTCTTAGAGGTGTGAGAAGCTCATGGATTTCTTTGTGATCAAGATAGAGACAATAGCCCTAATTTCAACTCTCCATGCTTGACGAGAACGAGGCACACGGTGGGTTAAAATGCTTGCAGCAATCTACGCACTTAAACCTTGCGGGCCTCGCACCTCTGTCATTTTAACAGGCACATTGTGGCCAGCCAGCCAGGCCCTCGCACCAGGCAGGGGAGGGCTTCAATGACATCCAAAAATTGGTGACTGATAACATCATGCAGATCCTGACTGTATTTTAACCTTTGGCAGCAGTTATGACCTCGCCAGGAGAACTAGATTTGAAAGGGCAGCAGGTCCAGAAGAATGTCAACCAAGTAAGTAAGTTTTTTTTAAATGGTTTGCTTGTGGGTCAAAGAGGAACAGAAATGGTCCTCTGAGCCCCAGAAGTAAACCCGGGCCCTGGGCTTCTCTCCACCAACTGGGATTGCTTACCCCACCATTACTTACCTGACTGCTGGGGATTGTTCCTGCAGGTTTCCAGCTAGAAGCTCCTGCTGTGTTTGCCTGACTCCCGAGCACTGGTTTGATGTCATGGACATTGTGCTCAGGCGGGTGTTGGGCCTTACTTATCAAAGCAAACCCTGCCCTTAACTTCCTTCATCCCTACTCCCGAATCCCCATCTCTACAGTTTGTATCCATCTCCCACAATTTTTCATAGCTTGTCTCATCCATCGAAGCCACCTCAGGCTCTTTCAGCCCTATTTCCATTAAACTGCTGACAACCAAACTTCCTGCCCCCAACACTAGCTGACATTGTAAATGGTTCCCTCGCCTCATGCATTGTCTCCCTTCCTTTGAAATCATCATTCCAATTATGACTCTCCTGAAAAGATCCACCTTCAACCCCTCTGAATGCAACTCCATCCTCCCTTTCACTTCCAAAGTCTCTGAACATATTATCACCTTTGAGGTTTGTGCCCATCTCTCCTACAGATCCCTGTTTCAATTCCGCAACCAGATTTCTGCCTTCCCACAACACCAAAATGGCCCTAACCAAAGTCAGGAACTGCATACTATGTGATTATGACCTCTCTGCAGCTTTTGACATGGTTGACCATGGCATCCTCCTCCAATACCTCTCCTGTGTTGTCTATCTCAAGAGACTGCCCTTTTTTTGTTTTACTCTTACCTATCTAATTGTAGCCAGAACATCTCTGGCAATGGCTTCTGTTACGATCATCTGGTTCATATTAATTTTTGAGAGGTAACTTTTAATTAAGGAATTGATTTTTTTTTTAATGCAGGACAAGTGAAAACACCTGGTTTGGGAAGCTGGAAAACAAACCTGGGATGGTTACAAATCAAAGAGTGGCCCATGTTTATTTAGTAAGGTCATATTGGGAGGTGTGGAAACCATACACCATAGGAACTCCTCTTTACTTTTTGATGGAGACCATGTGTCTGCAGTTACTGCAATCGGGTGTTTAAATTATTCATATGACTTCTCAGAACAAAACAAAGATTTAAAGGTCAATAATTTCGACATGAGTGCTTACAGAATCAAGGTTAGAGAGGTGAGAGCCATCAAACCACAGGTGGGCTTGTTCAGTTGGGCAGTTGGAACCAGAAAGTTTAGAAGAAATTGCTCTGTCATTGTTATCAATAACAATTATTTATGTGGGTATCAAGAATCAAAGAGAAGTATTGGAGTTGGAAATAATTAGTTTAAATTGCTATCTGGGACATCCCATATGTACCACATGACCATGGAGACAGATGATGCAGGGGATGTGTGTTGCTTTTTTTTATCTGTGTGCTTGCTGACAGAGTGGGCTCTGCGGCGGCGCGCTTTGAACTCAGCAGCCTTCCGCCACGGAAGTGCCACCGAAGAGCCCCCGCGGGTGCTGATTTAAATAGAGGGGGTGGAGTGACTGCCTCCAATGATGTAGAGGAGGCAGCCGCCGCGTCCCTGCCAATGGTGTCCGGCACCACGGTACAGGCGCCGGCACCATTTTTAAAGGGCTTCAAGCCCTTTACTTAAATCACAATGGTTAAAGTGTCAAGATTTGAAAAACTTTTGATAACAATGTTATGCAGACTTCAAATCCCCTCTCCCACCCTCTCAGTGAATAATCAGAGTAATATTTGTCCAATCCCGCCAAAAACATTAAAGTTGACATGACAACCTTTCCCCCCTGAACTTTATTTCTTCTAACCTTCAACCCCTTTCCACCATCCCCTCACCCAATCGTGTTCATTGTTGCTGCTCCCCCCGCTCCCGCCCACCCTGAAGATTTCATTCCTCCCCCCTCCTCACAAGGTTCTCGCCTCGGAACTACATACGGAATTCCGAAGGCGCACAAAGGATGAATGGCGGCTGTAAAATCGGCGTGGGACGGCCGCCACCTGCAGCTAAGTTTATTTGCATATCATTTAGGTTCATTTTAAAATGCAGATGAAGGGCCCACCGTCAGGCAGAGGGTGGGGGGTGGGGGGCACACTGAGGCTCCCCCACCACCATATGCAGCGGGCCTTTTTTGATGCCATGGGTTGAGGCGGGCCTCGAATTTTATTGGGCCCCCCCCCCCCCCCGCCGCATCCCATGGCTGGTAAAATTCAGCCTCGTCAGTCTTTAGACTTGGAAAGGCAAATTGGTTTTTGGAAGTCAGCTGGACTCAGGAGTAAAGAGGGCATCAGGAACCAGAGATGTTTCTGCTTTGAAGCAGGCCTGTGCTCAAGCTGGGAAGTTAGATTCGGGAGGTGATCTCATATCTCAGAAGACAGCTGAGAAACTAAGGAAACTGAAGAGAATTCCTAACACTGGATTGGTCTCAGGAGAAGTGAACAAACCACCAAGATCCTGTTACGTACAGGAAAAATCCTGGGGTCGAAGTAGCAGTCGAATAGGAGTGTCCTGTTGTGATATAGGGCTGTATTTTAAGACTCTGCCGCCGAAGTAGGTGGCGGATATTAAAAAATGCAGCCTGTGTGATGGGGACCACGTCACGGAGTTGCCGCGATTTCAAACGCAGCAGCTCATTTGCAAGGCCCCGGCGCCCGCCCCCTGCGATGACGTGGAGGGGGCAAGCGAACCAGCGCCAGCAATGGTGTTCAGCGACAATGCGCAGGCGCGGCACCATTTTTAAAGGGCTTACAGCCCTCAATGTACATTTAAAATTTAAAGGGCCAGCTAATGGGAAGTTTTGGAAAAATGAATGAGATAACATTTCCATGCATTCTCCCCCACCAACCCCCCCCCCCCCCACCGCACAACCCCCTCCCCCCCAATGGCATATCACAACATTCCTGCCCTTCCTCCCCGGAATTCCTATATTGACCTTCCCCACCCCCTGCAACCAAAGTCCGGCACCTTTGTCCTTTACCCCTTCCCATTAACCCCCCGACCCATCTGAGGCATTCTAACCCCGCTCCCCTCCCTCCCTCTCAGAGGAGAAAACCTCTTCCCCCCTCTCTACAGGTGTCGCGCCACGGGGATTCGAAGGCGCAGTATTGTTGGCAGCAAGAATGAAGATGGCAACATGATGTCAGAATTGCTGCGGGCTGCATGGTAAGTAGGCATTTACATATTTTAAGATGGGTCCTGTCGCCAAGCAGCGGGGCAGACGCAATGAGACCTCACTGCCACCGCCAAGATCAGTACCGATCTTCATTGCCCACCACCCCCCCGCCACCATTCCCAGTGGCGGAGGGCCTTTAAAATCCAGCTCTTAGAGTTTGAAGTATACATCTTCATGTTCTGTTAAGATTTTAAGTTTAAAATATGACTGTTTCCAAATTATAGTTAATTTAGTAGTGTTTTACTTTGTTTAACTCTCGTACAGTAAGGTTTTTATTTAAAATGTGAAATCTTTTGGCGTATTTCTTTCAGAAATAACTGGGAAATGGACTTTCTCTTTTTTAAAAGTTAATGGGCCCTCACGGGATTGTAACTCTTCTCTTCCCATTCCTACAACTTCACATGGGGAGCCCGCAAGGATCTACCCATGGTCGTTTTCTCTTCCAAATCTACATACTGCATTTGCAGGATCATCCACAAACATGGAGTCAGCTTCCACTTTCCCACTGATGATACCCTGCTTTACCTCACCACCATCTCTCTTGACCTCTTGATTTCCTGTGTTGTCTAACTGCTTCTATGGCATCCAGTCTTGTTTGATACACAGTTTTCTCCTGGTAAACATGGGGAAGACCAAAGCCATCGACTGCAGCCCCACCACAAATTCTCTACCTTTGCCATGGAGTCCATAACTGTGTCTGGCTACTGTCTAAGGCTGAACCAAACCGGTTGCAACCTCGGTATCCTGTTCAACCCTATATTGCAATGGATAAAAATAGTACGGGAAGTGCAAGTTCATAAAAGTTACCTTAGAGTTCCCGTCATTAAAGAAGTAACAGAAACTGATCATCGCTAACCTTTTCGTCATCAGTCGCTGAATTCTGACATCAGTATCTCGCTAATAGGTAAAAGGGGGTAGAATTCCTGGACTTATTACATGCCGTGTATTCAGTACAAAGTGTTAGCTGTAGCTCAGCTGGTACCACTCTTGCCTTTGAGTCACAAGGCTCTGGGCTTAAGTTCCGTTTGAGGACTTGACTACAATCAAAGCCAACTCTCTGGTGCTGTCTCTTGGATGAGACATTAAACCTGGGCTCCATCAGTCCTCTCAGGACATAAAAGATCCCAGGGCACTATTTCGAAGAAGGGCAGGGGAGTTATCCCTCGTGTCCTGACCAATATTTATCCCTCAATCAACATTACAATAACAGATTATCTGGCCATTATCACAGCGCCTCTGATATGTCTTCCTTTTTCCTCACCTCAATTGAAGATTCCTCCCACCCTGGTTGACAGGGCCCTCGACCGTGTCTGATCCATTTCCTGTGCTTTTGCCCTCACCCCATCCCCTCCCTCCCAGAACTGCGACAGAGTTCCCCTTGTCCTCACTTTCCACCCCACCAACCTCCACATTCAAAGGATCATCCTCCGCCATTTCCACCACCTCCAAGCAGAATGCCACCATCAAACACCTCTTCTCCTCCCCTCCCGTCAGCATTCCGAAAGACCGCTCACTCCGCGACACCCTGGTCCACTCCTCCATCACCCCTGACACCTCATCCCCTTCCTACAGCCACTTCCTACGCAATCACAGGAGGTGTAACACCTGCCCTTTTACCTCCTCTTTCCTCACCATCCAAGGCCCCAACAGTCCTTCCAGGTGAAGCAGCAAGTTACTTGTACTTCTTTCAATTTAGCTTATTGTATTCACATGCTCGCAATATGGTTTCCTCTACATTGGGGAGACCAAATGCAGATTGGGTGATCACTTTGCGGAACACCTCCATTCAGTCCACAAGCATGACCCCAAGCTTCTGGTTCCTTGCCATTTTAATTCACCACCCGGCTCTCATGCCTACATTTCTGTCCTCGGCCTGCTGCAGTGATCTAGTGAAGCTCAACACAAGTTCGAGGAACAGCCCCTCATCTTCCAATTCGGCACTCTACAGCCTTCTGGACTCCACATTGAGTTTGATAATTTCAGACCATGACCCAGTCTTAAAATAGTTTTTCATTTTTTTGCTTTTGGACATAGCAGTTTATTATTCTGCAATTAACACTCTCTCTGGACAAATGCTTTGTCTTTCACTACAACTATTACTAGTCCCTTTACCTTTTATTCCATGACATCTTTGTCATTTAATCTCTCCTGCCCTCTGCCCTATCACAGACCTTCCCTTTTGTTCTTCTTCCTCCCGCCTCCCTCCTTTCATTTACTCAAAACCTATTGCATTTCTAACCTTTGCCAGTTCTGATGAAAGGTCATTGATCTGAAATGTTAACTCTGTTTCTCTCTCCACAAATGCTGTCAGACCTGCTGAGTATTTCCAGCACGTTCTGTTTTTAATATCACATTGCTGTTTGAAGGAGCTTGCTGTGTACAAAATTGTCTGCTACATTTCCTACATTACAACGATGACTGCACTTCAAAAGTACTTCATTGGCTGTAAAGCACTGTGAGACGTCTGGTCGTCATGAAAAGTGCTATATAAATGCAAGTCTTTTTCAAGACTTTTCAAGAAATCTGAAGACCATTGAGATTTGAAATAATCTCCCCAATAATCTGTGTACTCATCAGTTTTCTCTGTGATGTGGCTATAATATTTTACTGACCCCAATCATTTGCAAATGGATTTCAGCTGGACAGCAGCTTTACTGGAGCAGTTTACTTTGTTAAAGAAGTTTAACATTGGATTCTGTGCAGTTAGATCTTAGGACAATTAGGAAGTCAAATAGTGATGAGACCTGGAATATATAGAGACTATCTGGATCTTAGCTGAACCAGGAATTGAGAAAAGGATGAACATTCTAAAGGTCAGTTTTTCTTAAGATGAATGTAAAAGAAAATCAAAGCATGCAAAAACACACAGACTGCAGGCAATAAGGAACTGAAACTGTTGCAGCTGAAGACAAGCAGAGGGTACTAAAAATAAGTTCAATCCTGCTCCCCCAAGCTCCACATTAAAATAAGTTTTTTTTAACAAACTTACCTTGGTGGCAGCTCTTTAAGGACTACTGGTGAGGCTGCAATAAGATCAGGCTCGGGACACACTAATTATGCAAAGGCAGCCTCAAAGAAGCATTCTGCCCCTTGTTAGGCAGAGAAACCATGTAGATTGATAATCATCCCATAAATTAGAAAGATAAACTTGGCCCCAAAAGTGAGTGGCTGTGATCCTGGCAGTTACATTGGGCTGGATTTTAAGAGCCCGCTGCCACTCCTGAGGGTGGGCAAATAAAATTGCGGCACGCATATGTGCCACTGAGCTGACGCAATCTACCGTGCGGCAGTTCATTTAAATACCCGGCTCAGCCCACACCCCCCCCCCCCACATCGGCCCCCAATCTTGTAGAGGGGATGGGCTCTCCGATGCTGGTAATGGCGTCAGCCACGTGTGTGCAGGCGCTGACGCCATTTTTAAAGGGCAGCCAGTCTTGTCGGTGAATTAAATTTTTTAAAGTAATACCTCCCCCCCCCAACTATTGCAATTAAAATTCTATCACCCTTTTCCCACCCGCCAATATCAATAACATTTGTATGTTATTACCAATCCTCTGCGCTCATGCTGATTATTTGACCCCAACCCCCAACACTCCCCACCCCCACAGTAAAAATCTTAACTCCCCGCCCTGCTCCCCACCAGTCTCATGCCTGCTTTCCCTAGACGGAGAAGTTAAGGCAGGGGAGTGCTGGCCACTGCACTGATGATCGTGGTGAGCCTGTAAAATCCCAGGTAAGTTTATTTAAATGTATTCATGGTGCTCATTTCACAATGCAAAGCCAGGTCCCGTCGTCCTGTGGCCGGGGTCTGCCACAGACCCTTGCCGCCGCTGGGAAGATTGGCCTGGCCCTCCTGGCATGGGGCTCCGTGGTGGGCCTCTGCTGGAATGATCTTCTGGCCTACCCATGCCACAGAGCCCGACTTTGGGAGCCTGGTAAAATCCAGCCCATTGTCTCAAGGCAGACCAATCTTGAAGTGGAGGCCTCAAATAAGCATTAGCCCCCTTATCTTCTTACAGTTAGCACCTAATGCCCTTTTCAGGCATGTATCATAGTCGCCTAGTTTTTCCCCACCAATATGGTGGGTAGCACACTTTCAGTTGGAAATATGCACTCACTTCCTGTCCTCCATACTGGGGACTTACTAGGCCAGATACTGCCCAAAGAAATTGGTGCTCTGCGGTCAACTTTATAGGCCTTAGTGCAGGGAATCCCCAGGCCCTGGCCTTGCTCCTCCTGATGTGGCTATCCTTATTAGGGGTAGCGGAAGACTCTGTTCCTTACAAGATCAAATAGGATTTCCTGACCAAGGTCAAAACTTTGCAAATCAAAGTTCTGGCTTTTATTGAGCATTTCTCCTTGATACTTACTAGAGTTAAGGCAGGCATTAGTACTGCTGAGGAAACTTAGTCTCCAAATTTCCGTACCTATGTCTAGCACTAGTGAAGATGACCGATTCCAAAATCCAAATTCTTCAGCCAATGAACACTCCTTTAAAACCATGGAATAACAACAGTAACTAGCATTTAAATAGCGCCTTCAATGTAGAAAAATGTCACAAGGCACTTCATAGGAGTATTATCAAAAAAAAATTGAATGGCAAGTAGAATCCAAGCAAATGACAATCACTGAGTGCCAGCTTGCCAACCCATTTTAGCCCACAGCAGAATGGCTCACCATCAAAGATAATTTTACTCACTTTAAGAAATCTGTTTAATTAGTTTTTGATCAATGAACATAGCTGGATATTGAAGTCTAGGACTGATAAAGGCTGGTTCCAAAAATGAATATCCCTCTGTTCCTAATTCCCTTAAATATCTGGCCAATTCTCCCTTAAATTTCTCTACACTATGGATATGAAATTCAATACATGGTTAACCCCTTCCCCATTGCTTGCTTCCGATGCAGGCAGCATGGGACTTCGTGCTATGTGCTCATTCAAGTGATTGTCGCATGCAGCCAGTGCGAAGCACACTGGTGATTAGCTGAATGCCAGAGCCGTGAGTAAAAAATTGAGAGAGACTAACATCTCTTAAAGCTAGATTGCAAAACTTAAAGCCAGACTGCACCTCTTAATTCTGGTTGCAGCAGAAGCTGGAACTGGTTGCAGAAGACATTTTAAGCAGGAAGAACACTGAATTATGGCACGACATGGCAGAGAGCAGGCTCGAAGATTTTCCACTGCTGCACTGCAGGCCTTGATCAAGGAGGTGCAGAGGAGGAGAGATGCCATCTATCTGCAGGGACCCGGAGGACTTACAGCTAAATTCACAGAAGACAGTGGGTGCAGATAGCTGTGGTGGTCCATGTTAGGAATCAAGCCCTGAGGTCCTGGATATTGTGCCACAAATTGTTCAATGACATGACACAAGTGGTCAAGATCAGTAAATGCATCTTCAAATGCCGTAACCCACCAGCTGCCTCACATGCCTCACACACTACTCAATTCACCACACCCTCATCACTCACCTATCAATAATCTCCAGCAATCATGAATCATACCTGACATTCATAGCTTCATCTCATTGTCACACATATAGCACCGCTGTAAGCCTCATGCCCACATCTTGCACACACTGATAGCTGTACACCTATGACAGCCACATCATCCAAATATATTGCAGCACGCACTGAGGGCAGGATTTTGTTCTGCCTTTGGAAGGCAGCACAGAGGTGGGACGGGTAAACAAATTGGCGGGGGGTGCCGTTCCCAACATTGCCCTGGCCCCCTGCCATTTTGTCCAGGGTGGGGAAGGCTGAGGATGGCCTTCCTGCGCCAGGTCAATTGAAGCCATTTAAGGGCCTCGTCCCACCTCTACTGAAATTTTGTTGAAGGCAGAGGGGATATGCTGCAGGGAGACACCACCAGGTAAAGTCTGGTGGCCTCCTAGCGGGGTTGGGAGGGGGTCCCTCCTTTGGGGGCAATCCATGTCCCTTGGAGGGCTCCTCCACTGGCAATGGCTGGCATCCGGGAAGACCCCTGCCACCCTCACTAACACCCTCTCCCACTTGGTCACCAGGGTGTGCATGATTGGCCCTGGTGGCCCCAACCCCATTTACCTCTCCCAGATTTGTCTCCTGTGGTGTTCCGCAGGGATCAGTGCTGGGACCTTTGCTGTTTGTAGTATATATAAATGATTTGGAGGAAAATGTAGCTGGTCTGATTAGTAAGTTTGCGGACGACACAAAGGTTGGTGGAGTTGCGGACAGTGATGAGGATTGTCAGAGGATACAGCAGGATATAGATCGGTTGGAGACTTGGGCGGAGAAATGGCAGACGGAGTTTAATCTGGACAAATGTGATGTAATGCATTTTGGAAGGTCTAATGCAGGTGGGAAGTATACAGTAAATGGCAGAACCCTTAGGAGTATTGACAGGCAGAGAGATCTGCGCGTACAGGTCCACAGGTCACTGAAAGTGGCAACGCAGGTGCATAAGGTAGTCAAGAAGGCATACGGTATGCTTGCCTTCATCGGTCGGGGCATAGAGTATAAAAATTGGCAAGTCGTGCTGCAGCTGTACAGAACCTTAGTTAGGCCACACTTAGAATATTGCGTGCAATTCTGGTCGCCACACTACCAGAAGGACGTGGAGGCTTTGGAGAGGGTACAGAAGAGGTTTACCAGGATGTTGCTTGGTCTGGAGGGCATTAGCTATGGGGAGAGGTTGGATAAACTCGGATTGTTTTCACTGGAACGACGGAGGTGGAGGGGCGACATGATATAGACAAAGTTATAAGTGGCATGGACAGAGTGGATAGTCAGAAGCTTTTTCCCAGGGTGGAAGAGCCAGTTACTAGGGGACATAGGTTTAAGGTGAGAGGGGCAAAGTTTAGAAGGGATGTGCGAGGCAAGTTTTTTACACAGAGGGTGGTGAGTGCCTGGAACCTGTTGCCGGGGGAGGTGGTGGAAGCAGGTACAATCGAGACGTTTAAGAGGCATCTTGACAAATACATGAATAGGATGGGAATACAGGGATACGGACCCTGGAAGTGCAGAAGGTTTTAGTTTAGGCAGGCATCAAGATCAGCGCAGGCTTGTAGGGCCGAATGGCCTGTTCCTGTGCTGTACTGTTCTTTGTTCTTCTCCTCTGCAGGGCCTCCTGCAGTACCAGCAGTTGCCACAGCTCCCAGTGGCATGACTGGTACTGCAGAGCAGCCGGCCTTCTGATTAGCCAACAGTTCTGGAGGCGGCAGCTCGTCCCTTAAAGGGACAGTGTCCCTAATGGCGGACAGCTAATGTGTTAGCAACGGGGTCTGATGGAGGACCGAAGTGGGGTCTCTCCCCACATTCCAGCTAGCCACTGGGACCCCCGTTACTGGAATAAAATCCTGCCCTTACATATTTGCACTTTTCCTGTGGGACAAGGTGGTGCATAACCACAGGCAGCAGCACCTAACCAATGGGACAGGCACAACAGCAAGTCCTTTATCCCATAGAGGAGATGGTGCTCACCATCATTGGAGTGGTCATGACAGAGGCCATGGCCAGTATCAGAGCTGAAGCCAATGAACGTGACGTCATGCTCATACTTAATCCGCCTTCTCACATCCCACTTCCTCCTCAACCCACAATCTCTTCTGATTTACAAACTCCAGTCATTCTAAGCATGCACCTATTGCTTTCCCCCTCCCTTCGCCACAGCTCCAGCCTTTCTCCTTTCAAATACACAAGAAATGCAACCTGGCCAGGCAGTGGTGAAAGAGAAGAAGCTGGAAGCAAAGGAAGACAGTGACTAAGAAGGATTGCCGCCCACTCTCACATTCGCAGCCACCAGCTCAGATACTGACACTGTGCATAGTTTAAACAGTAGCTTAGAGGTGGGTTCTACATTTGGTGAGACAACGGGCATGAGTGGCCTGCAGCAGGCAGCAGCTCGCCCGAGGATGAGGTCACACACGAGTTCTGCTGCAGAGGACTCAAATGAGGACTCCGATGGAGTGGTCTACAGTAAACGGCTAATGGTTATACATACTGCAGAAAGCCTGCGGTTGCTATCAAGGAGCATGGAGGAGTCCAACACCAACTAGGCACAGGGTTTTGCACAGAGCTTGGAGCCCATCCTTTCCAGCATGGAAGTGTTGGCCAACTCCATGAAAATGCCTTTGTCTCAGCTTCCAGTGCAGCAGAAGCAGAAGCCACCCACTGTCTGGATGCTGTAGTGGAAGCTCAGAATGAAGTCATGCAAGGTCATTTTTTGGCCATGCAAGTTCATACTGCTGCCATCTTACCTGTGGATACCAATGTGTAAAGGTGCATATGGCGTCTCACAGCAGTCCAGCATGCCATCCTCCAACAAACTGCCAGGATTCCTTTTGTTATGAAGGTGTTTCCATTATTCATAATTTTTGAGAGCTGGTGTTTAAAAACTGTGAGGAGATGTCAGACTTGTTTTTTTTAAAAGGGTCAATGGAAGGACACTTGGGACTTTATTTAAAAACAAACACTTACTGGAAGAGGCAATGAAGTTCAATCAACATAAGGAGCTTAGCTGGCTATTGGAGGTGTTTACAGAGAAGTCACATGTCTGGGTTTATGGCTCAGGAATTTTGTTTTTTCATTTTTGGATATTGTTTGAGATCAGTTGGGGGTGTAAGCCTGCTAAGAGAGAGAGAGGCAACCAGCTCCTCCTATTCCACCATTTTGATAAATCCTGGGAATCCTGTGCGGGAACGAAAGAAACTGATACAGCATTTCCCCCAAAAAGCCTGCCAGACTAATTTTTGACATCGCCTGAAGAGAACTGCTCCAAAAAAGATCTCTGTGGCATGCACCTGGATGCCAGACCAAAGGACCAGCTGGGAACATTCCATATCTCATCGTTTTTCTTCAAGAATTAACAGGTATTTGGCCAAAGTATTTTTTTGTCTTTTGTTTGTAAAGTTAATCTCTGCAGAGAAAGCTTCTTTATTTTTTCTTTAACTGGTATGTGTGCAGGTACGTGTGCTGGATTAATTTAGAAGGGTATATATTTATACTTACATATTTCAAACTGTGTTAAAGCTTTGCATCGTTATTGAATGGGTCTTGTTTTATAATAAATTAATAATTTTGTTGTATATTAAAGAAAGCTGGTTTGCGGATTTTGTTCTGAAGCTCAGGTGGTTGGAGTATATAATTGGCTGTATCAGCAACTGGGTAAAACATTTAAATATATGTTGTGACCTGTGGAGAAGTGGAACTAGAGAAAGGCAGTACACTCCTCCTGCCTCGGTCGTAATATATAATTGGGGACTTGGAATGAGATAACCCAAAGCCAACGAAGTGCAATTGTAAGTGGGGTAATAATAATTGAAAAGGAGAGAAGGAAATTCTTGTGCATTTGGGTAGTACTGGAATGGCTACTTTCGATGCAGGTGCATTGGTGCAGCAGTCTGGAATAGATTATGATTCTTTAAAGGGATTGTCCACTGATGAGCTGTCAAGTGTAGTGGAGCACTTGAAGTTAGCAACACACCAAGGCTCCTAAGACAGCACCTTCCAAACCCACAACCTCTACCAACTAGAAGGACAAGGGCAGCAAATGCATGGGAACACCACCTTAAAGTTCCCCTTCAAGTCACACACCATCCTGACTTGGAATTATATCACCGTTCCTTCACTGTCGCTGGGTCTAAATTCTGGAACTCCCTTCCTAACAGCACTGTGGGTGTACCTACCCAACATGGACTGCAGCGGTTCAAGAAGGCAGCTCACCACCACCTTTTCAAGGGCAATTAGGGGTGGGCAATAAATGCTGGCCTGACCAGCGATGCCCACATCTCATGAATGAATAAAAAAAAATTGGACTGAAAGTTAGGAAATTCAGAGACTAGTGACCAGACAGCTGGAGATTGAAGTGAAAGAGCCAGAGGGATGAGTAGAATCGGAAGAAGACAAGGTCACACTGGCACAGATTCAGTTGGACAGGAAGAAGTCAGAGTTGGATTTCAGGTAAGGGAAAAGGAAAAAGAAAAGATATTTCAAAGGGATCAAATAGAGTGGCAGGACAGAGAAAGACCAAGAGAAAAAAAAAGAGAGGAAAAGGAAAAAGAGGATCATTTCAAAGGGAGCAAGCAGAGCAGCAGGAGAGAGAAAGGGCAAGAGAGAGGAAAAGGAGAGAGAAAGGGAATACCAGATTAGAAGGCTGGAACTAGAAAAAAAAAAGATGCGCTTGACCCCTATGAAAATTCAGTGGGAAAAGACCTGACTCCAACCCAGGACCCAGTGGAGAGCTACTTAAATTTGTGCAAGCTCTCCCAAAGTTTGATGAAGGGATGTAGAGGCATTTTTCATTTCTTTTGTAAAGGTAGCTAAACAGATGAGGTGGCCAAAGAAAAATTGGACACTGCTCATGCAAAGCAGGTTGATTGGCAGAGCTCATGAAGTTTATTCCATGCTTTCTGAGGAGGTTTCTGCAGATTATGAGATGGTAAAAAAGGCTATTCTCGCTGTTTATGAGTTGGTCCCTGAAGCTTACAGGCAAAAATTTCAGAACCTCAGGAAACAGCCTGGGCAGACTTACATTGAATTTGAGAGGGTAAAGCAAATTAACTTTGATCGTTGGATGCAGGCACTAAAGGTAGAGGCCATGTATGAGACCCTTAGGGAAATAATTCTCCTAGAAGAATTTAAAACGTCATTCCCTCTGTTAGTAAGAACACACATAGAGAACCAGAAGCTTTCAACAGCCTGAGAGGCAGCTGAGATCGCTGATGATTACCAGCTTGTCCACAAGCCCAAACCCTTTTCCTGTCACCCCCACAAACTGAGAAGGATGGAGGTGGGAGGGTGAAAGGAAAGCAAGTAGCCAGGAACAAGAAGGGATAGCTGGGAATGCCCCAGGATCTCCTCCTCAGGCTAGAAAGGAAGATGCTGAGGGTGGAAGTGATGTCTGAAAGCCTCAGCATTTCCATTGCCACATGATGGAACACCTTCGTGCAGATGCTGGAAGTTGCGGGTTAAACCCATGGGACTTATTGGGGTACACAAGGCCAATGCAGAGAAAGGGGCTCGGACTGCAGCTGTGAGGCCAAGTACAAAAACCGCTGTGAGTGCAGGGGACGTGAACAGGATACCTGAGAGTTATAGAGAATTCTTGTCAAAAAGAAAAGTAACTCCTTATTCCTCAAGTGAGACAGGTAAACCTATTGTTATACTTAGGGATACAGGAGCCACCCAAACTCTTTTTCTGGGAAAAGGCATAACTTTTGTACCAGAGAGTGCACGGAATGCCAAGGTTTTAGTGAATGGTATTGGCGGGCAGTATATACTCATACCTTTGTATCAGGTGCACCTAGAGTGTGACCTAATGTCTGGAACAGCAACCATAGGAGTTGTTCATAGGTTTCCTGTAGATGGAGTTGACCTACTCCTGGGGAATGATTTGTCCGGAGTGAAGGTAGTAGCTTAACCAGTAGTCACGGAAAGACCAAGTGAAATCAAGGAGACAGAGCAGCTGCAGGAAAAGGTTCTAGGAGTTTTTTCCTTCATGTGTAGTGACCCGATCAATGCCTATACAAGTTCCATTGTCGGAGGTCAAATTAGTACCACGGACAGAGATTCGGCCATCTGAAATTCTTTTGGGGGATTTGGAATAATCCGAAGGAAATGTTCAGTAAGTCTTCTCTGAGCAAGGCTCAGCAAGCCGATTCAGAGTTAAGTAAAGTGGCACAATCAGCTCTAACTGAAGCTGAGACAAAGGCTACAATATTAAAAAAGGGATTCTGATGAGGAAGTGGAAACCTCCTCACAGACCTGCGGATGAAGAATGGACGGTTGTTCACCAGATAGTGGTACCGGCAGGAAATATTAAGGATAGCACAAGAAATTCCTATGGCGGGACATGTGGGGATCCAGAAGACCCAATAAGTCGGTATTTTTACTGACTAGGTCTTTACAAGGACGTGGTGCAGTTTTGTAAAGTGTGCCATACGTGCAGATTGTGGGGAAACCTCAACCTGCCATAAAACTGGCACCACTAATTCCCATGCAGTTTTTGGGGAACAATTTATAGGGTGTTGGTAGACTGTGTGGGACCTTTACCGAAAACAAAAGCAGGACACCAATATATACTCACTATCATGGATATGGCTACTCGGCTTCCAGAGGCCATTCCCTTGAGAACAATTTCTGCGAAGCTAATGGTAGAGAAAATAACCCAGTTCTTCACTCGATATGGATTACCAATTGAGATCCAGTCAGATCAAGGTTCCAATTTTATGTCTAAAACTTTTCAGGAAGTTATGAGTACTATGGGTATAACACAGTTAAAGTCTTCAGCATACTACCCACAGACACAAGGGGCTTTAGAACAGTACTATCAGACCCTCAAAACGATGATCAGGGCATACTGTCATGAATATCCCTGTGATTAGGACAAAGGGCTGGAATTTCTTTTGTCTGCCACCAGGGATTCACCTAATGAGTCTACTGGTTTTAGTCCTTATGAACTTATAGTTTATGGACATGAGATAAGATGTCCTCTAAAACTGATCAAAGAAAAGTTTTTAGAACAGAGGGACGAATCTTTCATGTTAGATTATATATCCATGTTGCGGGAGCGGCTCACGAGAGCCTGCAAAGTGGCTCAGGATCACCTTAAAGCTTCCCAAACAACCATGAGGAAATGGTTGGTGGATTTTGTTCTGAAACTAAGGTGGATAAAGTATGTAATTGGTTGTAACGGTAACTGGATGAAACATTTAAATATATGTTGTGACCTGTGGAGAAGTGGAACTAGAGAAAGACAGTGCACTCCTCCAGCCTTGGTTATAACACTTTGGTGCCACCCCAGGGGAGCGGCAGTGGTTCCATGCAATATGAACTTGCTGCGTTCTCTCAGAATGACAGCATTGTGCTCCTGCTACTGCCACTCCACCAGCGCTCTTGCTGTTTCCTATCAGCCCATCAGCCCAGACTGCTGCTGCTCATGCGAGGTGCAGTCTGAAGCCGAGCCTTAGGGCCATATCTACTCGAGGTCCTGCAAGGTTCTGAAAGTCAGCAGTCTTCCACCAGCCATGCTGCAGCCAGTGGGGTAGTACCTTATAGGACAGGCAAAAAAACACAAAAGACAGGTACTAAAGGAATGCACAAGACTGATTATTTAACTTTTGTATGGAATATTGGGTGGTTTGATTGATAACATAGGTTTGGAATATAAATTTTGTGGTGACTTTTGCTTCAGCATTGTGGCCAAGAGGACACTCTGATGATCAGTAGCAGAGGGATGGGAAGGTGTGGGACTGTTGTTGAAAGGGGTTGTGCTCAGTGGTACCAGAGTTGGATGAGCCGATCACAGACAGCCTGACCAGAAAGGGGATGTGTTGGTAATCTCCTCCTTTTCCTCCTCAGCTGCTTCCAGTATACCTTGTTGCAACGACTGTGCCCTCATAATGAAGAAGTTGGGTAACATGTAGCAGACGATGAGAAATTGTGACCCAGAGTGGTCCAGGCACCAGAAGCATTGCTTAAGCACCCCAATCATCTACTCAATCACATTTCATGTGCGAGCATTGCTTTTCATACATCCATGCTGTCCACAAGTGAGGGCTGTGCAGCAGTCACAAGTCAAGTGGGCAGCAATAGACATTATTGCCTAGTAGCTAAACCTTGGGATTGCTGGTGTAGCTCAAATGCAGATGGTACAGTGAACTGCCACAGAATGAAGGCATCATGGCTGCTGCTAGGAAATTGGGCATTGACCTGCATGACATGCTGAATAGGGGCGTACATCAGTGAGGTTGCGGTTCCTCTCAGAATTTACATGTGGCACCTGCAAAGCAACATGTGTGCAGTGAATGCCACCCTGTACGCTGGGGAAGCCTGCAATCCTGGCGAAGATGTGTGTTTGCTCCTCCTGCTTCTCTCTGGCAAAAGAGAACGAAATGTATTCAGCTCTTTCTGCATATAAAGTCTCACGCAGCAGTGGATGCTGAACTTTGAGATGCTGGGGATGATCCCTGCTCCAGCCTGGAAGGAGCCTGATGCGAAGACGTTCAAAGCCATGGTCACCTACCCAACCATTGGTAATGCTGTCTTTGCCCTGCTCTGAAGCTGCAGATTTGGCTGCAACAGGTAGCAAATTTTAATGAGCACCCACTTCGTGAAGTGGAGACATCCAACGCACCACTCCTCACTGAGGTTGAGGTAGGAGAATTGCTCCCTAACAGGATATGCCTTTCTGCTGAGAGCAGTTCACCCATCCTCCTCCCTCTTCAAGCTTGTCCTGCTTTGTGTTGTCTCTGTTCATTCTCCCTGTTGTGCTGCAGGCCAAGGAGGATAGAAGCTACAGGACCCATATCTGGGAGCAATTGCTCTGAACAGAACCCTTGAAGTCAGAAGCAAGGCCTTCAACACATGTCATACCACTCCCTGTAGACACCAGCAACTTTAAACAATAGTATAAACCAATAAACCTTCTACAAATTCAGCAAAAGCCAGTAACAATTAATCAGCAACTAACGTGAAAGTAGTTGAGGGTCCTCCCTGCTGTTAAACACATGGTCAGCTATGCGAGCTTAAAATAGGGCTTTAGTTGGAGTGTTTAGGGTGAAAATGGAACTGCTGGCATCAATCAGCATTACACTCTGAATAACATCACCATCTGCCTACTCTGCGTACTTCTTCTGCACAATCTCTGCAGCCACGCTAACAACCTTACCAAAGTGGCATCTGGCATGGCCTACACCAGAAATGGCTGCGTATACTATGGATACAATTTGGACCTGAAAGGGCACCTGTAGCACCTTCTATATAGGTGCTACGCAACCAAATTTTGCAGCCTGTCTCCACTTTGTCTTCAATTTGTCTCCACTGCCTCCCTGGTCAGTCTGTTCCATGTATTCACCATTCTCTATGTGAAGCAGTTAAATCAAAAGTCTGCGCTTGGCCCTGGAGTTAGTGGCAATCTATCAGTTAGAGATCTTCAAAGATGTGTTACTAAGCAAATGACATTTAAAATGTTCAAAGGTTAATAAAATATCAACCAAGTGCTCTCCTTTGATTCAAAATTAATTTCCAACTTAGAGCCTGGATTCTGGTTTAATTTAAAAAGAAAGTGGGCTGTTAGGAATAATAGGTTAGTTCCATTCAATCCTGAAAAGTAAACCTTAGAATATCATGATGGACATAACAAGGCCATTCTTCAGAGAAACGCCATATATTATCTTGAGAGGAGAATAGGTTAGTGAACCACCTTCTGATTGAGCTAGCTGTTGGTCTCTGTTTCTTCTTTTCCTCTCTGTTCTCTGCATTCTTTTTCCATCTCATGTTTGCTTCCCCTGTCCCTGTTTTTCTTATCTTCTTATACCTTCAGTTGGCTTTATTTTTTGTGCTGGTCCTTGGTAAGCATTGTACCATATGAATCTGCCAGTTGTAGCAATACTCACTTACATTATATGCTACTGTTGATACTATTATGTCTAAGAACCTGCTGTTCAGTTAATAAAAAAAAACACTGTTAAGTTAATACAGAACAGTGTGAACAAGCAAGATGCATTGCACACTGATTGAATTCATGAAAATGATTAGGACTGATTTTCCTTGCCTCGCTCTGCCCTGGTGTTAAACTGGAGCAGTCCATGAAGTGTGCTGTGTGTATGTCTAGGCCTAGGAGTGCTACTATTTCTTCTCTTGGGCCATTAACATGCTACTAGGGTACTCTCTATGCCATCTCCCCGGTCAGGGCCTAGCACTGTCAAAAGCGAAAAGAAGTTCCAGCATAGCTGTAAGCCTCTGAGCCCTGCAGCAATATTCCTGGATTTTGTCCTTGGGGACTTATGGCTGTTGCTGGAGAAGCTCCAATGGCACGAAGACCATTGTGAGGGAGTAGGGCTGAAACAAACAAAAAAAAAATTGTCTGCAGTTCTGTTCAGACTGCCTCAGGATCCAACATACCTTCTTATCCACAGGGGTCCTGGCAGTAGACCCAGTACCTAGTTTCTTCATGTGCTCCCCAATTGGATACCCAATTTTCCAACAAGAAGAAAATTGAGACAAGAGGCTGGGACTCCAACATTGTTTTTGTTGGTTTGTTGGGCCCTTGCCTGCTGCAGGTGCAGGCCCAGCTCTGCCCTCCCAAGAGGCCCTGGGGCAAAGACATGGAAGAACAGTTTTTGTCCTTTTTTTTAATACCTTTCTGCCCAGGAAATTGGTGTTCACATGGGACAAAATTCAGAAAAATCAGCCTCAGTATTGTCATAAGCGCTTTAGTTTTTTTTAAAAAACTAGGAGGTCTATGCGCCTTTAAGACTGAAAAAAAACTTTGTGGATAATAACTACAGAGGTTTAGTGTTTGAAGAGTCCAGGCTGCAGGGCAATTTGTATCCAAGCAACCTGAAGGTTTTATGATGGTCTTATGACTCCTCTTGAGAAAGCTTGCAGTTTCAGTTCTGGACAGAGTAAAAGAATAAACCTGGGGGCTCAGAGCAGCTGAAGGAGTTACTGCTGGAAACTGGCCAGGAATACAACCCAGAAAATGCTTTATCTTGAAAAATAATTCCTGTATCAAGTAAAATTCTACTATCTTCATGAAATTAACTGAACTTTGAAGGAGTTGCTGCTGGAGATCTGGGTTTGCAGACAAGAAAAAGAACTCTCCCTGGAAGGAATGTTTGTTTCTCTTGTAAAAAAAGGAATTTTACATTTGAGTTGGGGCTCTGCTCTGCCTGAAGAGAGGAAAAGATGCCTGGAGAGGAAAAGACCCAGTGAAAAGAGGAATCGCTGCATTCTATGGAGTAACACTGCTTTGGAGAAACAAAACCCATGTTTCGGGTGTGGCAAAGTTGCTGTTGTCTCCGTTCAAAAATCCCTGTCTGAAGAGCGAGTTCTGTAATTGCTGTGTCCTTTGCTGAGAGGAAGCCTGCATTGTTGAAGGTAGTCTCCAGTCTGAAAAATCTCTACTTTAAGAGTAAGTTCTGTTGACTTTTGTGTTTTTGGAAGGTCCTGAACTCTCAAGAAAGTTTCTATTGTTAGACTGCTACTTTAAAATTTAAATAGACCTGTTGCTACAACCTGTTACTGAAAGGTCTGTGTGGTGACTGCTGCAGCCGAACTACCTTGAACATCTACCCACCATAGACTGTTCATTAATTTCACCTGGAGAGACATCAAGTGGCATCTAACTATTTGACTCTGGGACACCTCACCGATCCAGGACAATACCAAGAGTTACAACCCAGTTATTTTATTATTCCTCAGAAACTGTCATAAAAATCAATAACTGTTTTCACCGGTTAACCGTTGGTAATTGAATGTATGTGGGTGAAGATTAAGGAGTTATAAAATCTTTTCATACATATAGATTCATCTCATTATCATTTCAAACTTGGTTTATTAATAAACAGTTAATTTTGTTATTTAAAGAAACCTGGTTTGGTGTGCTTTATTCTGGGGATAAATAAAGTGATTAATTTGGCTATTTTTCCAGTAGGTGGGAAACTTTACTAATATACTGTGACCTGTGGGGTAATGAGACTGAATTAACAATGCATTAGTCCCACCTCGGTCATAACAGTATTTCTCAAGTTGGGAGAGTTTTGCTGTGTTGGTCCAATATATCCTGTAAATTAAATTTGCCATGGGGCTATAAATTGTAGATAATTAGCTGTCAGTATAGATGCTGCCATCAAGATCTGAAGACATCCCCATTGCTAGAACTCTGGTTGTGGGCAATTAGACTACACGTACAAATCTGTTGTTTGTTCACAACAATGAAGTGCTTATAGAAAAGGAAACAAATCATTGGTTTGTCAGGCTGGTAGTGAACTGTTCAAATAAATAATGAGGTCAATTTTGACTTTTAGAGAACCAACTGTTAGAGCGCAGCAGCTGGTCACCTGTTCCCATAGTGAAGGGACATAGGGCCGGTAAGCTGTGATTCTTCCTGTGCAGTTTGCTGGAGTAAACTCTGCTGCCACCGAGTGGGGGCGGGGACAGGGAGTGGTTACGGGGGGGACGGGGGGACAGGGAGCAGTTGCCGGGGTGTGGGGGGCAGGGAGTGGTTGCGGGGCGGCAGCAGCCCAGCTTATTTTTGTGGGGCCTGGAGGAGCTACCTTGTTCCCCTGGCTGCACAAGATAATTCCAAACTTGTTTTTGGGTCTCTTTTGCGTTATCACCCGTGGAGCTGACTGAAGTGTGCTCGGCGCACGTCCGCATAGTTCCAACCTAAAATGGCCATTGGGATCCTAGGATCCCGAAGTGTATATTAAAAGGGGCCTACTGCCTGAAATAAGCCAATGTTTTGGGTGCTTAGCAAATGGCTCCTTTCAAAATAGCTCAGGTTGTTCTGTTGGTGTTAATGGGACACTGAGGCAATCAGCCTCATTTTGAGGGTGTTACCGCCCCACTAATGCCAGATGAAACCAATTAAAATGGACCCCTGTCTGTTTATGACTTTGATGTACAAATATTGCTTTACCTATGACAGTCATGCTTCCACTATGACCATTTTATAACTTGGCACCAAACAGAGGTCAAACGCCCAAGTTCAGCCAATCTGAATTTTCGCCGATTGGACAGAATTAACAGGAAAGATTCTGCCAAGCTGCATAGAATTGCACATCTGGCAATTGTACAAGTCTAATGACTCAAATACAATAATGGCTGACAATGTAGTGCCCCATACCAGCATGGCACATTGCCTAATCTGTTATGATGCTGACTAGCTAAGAATAGCCACAGCAAAAGCCACAAACTGCAAGTTATCAGAAGAATAAATAGCCCATAAAATTTCACATATCGCACATACAAACAGTTGTTCTTGGTACAAAGGGATGAAAATGAGATTCAAGCAAATCAATCACTCTAGGTTTCTTGTCATGCATTGTGGATTCCCTGCTCCATGTATGCCACTAGGAGTATGAGTAGCAGCTGTTCATAGCAGGCTCACCACTCCATCAGATATACTGGAATACAGAACTCCTGCTATGTTTAATATAATTGTTAAGTAAGAGCAATTACATTTCATGTACAAGCCTCTAAGGTGAACCATAGAGTGCTGAGCAAGACAATCACATATGCAACATCCTGTCCTAAATTGAGCCTACCCAGATAACTCTGCTACAGCTAGTTTTCTGTGGTTGTGACAGTACATCATTCACAAGTTTATAGGTCACCAATGAAAACAGTTTGTTAGGTGTTCCAGACACTTACTATTCATTCATTCAGAATAGATGGGAGCATAGAATGGCAATGGATAGGGTAAAAATTGAGAGGGGGAGATACTAAAAAGGCTGGCTAAGCTTAGGGTAGACAAGTCACCTGGTCCAGATGGCTTACATTCCAGGTTACTCAAGGAAGTGGGGATGGAGTTAGTGGAGGGGCTTGCCATAATCTTCCAATCTTCCCTGGATATGGGGAGGTGCCAGAAGATTGGAGTGGCAAATGTGACACCATTATTCAAGAAAGGGTGTAAGGGCAGTCCTAGCAACTACAGGCCAGTTAGTTTAATATCAGTGGTGGGTAAGGTTTTAGAAACAATAATCAGGGGAAAAAACTCAACAGACACCTGGAGAGGTTTGAGTTAATTAAGGATATCCAGCACGGATCTTTGAAAGGCAGATCATGTTTGACTAATCTAACAAAATCTAACAAAATTGAGGCTCATAAAATAGGAGGGTCAGTGTCCAATTAGATAAAAAAATTGGCTTTAGGACAGCGATTTCGCTGAGGAAGGGGGAATGGTGGGACTCGACAACCTGCCTGATTCGCAACAATACCCAATTAAGCCTGTCATTGAACATGTTTTTAGCTTGTTAGGCAAGTCTGCAATTTTTGTGGGAAGGCATGGGATCCACGCTGGATCAGGAACAGTCTAAGCAGAAGGAGGCTGCAACACAACGGACAGACAGTCATGGTCATGCCAATGAATTGGGCTCATAAAAGGGTGCACGGTTGAATGACTGAGAGGGAAATTCATCCATTGACACACAATTGCCATCAGGTGAGCATCGCAACCCTCTAGGGATTGTAAGGCCATAATAGGGGGGTACTGTAATATTGTGAGTGCACTTAACAGCAAGCAAGGCAACAACTGGACATGGGATTAAGGTACTTGGAGATAGGGGCGAGTAGCAATGAATATCCTCAGGAGAAGATGTGGAGCCCTGGGCATGAAGAGGGCTAAGGAGAGGAACAAGTGGCAGGAAGGCAATAAAGGTCATACCCTCAGCATTGAGTGTACCGCCGAAGAAGCAGCTGTCTGGATATGAATCAGTGCTGCAGGAGACTGCACCTATCAAGGCAAAAGGTAACTGTGATGTGTGTCCTCATTGAGGAAGACCTCAGACCTGAGTGCTGTTGAAGTCACTGTGGCCTTGAACTTCTTCGCCGCTGGCTCATTGCAAGTATCAGCAGCGGACCTTGGTGGCATCTCTCAAGTGGGTCACTGATGTCCTATTTGCAGAGCTGGACAGTACATACAATTTCCAACAGCTGGGTCCTGGCAGGCATAAAGGGCAGTGGGATTCGCCGCCATCGCTGGATTTCCGCAGGTGTAGAGCATCATCGATTGCACCCATGGGGTCATCAAGTTGCCGAGTGAGCAACCAGTGAGATTCCTTAACAGGAAGGCTTTCACCCAAAAAATGTTCAGCTGGTATGGAACCACAACAATAGCTTTATGCACATGTGCACTCGCTATCCTGGCAGCTGCCATGACACCTTCATCCTCCGTCAGTCCAGGGTGCGACAGCTCTTCATGTCACCACCAAAACTCCGTGAATGACTACTCACACCTTTATGTGACCCCGAGACAGAGGCTCAGAGGAGTTACAACCGAAGCCATCTGCTCACAAGATAACCATTGAGCAGGCCATTGGGTTTCTGAAGATGCAGTTCTGGTGCCTGGAAGAGTTGGGTAGTGCCCTGCAGTACACGCGTGCATTGTGGCGGTCTGCTATGCTCTCCATACCATGGCCCTCCAGAGACATGTGGACCTTGAAGAGGGTGAAGCGCTAGATGGACAAAGTTCATCAGAGGAAAAAGAAGAAGCAGATGCAGAGCAGAGTGTTGCCCAAGCTGTGCAGGGAGGTGGCCGGGGCTGTCTCAGGAGTTAAAGCTCTCATCAGGATGGCGTGAGCACCAGGGCACATCTGATCCAGGCATGTTTCAACTGATCGCTCTCATCCAGCAGGGATTGCATGTTCTGGTACTCGCTTCAATCTGCCTGTGAGAACAACACATCCATTAAACACACAACGTTGATAAGTTGCATTCTCACCGACAATGCACGGTCAACATCTCTCCAGCAGTCTCGGTGTCCCCATTCAAAGACCATTGCTTCCCTTCATCATTACTTGCCTCTTTTCCAGTTGTGCCATTAAAAAATGAAAGCTCACACGTCTGGGGTCATGGCTCAACATTTTCAATGTAATTAATAAATAAAAGTTTACACAATTACAAATGAAAGTCACCCAAGTGAACCACTCAGTGCAATGAATGACACAGTGGCTTCGCTCTGTGCCACTTCTATGTGGTTCTCCCCTTGTGGCCTCAGATGAGGTGGAAGCAGCCTGCTTATATGTCTCTGCTCGAAGCTGATTTGCCAGTGATAGTTGTCATCGTCGTCATGGAGCTGACAGCAGGGGCATTTCCAGAGGCTGCTGCACCAGTGCCAATGCAGGGGCAGCCTCCGTTACAGGGCCCTGCTGCATAGATGGTCCCTCAGTCAGAGGGGACAAGGAGGCCAATGAAGATGTCGATGCCCCATGAAGGATGGCACCCTCATCCTCACCGGTGACTGCTTCAGGCCTTTAGGGTGCACTTGATCGCTAGAGGGAACCAGCAGCTGGTATGCAACTGGCATCCATTCCATGCCTGTTTGCGCCATCAGCATCACTGACTGGTCAATGCTACAGAGGGCTGCATGCATTCTATGCATGTAAGTGTGCTTTTCCTGCATCCAGAGTGCTGCTGCATATGGCTGTCCATGAGGTTAGCCACTCTCTCAGTGAAGGAGTTCATGCGTTCAAAACATTGAGCCATAGTGGTCCACATGAGCTGAATTGACTCCTCCACTGTCTCAGGGAGCTCTCACATGTGGATAGACATCTCACATTGCTGGTCAAAGTAGAGCCGCCTTGCTTGTGACTCCCAACTGAGTATGGCTATGTCTGTCCTCCAACCCCTGAGGGGGACTGCCCAAAACTGCCTCTGCCTCTGTCACCTCCTCCTGCTCATGTGTGATGTCCTTATCACCCAGTGCCACCCTTTCCAATCACCTTGGACCCACCAATGTAACTGTACCTACGTTGGTGGAGGTGCACTTGAATGATGTGATGGTGCTGGGTTGTGGTTTCCATCTCATCTGAAGACCCCGGTGATGTTGCAGCAGCGCTAGCATGCTCCCCCTTCACGACTGGCCCTGTGGGAGGCTTAAGATGATCGTGAGAACTCACCCCGGACAGCATAAGTCTCTGCAGAGCTGGTGCTTCAATGCAGATTAACTTTTGGCATGCTGTCAGATGGGGAGGAGTGCACTCCATCACCCTCATCCACAGAATTCAACATCTTTCCACCCTCTCTGACAGGTATTCCCTTCTCTCCATTGCCCACTTCCGCATGTGGCGCCACTTCATGTGGCGCCACTTCAAGTGCCGCCTCCTCCATAGTGGTCAGGATGGCGAGCTGGGGCATGCCTCCTCCTCCTTTGCAACTCCTCTCCCTCACATTGTGCACCCTATTCTTCTGAAAGGACAAGAGAGAGAGAGAGAGATAATGCAATGCTGGCCTCTCTCACCAATGCCAAGGCTCATTTGAATAAAACACTGCATTTATCAGTGGTTCCTGGGATTTTTTTCTTTGGATTCATTTGTGGGATGGGAGCACTGCTGGCAAGGCCAGCATTTATTGCCAATTCCTAACTTCCTTTGAGAAGGTGGTGGTGAGCCGCCTGCTTGAACCACTGTGGTCCATGTGGTGCAGGTACATCCAGAGTTCATTGAGGGAATGAGTTCCAGGTTTTTGACCCAGCAACAGTTCTGGAATGGCAATATATTCCTAAGTCAGTATTGGTCTCCTTATTTAAGGAAGGATGTAAATGCGTTGGAAGCAGTTCAGAGAAGGTTTACTATACTAATACCTGGAATGGACAGGTTGTCTTATGAGGAAAGGTTGGACAGGTTAGATGTGTATCCACTGGTGTTTAGAAGGGTAAGAGGTGACTTGATTGAAACATAGAAGATTCCGAGGGGTCTTGACAGGGTGAATGTGGAAAGGATTTTTCATCTTGTGGGAGAATCTAGAACTATGGGTCACTGTTTAGAAATAAGGGGTCACCCATTTAAGACATAGATGAGGAGAAATATTTTCTCTCAGAGGGTCGTGAGTCTCTGGAACTCTCTTCCTCAAAAGGCGTTGGAAGCAGAGTCTTTGAATATTTTTAAGGCAGAGGTGGATAGATTCTTGATAAGCAAGAGGGTGAAAGGTTATCGGGGGTAGGCAGGAATGTGGAGTTGAGATTATAATCAGATCAGTCATGATCTTGTTGAATAGTGGATCAGCACGCCATCCACCACCTTCAACATTCACTGTCCCCCTGCACTGACATACAGTGGCAGCAGTCTATATCGTCTACAAGATGTATTGCAGCAACTCGCCAAGACTCCTTCGACAGCACCTTCCAAACCTGCAATCCCTACCGCCTAGAAGCACAAAGGCAGCAGACACATGGAACACCACCACCTGCAAGTTCTCCTCCAAGTCACACACCATCCTGACTTACATACGAACATACGTACAAATTAGGAACTGGAGTAGTTGAATAGTTGAAGGTGGTGGATGGCGTGCTGATCAAGCAGGCTGCTTTGTCCGGGATGATGTCAAGCTTCTTGAGTGTTATTGGCGCTGCACTTATTAAGGCAGTGGAGAGTATTCCATCTCGCCGCAGAATTCCCAGTCTATGACCTGCTCTTATAGCCACAATATTTATATGGCTGGTTCAGTAAAGTTTGTGATCAATGGTGACCCCCAGGGTGCTGTTGGTGGGGAGTCAGCAATGGTAATGCCATTGAACATTAAGGGGAGATGGTTAGATTATCTCTTGTTGGAGATGGTCATTGCCTGGCACTTGTGTGGCATGGATGTTATATGCCACTTATTAGCCCAAACCTGAATGTTGTCCAAGTCTTGCTGCATGTGGTCATAACCTCGTTCAGTTTCTGAGGAGTTATGAATGGTACTGAGCACTGTGCAGTGATCAGAGAACATCTCCACTTCTGAGTTTATGATGTAGGGAAGATCATTGATGAAGCAGCTGAAGATGGTTGGGTCTAGGACAGTACCCTGAGTAACTCCTACAGTGATGTCCTGGGACTGACCTCCAGCAACCACAACTATCTTTCTTTATGGTAGGTATGGCTCCAACCAGTGGAGAGTTCTCCTTCTAATTCCCATTGACTTCAATTTTGCTGAGGCTGTTTGATGCCACACTCGGTCAAATGTCACCTGGAAATTAAGGGCAGTCACTCTCATCTCACCTCTGGAATTCAGCTCTTTTGTCCATGTTTGAACCAAGGCTGTAATGAGGTCTGGAGTGGCCCTGGCAGAACACAAACTGAGCATCGGTGAGCAGGTTATTGCTGTGTAAATGCTGCTTGATAGCACTGTCAATGAGACCTTCCTTCACTTTGCTGATGATCAAGGGTAGACTGATAGAGAGGTAAATGGATGGATTGGATTTGTCCTGCTTTTTGTGGACAGGACATACCTGAACAATTTTCGACATTGTCAGATAGATGCCAGTGTTGGTGTTGTATTGGAACAGCTTGGCTATGAGTATGTGCTGTTCTGGAACACAAATCTTCAGTACTACAGCAAGGATGTTGTCAGGGCCCATTGCCTTTGCTCCATCCAGTGCCTTCAGCTGTTTCTTGATATCGCATGGAATGAATCGAATTGGCTGCAGACTGGCATCTGTGATGCTGGGGATCTCAGGAGAGGGCCGAGATGGATCATTCACTCGACACATTTGGCTGAAGCTGGCTGCAAATTCTTCAGCCTTGTCTTTTGCCCTGACGTGCTGGGCTCCGCCATTATTGAAGATGGGGATGTTTGTGGAGGCTCCTCCTTTGGTTAGTTTTTTAATTGTTTACCACAACTGGATGTAGCAGGACGGCTGAGCTTTGACTTGATCCATTGGTTGTAGGATTGCTTAGTTCTGTCTCTAGCATGTTGCTTTCACTTTGCTCTAGCTAGTGGTAATATGGCTCAAAAAAGTAAATTGTAGCAAAGGGGAAATGCAGACCTCTCATACAACTGACCCTGTTTTTGTTAACTGGTGCACTGTCTTCCCAGTGCTGAAATATCAATAAATGTGCAGCAATATCCTAAAGATAAAATGTAACATTTTGGTTAGACTGTAGTTTATTAAGCAAATATTTTAAACTTTGCTTCAATTTTCTTCCTTCATCTCCTCCCCTGAAGATACTAGAATCCTTACTAGGGTAATGTTTGAAGGGCTGCCTCATCCAAGTTGTCATGATTCATACGTTAGCCTTGACAACAAATGCTATTCTATATTATAGTGAATGGCTAGAACATGTATAACCTATTTTCTTTAGTACTGTAATGAACTACAAACTTGTAAATCATGTGCCATCACAAAACAAGCTACAGCAGTGGAATCCTTGTTATAGCAATCAAAAACTAGTTGTGCAAAGGATGTCTGCCTGTGAGGGACATCACAGTTGGTACTGATCTTGTCCTCAGCCACCCTCCAAACACATTCATTTCCAGTCAGGTTCACTGCATTAAAATGAGGAGCTGGCTGATATTCCCTGTCAAGAGTCTAGCCCAGCGATACCGTGGGCAATTGTAATGCACCTACTATTGTCCTGGCTAAGATCAACTAACTCAATAGAGACTGGGGGATCGAACAAGAATCTAATCTTGTTTGTGAGGCTCAGAGATGGAGAATTCACCTTAAGGGATGAAAGAGATATTTAATTCATACGAACAGGTGTACAACATACAGCTATAACAGCTGACTACCTTTGCAGGGTTATTTGAATTAGACGGACAATGAATAAATCTTTAGACTATCTTTAAATTGCTTTTGGGTCAATGACAGTGCTAACTATATATTATCACAGTGAATGTATCTGGGAGCTTTTATCTATTTTGTGCATTAAAATCTGAATCCTGAGACTTATTAACCCAACATTTATCTCTCTGCCATTCAGCTGACACTTGTAGGCCAAGTGTTGAACGTCAGAATTGGCACCAGCCAGTTAAATCTCTGGCTTAAATTTTCTAGAGGTTATCACAACAGAATTGGAAAGCCTAGGTTATCATTTCAGAAGCAAATGTTAGACATCAGACAGAAATATAGAGATAAATGTTTGTAGTGGCTGGGCTTCAGATCAGACAATGTATAAATTCAGACAGCAGTTAACTTATGGAAGAATGGGAAAAGAGATTCTAACATCAAGAAAGGTATATTGGCCATCAGAGGACAGACAAATTGATCATCAGATATTTTTGACAGATGCCATTATAGTAAGAGACTTGCGACACCAAAAGGTATACAAAAGCAACCCGCTAGAATGTATTCTGGACTGAATCTGGCAATAAATACAGAATTCTTTTAAAATTGCATGCAACAGCTGTGAACAGAAAATGGTTCCATTTAACAAGCCCATTTAGTGATAGGTGTACGAACACTGTCTGTCACTAGGGGCCTGAAACAATCACTTTATTTAGCACCCAGGCAACGCCTGGAGTGAAATCGACAACAGCCACATAACATAAACCATTTTTGCTCTGCACTTCCAAGCACAACTCAATTTTCTTTTTCACAAACCTCAGCATATTATTCTGATGGTGCAATTCCAACTCTAAAAAGCTAGTAGATACACTGTACATAAATAAAGGAATATTGAGCTCTATGTTATGGATCTTACCACACAAAGTTGACAGCTCATGCAACATAAAAATTAATACTGGTTCATGTACTATATATCTATCACAGATGCATTACTTTGGAGATGAACAACATTTATATGGTTGCTATGTCCATTTTTAAAAAAACAAACCTTACCAAGAGCATAGCAACACTAAAGTTTGTCCCATAGCAGTCACCAACATCCTTTCAAATGAAAAGCAGGAAAACAAGGAGTAGAGGAATATTTGATTGTTACCCATTTCAGTTAATGGAATAAGATTGGCTTTTTTATATCCTTAAACCAGGATCCAGGGGACAGTCGTATGGAGATCACAACATGTGGAGGAATAAGCAATTTGAAGAATTGGTCTCACACAAATCGTTAGAAGGGATCAGGGCCTTTCAGTGAAAGAGTGAGGATTGCCCCTTAAACATGCCTTGGAAATAATATTTGATGCAATATTCATGAAAAACCTTGTAACCGTTACATTTTATATGGCCCGCACTTTGTTCTGTGTCTAGCAGCCTGTTTCCAAAAGGTTGAAAAGATTTTGAAGTGCTCATAATGATGGTGTTGATAGCAATGTATTAAATCATCTTATGATCATATCACAGGTAGTAATTTCTACTCTTACATAGTGGAAAAAAGCCCATCAACCACAGGTGTTTCAGTTTAGACTTACATATGAACAACTGTATAGAGATTTCACAGAGTAGATAATGTTAGGCACCAGCTTAGGGAGGGATATCCTTGTTTTCAAATCCCTCCATGACCCTGCCCCTCCCTATCTCTGTCATTTCCTTCAGTCCCACAACCCTCCAAGATATTCGTGCTCTTCTAATTCTGGCCTCTTGTGCATCCCTCATTTTAATTACTCCACCATTGGTGGCCACACCTTCAGTTGCTTCGGCTCTAACCTCTCAATTTCCTCCCTACACCTCTCCGCCTCACTTTCCTCCTTTAAGACACTCCTTAAAACCAAACTTTGACCAAGCTTTTGGTCATTTGACCTAATATCACCTTTCATTGCTCGGTGTCATACTTCGTTTTATAATGCTCCTGTTAAGCACCAAAAGGACATTTTATTACAATAAAGGCGCTATATAAATATAAGTCATTGGTGTTGTTGTTGGTATTTGGGTGGCTTGAGAACCTTTCTCAGCCTCTCTCAGATGAGAGAATATTGTCTGTAAATTACTTTAACTGCCAAGCTGAAACATGTGCCATTACGATAGCAATTGTCTATTTTATGTTTGCCAGATGAAGTATAGCCGTAGTGTCAATAGAGAGCAGATACAATTATAAAAGCTTGAGCTGTGAAAAACCAGTGCATTGCAAAGACCAAGGGCAGGATTTTGTGTTTGGGGTCAGGCACCTGCATCAGAACAATTTCCAGGTCCCGACTTTACACAGGATGGGTGGGAGGAGGGTTGGGGCATGGAGGGGGAAGCAATCATAGCTCGTGATTTTGCCCAAGGTCAGCAGCTAATTGGCTGGAGGGTGGGTTTGGCAGCCAATTAGTGGTGTTGGGTGCAGGATGGAGACAGGATTCTTAAAGTGCAGGCCCAATTCAAAGGCATGATTGCAGTTGTCTTGAATAGCGATGGAAGCCCGAGGTCAGGAGGAGGAGAAGCAGAGGCCTGGCATCAGTAACACGCTGCCCCACGGTTTACCCATGCAGTCCTTGAGGTTATGTTGCAGGCCATACGAGAGGGGCGAGGGCGCTTGTTCCTAGAGGGTAACAGGAGGATGCCACCAAGCTAATCTAAGCAGACCTGGCTGGAGGCGGCAATGTTGTCTGGAGGACTTAGGTGCAGTGCTGCAAAAGGATAAATGACCTTCTTCGCTCTGGTAAGGTGAGTGCAACGCGACACCCAGATGACAGGTCTCCAGATCTGCAGCCACCAGCAGACAGACCAACAGAACAGCCTGAGGGTGCATGTTGTGCCAGAACGTGGGAGAAATGTGTATCCAAGGTAATTACTGACTCCTCAGCCATGCTCAGAGCTCTAGCACTGTTGAGGACCTGGCAACACTGATACATGCAGCTTCTTATTTAAATGGGAGTCTGGCATTGGTGAGAGAGGCCAGCATTGCCTTATCTCTCTCTCTCTTTTGTCCTTGAAGAAGAGGGTGCAGAGTTCCAGCGAGAGGACTCACACAGGAAGAGGAGTGCCCCAGCTCGCCATCCTCACAGCTATGGAAGAGGCAGCAATGGTTATCGCAAGCGTGGCGCTGCATGACCAGTGGATGATGGGAGAATTGGGAATTCTGTAGATGAAGGGGATGGAGTGCACTCCTCCCCATCTGACGACATGCAAATGCCTCAGCTGCACTGGGAATCCTCAGCTCTGCAGAGCTGTCTGCTGTGATAGGCCCCCTCTCATGATCTCCTTCTTATGTCTCCCATAGGGCCAGTTGTGGAGGGGGAGCATGCCAGTGCAGCAGCAACATCACCGGGTCCTCTGATGAAACTGAACCAGCAGAACCAGCATCATCACATCATTCAAGCACACCATCCACCTGCGCAGATATACTTAAATCAGTGGGTCCTCATGCGTGGTTAGAAATAGTGACACTGGGTAAAGAGCATGGCACTAGTGAGCAGGAGGAGGTGACGGAGGCAAAGGCAGCCGTAGGTTGTCGCCCTCGGGGGATGGCGGATAGATGCAGCTATGCTCAGCTGGGTGCAGATACAGAGCTTGAGGAGTCATAAGCAAGGAGGCTCTACTTTGACCAACAGCATGAGATGTATACCCACATGTCAGAATTCCCTTAGGCACTGCTAAGTCATGTGCTGAAAATGGAGGAGTGCATTTAGTTCATGGTTTTGAATGCATGAGCTCCTCCATTGAAAAAGTGGCCAACCTCATGGAGAGCCATATGCAGTTGCACTCTGAGTGGATGACGGAATAGCGCACTGACAAGCACAGAATGCATGCAATGTTCTGTAGCATTGACTGGTCAGTGGCGCTGATGCCACAAAGAGGCATGGAGTGGATGCCAGTTGTGCTCCAGCTGCTGGTTCCCTCCAGCGATCCAGAGTACCATCCATGGGCCGAAGCGGTCACCAAGGAGGATGAAGGAACCTCCCCTCATGGCACGCCATCATCATCATCGGCTATCTTGTCCCCTCTGACTGAGGGACCACCTATCCAGCAAGGCCGAGTGACTGAGGCTGCCCTTGTATTGACGTCGGTGCAACAGCCTCTGGAGGTGTCCCCACTGGAACCACCACAACGAGGACGACTGCCACTTGCATCTCGGCCGCAAGCAGACATAAGATTGCAGGCTGCCTCCACCTCATCAAAGGCCACAAGGGGAACAACACACGTAAGTGGTCGAGAGTGAAGGCCAATGCGTTGGTCATTGCACTAAGTGGTTCACTGGGGTTTATTTCACGTATAAATGCGTACTTTGTAATTTATTATTAACATTGCAGATATTGAACCATGATCCCAGACAAAAAGGCTTCCATTCTTTAATGGCACAACTGCAAAAGAAGGAAAAAGTGGTGGAGCGAAACCATGGTCTTTGAAGGGGTGAGACCGCTGGACAGATGTGTACCATGCATTGGCAGTTAGACTGGATCTATTCAAGGTTGTGTCTTCAATGGATGTCTTCGCACAGGCAGATCAAAGGGAGTTCCAGTGCATGCAGTCCTGCTGGGTGAAAAACATTCGGGTGAAATGTGCCTGGATCAGATGTGCCCTGGTGTTGATGCCATCCTGATGAGAGTTTTGACCCTGAGCTGGCCCTGGCCACCTCCCTGCACAGCATGGGCACAGTTCTGCTTCTTCCTCTTCCTTCTCCTCAGATGTACTGTGTCAATTTAGTACTTCACTCTCTTCACATCCACTGCTCTCTGGAGGGCTATGTTTTGGATACTGTTGGGGGGGATGGCCTATCAGGGGAAAACAGCAGCAGCCAGAGCAGTGGCACCATGGCTGGCACTGTTGTTCAGCAGGGAGGGGCAAAGCACAGAAGAGCAATAGTTATAGGGGACTCTACAGTCAAGGGCACAGATAGGCGCTTCTGTGGACGTGAAAGAGACTCCAGGATGGTATGTTGCCTCCCTGGTGCCAGGGTCAAGAATGTCTCTGAACGGACAGGGACATTCTGAAGGGGGAGGGTAAAAAGCCAGAGGTTGTGGTACACATCGGTACCAACGACATAGGCAGGAAGAGTGACGAGGTCCTTCAGGGGGGGTTTAGGGAGTTAGGTAGAAAGTTAAAAGACAGGACCTCTAGGGTTGTAATCTCGGGATTACTCCCTGTGCCACGTGCCAGTGAGGCTAGAAATAGGAAGATAGTGCAGCTAAACATGTGGCTGAACAGCAGGTGTAGAAGGGAGGGTTTCAGATATCTGGACCATTGGGATCTCTTCAGGGACAGATGGGACCTGTACAAGAAGGACGGGTTGCATCCAAACTGGAGGGGCACAAATATCCTGGCTGCGAGGTTTGCTAGAGTCACTCGGGAGGGTTTAAACTAGTGTGGCAGGGAGGTGGGAACCAGAGCAGTAGGACAGCAAGTGAAATAAATGAGGGGGAACTAGTAAATAAGGCCAGTAAGACTAAGAGGAAGAGCAGGCAGGGAGATGTTGCGGAGCACAGTGGGACTGGTGGTCTGAAGTGCATTTTTTTCAATGCGAGAAGTATAACAGGTAAGGCAGATGAACTTAGAGCTTGGATTAATACTTGGAACTATGATGTTGTTGCGATTACAGAGACTTGGTTGAGGGAAGGACAGGAATGGCAGCTAAATGTTCCAAGATTTAGAAGCTTCAGGCGGGATAGAGGGGGATGTAAAAGGGGTGGGGGAGTTGCATTACTTGTTAAGGAGAATATCACAGTTGTACTGCGGGAGGACACCTCGGAGGGGTCGTGCAGCGAGGCAATATGGGTGGAGCTCAGGAATAGGAAGGGTGCAGTCACTCTGTTGGGGGTTTTCTACAGGCCTCCCAACAGCCAGCGGGAGGTAGAGGAGCAGATATGTAGACAGATTTTGGAAAGATGTAAAGGTAACAGGGTTGTAGTGGTGGGTGATTTTAACTACCCCTAAATTGACTGGGACTCATTTAGTGCTAGGGGCATAGATGGGGCAGAATTTGTAAGGAGCATCCAGGAGGGCTTCTTGAAACAATATGCAGATAGTCCAACTAGGGATGGGGCCGTACTGGACCTGGTATTGGGGAATGAGCCCGGCCAGGTGGTTGAAGTTTCAGTGGGGGAGCATTTCGGGAACAGTGACCATAATTCCATAAGTCTTAAGGTACTTGTGGATAAGGATAAGAGTAGTCCTCGGGTGAAGTTGCTAAATTGGGGGAAGGCTAATTATAACATTATTAGGCAGAAACTGAAGAATTTAGATTGGGGGCAGCTGTTTGAGGGTAAATCGACATCTGACATGTGGGAGTCTTTCAAATGTCAGTTGATTAGAATCCAGGACCAGCATGTTCCTATGAGGAAGAAGGATAAGCTTGGCAAGTTTTGGGAACCTTGGATAACGTGGGATATTGTGAGCCTAGTCAAAGAGAAAAAGGAAGCATTTGTAAGGGCTGGAAGGCTACGAACAGATGAATCCCTTGAGGAATATAAAGACAGTAGGAAGGAACTTAAGCAAGGAGTCAGGAGGGCTAAAAGGGGTCATGAAAAGTCATTGGCAAACAGGATTAAGGATAATCCCAAGGCTTTTTATACATATATAAAGAGCAAGGGGGTAACTAGGGAAAGGGTTGGCCCGCTCAAGGACAGAGAAGGGAATCTATATGTGGAGCCAGAGGAAATGGGCGAGGTACTAAATGAGTACTTTGCATCAGTATTCACCAAAATGAAGGACTTGGTGGATGATGAGCCTAGGGGAGGGAGTGTAGATAGTCTCAGTCATCTCATTATCAAAAAGGAGGAGGTGTTGGGTGTCTTGCAAAGCATTAAGGTAGGTAGGTCCCCAGGACCTGATGGGATCTACCCCAGAATACTAAGGGAGGCAAGGGAAGAAATTGCTGGGGCCTTGACAGGAATCTTTGCATCCTCATTGGCTACAGGTGAGGTCCCAGAGGACTGGAGAATAGCCAATGTTGTTCCTTTATTTAAGAAGGGTAGCAAGGATAATCCAGGAAATTATAGGCCGGTGAGCCTTACATCAGTGGTAGGGAAATTATTAGAGAGGATTCTTCGGGACAGGATTTACTCCCATTTGGAAACAAACGAACTTATTAGCGAGAGGCAAGGTCGTGTCTCACTAATTTGATTGAGTTTTTTGAGGAAGTGACAAAGATGATTGATGAAGGAAGGGCAGTGGATGTTATCTATATGGACTTCCGTAAAGCCTTTGACAAGGTCCCTCGTGGCAGACTGGTACAAAAGGTGAAGTCACACGGGATCAGAGGTGAGCTGGCAAGATGGATACAGAACTGGCTCGGTCATAGAAGACAGAGGGTAGCATTGGAAGGGTGCTTTTCTGAATGGAGGGCTGTGACTAGTGGTGTTCCGCAGGGATCAATGCTGGGACCTTTGCTCTTTGTAGTATATATAAATGATTTGGAGGAAAATGTAGCTGGTCTGATTAGTAAGTTTGCGGACGACACAAAGGTTGGAGGAGTTGCGGATAGGGATGAGGATTGTCAGAGGATACAGCAGGATGTAGATCGGTTGGAGACTTGGGCGGAGAAATGGCAGATGGAGTTTAATCCGGACAAATGTGAGGTAATGCATTTTGGAAGATCTAATGCAGGTGGGAAGTATACAGTAAATGGCAGAACCCTTAGGAGTATTGACAGGCAGAGAGATCTGGGCGTACAGGTCCACAGGTCACTGAAAGTGGCAACGCAGGTGCATAAGGTAGTCAAGAAGGCATACGGTATGCTTGCCTTCATCAGTCGGGGCATAGAGTATATAAATTGGCCAGTCATGCTGCAGCTGTACAGAACTTTAGTTAGGCCACACTTAAAATATTGCTTGCAATTCTGGTCGCCACACTACCAGAAGGACGTGGAGATTTGGAGAGGGTACAGAAGAGGTTTACCAAGATGTTGCCTGGTCTGGAGGGCATTAGCTATGAGGAGTGGTTGGATAAACTCGGATTGTTTTCACTGGAACGACGGAGGTGGAGGGGTGACATGATAGAGGTTTACAAAGTTATGAGCAGCATGGACAGAGTGGATAGTCAGAAGCTTTTTCCCAGGGTGGAAGAGTCAGTTACTAGGGGACATAGGTTTAAGGTGAGAGGGGCAAAGTTTAGAGGGGATGTGCGATGCAAGTTCTTTACACAGAGAGTGGTGAGTGCCTGGAACTTGCTGCCAGGGGAGATGGTGGAAGCAGGTATGATCGCGACGTTTAAGAGGCATCTTGACAAATACATGAATAGGAATGGAATAGAGGGATACGGTCCCTGGAAGTGCAGAAGGTTTTAGTTTAGGCAGGCATCAAGATCGGCGCAGGCTTGGAGGGCCAAATGGCCTGTTCCTGTGCTGTACTGTTCTTTGTTCTTTGTTCTTTGTGATGGAGAGTGCAGCAGGTCACTACAATACACGAGACCCTTGCAGGGCACCACCCAACCAGTCCAGGCACCAGAACCGCATCTTCAGAAGCTCGATGGCCTGCTCGATGGTGTTCCTTGTGAGTAGCTGGCTTCATTTGTAGCACCTCTGTCTATGGGCACATAAAGGGGTGAGTAGTTACCTGTTCAAGAGATATCCCTTGTCCTTCGAATCCATCCATGGAGTTTTGGTGGTGACATGAAGAGCAGCGGCACCCTGGACTGAAGATGAATGTGTCATGGCATTTGCCAAGATAGTGAGTGCATAAAGCTCTTGTGGTCACAGACCAGCTGAACATTAAGGAAGTGGAAGCCCTTCCTGTTGGTGAATCTCACTGGTCCTTCACTCAGCGTCTTGATGGCCACATAGGTGCAAATGATGATGTCCTGCACCTGTGGGAATTCAGTGATGAAATCGAATCCCGCTGCCCTTTGTGCCTGTGAGGCCCCATGCACTGCCCAGTTCTCAAAAATAGGGCATCAGTGACCTACGAGATGCAATGGTGTGCTGTCTGCTGCAAATCTTTGGAATAAGCCAGAGGCAAAGAAGTTCAAGGCCACAGTGACTTTAACAGCTAATGGCAGGGCATGATAGTGAGCTCTCAGGTCTTCCTCATCGAGGGCACAAATTCCCGTGACTATCTGCCCAGTTAGGCACTGTCATTTGTGACACTGATTCTCTGGTATATCCAGGTAGCTGGACACTCAATGCTTCGTTGCCTTCCTGCCCCTCATCCCTCTCCTTTGTCCTCCTTATGGCCGGGGCTCTGTGTCTGCTCCTGAGGACGTTGATCCACATCACAACTCGTTCTGATTTCCCAGTACCTTAATCCCACGTCCAGCTGTTGCCTTGCTTGTGGTTAGCTTCACTCACATGCTTACTGGACCCCCTCTGATGGCCCTGAGACTCCTAGATGATTGCAATCCTCTCTAGTGACTGAGTGTCCACAAAACACTTGGTCCGTTAACTCTGCTCATGATGGCACCTGTGTGCGAATGGATGAGTTCCCCTCTCAGCCGTGCATCCTTTTATGGCTCAACTAATTGCATGGCGCGGCATGATTGGCTCCCCGCTGTGTTGCCCCTTCCTTCCACTTGGACTGTTCCTGATTGTGTAATACATGCCTCCTCACAAAAATTCCAAACTGGTTCTTGATGAGCTGCTAAGCTCATCAACAGGCTTAATTGGCCAATAATCTGAATAGGGCGGGTGGTCAGTCCTGCCTTCTGTCCTCCTGAGAAAAATCGTCTGGGGGCAAAGGTTCTGCCCCCAGGAGAGTGTAGAGTGTCGTTTCAGTGAGTGAGTGAAATTAGCATTAGCTTATTTAGGTATTCATAAATTTTACCTCAGTTTAAATCGTTCAGTATGAAGAACAAGTTAAACTTGCTAATCACGTCCTTTAACATAGAAACAGAGAAAATAGGAGCAGGAGTAGGCCATTCGACCCTTCGAGCCTGCTCCGTCATTCATTATGATCATGGCTGATCATCCAACTCAGTAGTCTGTTCCCGCTTTCGCCCCATACCCTTTGATCCCTTTAGACCCAAGAGATATATCTAACTCCTTCTTGAAAACAGACAATGTTTTGGCCTCAACTGCTTTCCGTGGTCGCGAATTCCACAGGGTCACCACTCTCTGGGTGAAGAAATTTCTCCTCATCTCAGTCCTGAAAGGTTTACCCCGTATCCTTAGACTATGATCTCTGGTTCTGGACTTCCTCCCTCGGGAACATCCTTCCTGCATCTACCCTGTCAAGCCCTGTTAGAATTTTGTAGGTTTCTATGAGATCCTCCCTCACTCTTCTGAACTCCAGCGAATATAATCCTAACCGACTCAATCTCTCCTCATACGTCAGTCCCGCCATCACAGGAATCAGTCTGGTGAACCTTTGCTGCACTCCCTCTATAGCAAGAACATCCTTCCTCAGATAAGGAGACTAAAACTGCACACAATATTCCAGGTATGGCCTCACCAAGGCCCTGTATAATTGCAGTAAGATATCCCTACTCCTGTACTCGAAACCTCTTGCTACGAAGGCCAACATACGATTTGCCTTTTTTACTGCCTCTTGGACCTGCATGCTTACCTTCAGCGACTGGTGTACGAGAACACCCAGGTCTCACCGCATATTCCCCTCTCTCAGTTTATAGCCATTCAGATCATAATCTGCCTTCCTGTTCTTGCTACCAAAGTTCATAACCTCACATTTATCCACATTATACGGCATCTGCCATGCATTAGCCCACTCATTCAACTTGTCCAAATCACCCTGAAGCCTCTCTGCATCCTCCTTACAACTCACCCTCCCACCCAGTTTTGTGTCATCTGCAAATTTGGAGATATTACATTTAGTTCCCTCATCTAAATCATTAATGTATATTGTGAATAGCTGGGGTCCTAGCACCGATCCCTGCGGTACCCCACTAGTCACTGCCTGCCATTCGGAAAAAGACCCATTTATCCCTACTCTTTGTTTCCTGTCGGCCAACCAATGTTCTATCTATTGCAATACACCACCCCCAATCCCATGCGCTTTAATTTTACATGATAATCTCTTATGTGGGACTTTGTCGAAAGCCTTCTGAAAGTCCAAATAAACCACATCCACTGGCTCCCCCTCATCAACTCTACTCATTACATCCTCGAAGAATTCTAGTAGATTTGTCAAGCATGATTTCCCTTTCGTAAATCCATGCTGACTCTGCCCGATTCTATCACTGTTCTCTAAGTGCTCTGCTATAAAATCTTTGATAATGGACTCTAGAATTTTCCCCACGACCGACGTCAGGCTGACTGGTCTATAATTCCCTGCTTTCTCTCTACCTCCCTTTTTTAATAGTGGGGTTACATTAGCTACCTTCCAAACTTTAGGAACTGTTCCAGAGTTGATAGAATCTTGGAAGATGACCACCAATGCATCCACTATTTCTAGGGCCACTTCCTTAAGTACTCTGGGATGCATACCATCAGGCCCTGGGGATTTATCGGCCTTCGATCCCATCAATTTCCCCAACATCATTTCTATACTAATACTGATTTCTTTCAGTTCCTTTCTCCCACTAAGCCCTGTGTTCCCCAACATTTCTGGTATGATATTTGTGTCCTCCTTTGTGAAGACAGAACCAAAGTATGCATTTAGTTGGTCAGCCATTTCTTTATTCCCCAAAATAAATTCCCCTGTCTCTGACTGTAAGGGACCTACATTTGTCTTCACCAATCTTTTTCTCTTCACATACCGATAGAAACTTTTACAGTCAGCTTTTATGTTCCCTGCAAGCTTGCTCTTGTACTCTATTTTCCCCTTCTTAATCAATCCCTTTGTCCTCCTTTGCTGAATTCTAAACTGCTCTCAATCCTCAGGTTTGTTGTTTTTCCTGACAAATTTATATGCCTCTTCCTTGGATCTAATGCTGTCTCTAATTTCCCTTATAAGCCATGGTTTGGCTACCTTTCCCATTTTACTTTTGCGGCAGATAGGGATAAGCAATTGTTGTAGTCCATCCATGCACTCTTTAAATGTTTGCCATTGCCTATCCACCATCATCCCTTTAAGTAACGTTTTCCAATCCGTCATGGCCAACTCGCGCCTCATACCTTCGTAGTTTCCTTTAGTAAGATTCAGGACCCTTGTCTCAGAATCAACTATGTCACTCTCCACCTTGATGAAGAATTCTATCATATTATTGTCGCTCGTCCCCAAGGGGTCTCGCACCACTAGATTGTCAATTATTCCTCTCTCATTGCACAATACCCAGTCTAGGAGGGCCTGTTCTCTAGTTGGTTCCTCAATGTATTGGTCCAGAAAACCATCCCTTATGCACTCCAAGAATTCCTCCTCTGCGGTATTGTGACTAATTTGATTTGCCCAATCTATATGCAGATGAAAGCCACCCATAATTACAGATGTTCCTTTATCGCATGCATCTCTAATTTCCTTTTTTAAAAAATTCATTCATGGGATGTAGGCGTCACTGGCCAGGCCAGCATTTATTGCCCATCCTTAATTGTCCTTGAGAAGGTGGTGGTGAGCTGCCTTCTGAACTGCTGCAGTCCATGTGGGGTAGTATACCCACAGTGCTGTTAGGAAGGGAGTTCCAGGATTTTGACCCAGCGACAGTGAAGGAACGGCGATATAGTTCCAAGTCAGGATGGTGTGTGACTTGGAGGGGAACTTGCAGGTGGTGGTATTCCCATGTATTTGCTGCCCTTGTCCTTCTGGTTGGTAGAGGTCACGGGTTTGGAAGGTGCTGTCTAAGGAGCCTTGGTGCATTGCTGCAGTGCATCTTGTTGATGGTACACACTGCTGCCACTGTGCGTCGGTGGTGGAGGGAGTGAATGTTTGTAGATGGGGTGCCAATCAAGCGGGCTGCTTTGTCCTGGATGGTGTCGAGCTTCTTGAGTGTTGTTGGAGTTGCACCCATCTAGGCAAGTGGAGCGTATACCATCACACTCCTGACTTGTGCCTTGTAGATGGTGGACAGGCTTTGGGGAGTCAGGAGGTGAGTTACTTGCCTCAGGATTCCTAGCCTCTGACCTGCTCTTGTAGCCACGGTATTTATATGGCTACTCCAGTTCATTTTCTGGTCAATGATAGCCCCTAGGATGTTGATAGTGGGGGATTCAGCGATGGTAATGCCGTTGAATGACAAGGGGAGATGGTTAGATTCTCTCTTGTTGGAGATGGTCATTGCCTGGCACTTGTGTGGCGCGAATGTTACTTCCCAACATCACCACTACAATTTGGGGGTCTATATACGACCCCCACTAATGTTTTTTGCCCCTTAGTGTTTCTCAGCTCTACTCATACAGATTCCACATCGTCAGAGCTAATATCTTTCCTCACTACTGCGTTAATTTCCTCTTTAACCAGCAATGCAACTCCACCGCCTTTTGCTTTTTGTCTGTCCTTCCTAAATACTGAATATCCCTGGATGTTCATTTCTCATCCCTGGTCACCTTGCAGCCATATCTCCGTAATCCCGACTATATCATACCTGTTTACATCTATTTGCGCGATTAATTCATCCACTTTATTGTGAATGCTCCACGCGTTAAGGCACAAAGCCTTAAAGCTTGTCTTTTTAACATTACTTGTCCTCTTCCCACTATTTTTCACTGTGGCCCTGTTTGATTCTGGCCTTTGATTTCTCTGCCTATCACTTTTCTTATTCCCCTTACTGTCTTTTGTTCTTGTCTTTGATCCCCCCTCCTCTGACTCCTCACAAAGGTTCCCATCCCCCTGCCATTTTAGTTTAAACCCTCCCCAACCACTCTACCAAATACTCCCCCTAGGACATCAGTCCTGGTCCTGCCCAAGTGTAACCTGTCCAGTTTGTACTGGTTCCACCTCCCCCAAAACCGGTCCCAATGCCCCAGGAATCTAAAACCCACCCTCTCACACCATCTCTTCAGCCACGTATTCATCCGATATATCCTGCTATTTCTACTCTGACTAGCACATGGCACTGGTAGTAATCCTGAGATCACTACCTTTGAGGTCCTACTTTTCAACTTACTTCCTAGCTCCTTATATTCTGCTTTTAGGACCTCATCCTTTTTTTCACCTATGTCGTTTGTACCAATGTGTACCACGACCACTGGCTGTTCATCCTCCCCCTTCAGAATGTCCTGTAACTGCTCTGAGACATCCTTGACCCTAGCACCAGGGAGGCAACATACCATCCTGGAGTCTCTTTTGCGGCCACAGAAACGCCTATCTATTCCCCTTACAATTGAATCCCCTGTAACTATTGCATTCCCACACTTCTTACTCCTCCCCTGTGCAGCAGAGCCAACCGTGGTGCAACAAATTGGGCTGTTGCTGCTTTCCCCTGAGAGGCTATTTCCCCCCCAACAGTATCCAAAGCAGTATATCTATTTTGCAGGGGAATAGCCACAGGAGATTCCTGAACTGCCTGCCTCATCCTCTTGCTCTGCCTGGTGGTCACCCATTCCCCTCCTGCCTGTAGTATCTGAGCCTGCGGTGTGACCACCTCTCTATACATGCTATCCACGATACTCTCCGCCTCGTGGATTTACCTGTGGATTAGTTTAAGCTGGTCAAAATTTAATTATTGTAGCTGTTCTCCAATTGGGTGTTTTTTTTCCTATAGCAGTTGGACTGTTGTGTGAATCAAGAGGAGAATTTGAGTCAAAGATTAATCTCGAGAAATCAGAGATCAGATACAATCACGAGTAATGCCACAGCATGGGGGACTAAGTAAATGACAAAGGTGGCAATTAAGTGCATAAATGTAGAGGTAATAGGGGATTTCATGGTTATGGGAATAGACAGCACCATTATGGCCAATTATCCAGATATAGAGTCATAGAGAGATACAGCACTGAAACAGGCCCTTCGGCCCACCGAGTCTGTGCCGACCATCAACCACCCATTTATACTAATCCTGCATTTATCCCATGTTCCCTACCACATCCCCACAATTCTCCTACCACCTACCTTCACTAGGGGCAATTTATAATGGCCAATTTACCTATCAACCTGCAAGTCTTTGGCTACGGGAGGAAACCGGAGCACCCGGCGGAAACCCATGCAATCACAGGGAGAACTTGCAAACTCCGCACAGGCAGTACCCAGAACCGAACGCAAGTCGCTAGAGCTGTGAGGCTGTGGTGCTAACCACTGCACCACTGTGCCGCCTATTTGGCAGAATTTTACCAGCCCCGGGTGGCAGGAACGGAGGGGCTAGTGGGCGGTAAAACAGCAGGGAGTCACGTTGGGACGGCTCCCCAACATAGTCCTGAGGCCAGGGAAATTTCCGGGCTGCGAGGTGGATTGGCTGCCCGCTCCAAGGAGGTGGGCAGCCAATTTGCTGAATTATAGGCCCTATTAAGGGCCACCTTACAGAGTTGTGACATGTTGCTGGTGCTGGGGAGGCCTCCAGCTGCATGGTGAGGCTGCCAGCTTCATGGAGTCTACCTCCCTGCGGCAGCCCAGGATGTCAGTTGGAGCTGGAGGCCCCAAGACCCAATGAGGAGGCCCTGGGCAGGTAAAGCAGCCACCACGGCCCCAGCAATCCTCTCAGATGGGCTTCCCCTCTGCCCTTGGCCATCCTGAATTTATTATATAATGTTTTATTATTATATTTACTATTTCTACTTACCTGCCTCAGCCATGCACATCTCTCCCAGTGGGGTTGCGGAGGCTTCAGAGCTGCCGGCCATCTGACTAGGCCAGGAGCATCAGGAGCCCACCCACTGTCCTGAATTGGACGGTGGGCCCCGATACGGTCAATTAGGAGGCCACCTCTTGTAAACCCATTGAGCCGGTCCTGCTGCCAGCTTGTGTAGGCTTGGGAGCACAATTTAATCCCAATGTAGGGGTGCTGAAGCCTGTGATCAAATTCAGCCCATTGTCTCTCAAATGAGAGAAACTTTTATTGGAAAGGAGAAGATTAAGAGGAGATCTGATAAATGTACCCAAAAGTAGGATAAATTATTTCCCCTGGTCATTGAGTCATAACTGGAGAGCATAAATTTATCATCAAAAGAATGAAAAGAGAGGTTACAACAACTTGCCTTTATATAGCATCTTTATTGTAGCAAAACATCCCAAGGTGCTTCACAAGATTGTTATTGATCAAGCTTTGACACTGAGCCACAGAAGGAGATATCAGGACACATGCTCCAAAGCTTGCTCTAAGAGGTAGGTTTTAAGCAGCTTCTCAAAGGAGGAGAAGTTTCGGGAGGAAATTCCTGAGCTTCGGACTTAGGCAGCTAAAGGCACGGCTGCCAATGGTGAAGCGATTAAAATCAGGGATGTGCAAGATGCTAAAATTGAAGGTATGCAGAGAGCTCAAAGGGTTGTTGGCGCGGGTTACAGAGATAGGGAGCAGCACAGCCATGGAGGGATTTGAAAATAAGGATGAGAATTTTAAAATTGAGGTGCTGCTGGACAATGTAGGTCAACTTGGTGTGAATTAAGATACAGGCAGCAACATTTTGGATGATTATGTAGATGGGAGGCCGGCCAAGAGAGCTTTGGAATAATCAGGTCTAGAGGTAACAAAGGCATGAATGAATATTTCAACAGTAGATGGGCTGAGGCAGTGGCAGAGTTGGGTGATATTAAGAGATGGACATAGGCAATATTGGTGATGAAGCAGCTATGTGTAGCTTTTTTTTTAAAGAGGGTTTCTAGGACATGGAATGCCCCACCAGAAGTAGTGGTGGAATCAGAATTCATAACAATCTTCAAAAAGGAACTAGATATATGTTGAAAAAGAAAAATGTAAAAGGGATGGGGAACAAGCAAGAAAATAGGAATAAGTAGATGGGCAGGATTTTGGGTTTTGTTTCAAGACTCCCACCTTCAGGGTCAAATGGGGGTCATGACCCTGCACTGCATAGGAAACAGTTGCCTGGCAGTGATTTTCCCTGAATTAGCCAAGTAGTGGGCCAAGGGCAGGCTCACTGTCCAGTTCAAGATGGTGGGCCCGCTCTTGGAGCTGGACGGCCAAGAGGAGGCCCTCCAGCTCAGAAGGAGCAGCAGCCTGCCATTCAGGTGAGAGAGAGAAAGGGCACCTCCATCTTGAGGCACTCTCTCTGCAACTTTTAAAGTTTTTAAATTAAAAAATGACCTCAGAAGCCAGGCCAGTATTGTGGAGGGGAAATCCCTCCACAAGGGGAGTGGCCTGTGTCTGCAGCTATGGACAGAGGTGGGGAGGGCATCAAAACCAGACGGGACCCCTGCCCCTCTGGTCTGTCCCTGGGAGGCCACCTCCAAGCAGCTTTCCTAGTCCCCAATGCCACGGGGGACCTGCAGCTGACTGCAGAATTCCAATGGGCCTCTGGCATTTGGCCTTAATAGGCCATTCACTTACCTCAATTGGCTACCCATTGCTTGCGGGCAGGTAGCCCTTCCATCTCCCATCCCACCTCCGGGAAAAAGGCCCGGTGTGGGATGGTGCTGGTAAACCAATGGCATGAAGATTCGCGCCTGTCTGCCTCCATACTCATCCCCACATGGGAGCAAAAATTCAGCCCGATGTCTCTTTCAGAGAGGCAGCACAGACATGATGTGCAGAAGGGCCTACTTCTGTGCTGTAAAATTCAATGAAATGGTTTCCTCTGACAAGTGGGTCAGTAACCAAAGGTCATAGATTTTAAATAATTGATAAAAGACCTAGGAGCAAAATGAGGAAAAAAATTTCACACTGCGTGTTGTTAAGATCTGGAATGTACTTCATGCAAGTGTGGTGGAATCAGATTCCATAAGAACATTCAAAAGGCAATTGGACATAGACTTAAAGAGGACTAATTTGCAGGGTTATGAGGAAAAAGGTGGGGTGTGGGGCTAAATTGGACAGCTCTTTTAAAGAGCTGACATAGGCATGTCAGGCCGAATGGCCACCTTCTGTGCTGCAAGATTCTATACCAGATTCAGATCTCATGTTGGGATGAGAGATTTAGGGAGTGGCATAATTTTACAGATTCCTTCATGAATCAACACTAAGGGACATTTGTAAATTCATAAAATTTACCCTTATGAACAAACGAATGAGTGGTCATTCGAATGAGAACGGTCAGCGCAGCCTAAAAATGCATTGCCAAAGTAAATGAAGAAACCAGAGGATGAGAATTCCCACAGACAGCAGGCAAGTTTTATCATTTACTTTTTATCATTTTACAGAGACTGAAATAAAGATTGGGGCATAGACATGGGATTAAGGTGCAAGCTGAAATAAACAAACCTTCAAATAAAATTTGTTGTTTCACAAATCTATGCAATTATTAGCATGGAATGGAAAAATTTGATATTCCACAAACAAAAAATGAGCTTTTCAGGGCCAAAGAGGTTTGTCAGCAGTAATAATGACTTAGAATGCCTTTAAAAACCCAGTTACACCTTATTCAACAAGGTAGAACATTTTCAGGGATTACAATGAGTCTAAGAGGATAAAAAGTGGAAGCTCACATCTAATCAGTGATTTTTAATTGACTTCCATCTGTAAAGACTTCAACAGCTCACCATCTGGAGGAGTGGGGAAAACTTCTGGATTTCTGCATTTAATTGTGCATGTGTGGATGCCAGAAGTTTCTGTCAGTTTCACAGCGTAATGAGGGCAAATGCTGATAGTTTCACTGTCATTACAACCTTTGTTTTCATATTATATTATTCTTAGGGCTCTTACTAATCAATCAACAAACAATAAAGAAATTATTTTTGCACAAATTCCCATATAGCAACATTTAGCATCTCGGTTCTTGCTTGAAAACTCAGTTTTGCAGACTGATCTCACTCTGGATTTAACCAGTGGTGTAATTGCAATTTTGGGGAACATGCCTAAATTTTCATAACCTAACTCAGGAATGTCCTAGTTTTGTGTTTTCATGGGCCACTTAAATGCATCCCTTAGAGCCTTGCAGGCCATATATAAGCTGAGAAATTGTTATTGACAACAAGATTGATGCTGGTGGCAGTTGAGGGTTAAAGACCTGTAATTTATTGAGTTTGTTATATTGCACAATTTTCACCCCTTTTATATGTATCCTGAAATTTCCTCAGTAGCATTTAGGTTGCTGCATGTTAATGAGACTTAAGTATGTGTGTTTGTAATTTGGAGATTATTAGGGAGTCCAGTCTTTATGTATCACATGCAAAATGTGCCCATTGTAGCCTTTGAAATAAACATTACAGCTAAAACCAGGTTTTCCTATAGGAGGTGGGTTCACATATGTCAGGATTCAGAAAGGAACACATACAGTTCACTGAGCCTATCTCTGTAATTTCCTCCAGCCCTACAACACTCAGATATTTGGGCTCCTCCAATTCTGGCCTCTTGAACATCTTAGTCACTCCATCATTGGTGGCTGAGCCTTCAGCTGCCAAGTCTCTAAGCTCTGGATTTCTCTCCCTAAACCTCTCCGCCTCTCTTTTCTTCTTTAAAACGCTCCTTAAAAACCTCTGACATTTGGTCTCCACATGGACTGCAGTGGTTCAAGAAGGCAGCTCACCACCACCTTCTCAAGGGCGATTAGGGATGGGCAGTTAATGCTGGCCTAGCCAGTGACGCCCACATCCCAGGAACAAATATAAAAAAAAATCTGCCCTGACATCTCCTTTGTGGCTTAGTGTAAAGCTTTGTTTGATAATACTCCTGTGAAGTGACGTGAGACATTTTACTACATTAAAGGTGCTATAGAAACATAAGTTGTTGTTGTAGATGAGTTTGTGCAGACAGAAAGCTCACTGCAATTGTGGTTGCTTTCAAATGCTCCTTGGCACTTGATCTAGTGCAGGGGACAAGCAAAAAAAGAAAAGAGCTCTTGGAGATGCCAGATGGCATCAAGGATGTATTGACAAGACTTGCTGCTATGCTACCCATAACAGCCACAGGCCCACTCACAACGACTGAAGCTCACTGGCTCCAGGGGCTGCAGCTTAGCAGTGAGATAATTACAAAGCACTCACTGTTTGTGACAAACTAATGTAAGTCACGGTGTTAGGATAAAATGAAATCATCTGTCTTACATCCTGTGAGCTCAACCTTCTCATGCCCCTTCCAATTGAATGCCACTACATAACAGAAGTGGTTGTTCAAAGAGAAGCTGCTGAACATGAGATTGTTTTTCAGACTTTTGACAATATCTTGCCTGCATGTAAATCAAAATTCTTGTGCCATTTTATTTGGCAAGGATGGCAGCAGCACCCCAAGCAGTAGCTTGGGTGCCCTTGCAGTTTGCTGTGGATAAAGCTGTGGCACTATGGTGTCAATCATTCAGTGGTAGAACAGGGATATTAACTGTGTGTATGAAGAATGATGTTGTTGGAATAGGAGGAGAATGCTGGATTGATTGTAAGGTTTTTCTTTTTAATCCAAGTGGCACGCAACAGTTCTGTGGGCAGGGGGATGGGGGCTTCCTATTATTGGCTGGAAAACAGGTGTTTGTGGTTCAAAAAATGACCAGGAGAATGAGTTCAGCAGCTGATAAGGAGGCTTGTAGTTGCCTCCCCTTATCTGTTGCTAAATAAGCCATATTTCAAAAGGGTTGTTGGCACAGTACTAAACACCGTCTTAATCACCCAGTGTAAACACTAACAGCATTCTGCAACAAATACCGAAGCAAAAGAATATTTTTTATTCCAGAAAATGTGCATCAGGCTTTTTTTTTTGCAGGGGAGGGGAACATTTTGCCTCTGAAGTTCCTTGAAACTCATGGGGAGGTTGATGGCATTATCTTGTTTGTGTGAGGCTCAGGCAGAACAGTGATATCATCCAGCCATTTGTGGTGATTTGCAACTTACACTGTATCTCTCCTTCACTACAAATTATTGGAGTTTTTACACGCGTACATTTATTTATTTTATTTATTTAGAGATACAGCACTGAAACAGGCCCTTCGGCCCACCGAGTCTGTGCCGACCATCAACCACCCATTTTATACTAATCCTACATTAATCCCATATTCCTACCATATCCCCACCTTCCCTCAATTCCCCTACCACCTACCTATACTAGGGGCAATTTATAATGGCCAATTTACCTATCAACCTGCAAGTCTTTGGCTGTGGGAGAAAATAACTTAGCTTTAAAGAACGAGAGATAGCTCAGTTTGTAGATCATCAGACTTTCAATCTGAGTCCAGGGTTCAAGTCCCTGTATGAGCGTGGCTTCTAAATCATGATACTTAATTGCCACATTTGGCAGCCTGTTGAAACATGTACTCGTGCAGGCTGGTTAGCACATGGTGTTAACAATCTCAAGTTCGCAGGTCAATTCCTGTACAGGCCAACTCTGTTGACTGCCACTGCCTTACCTGAGTGGTAACCATTGCAATTTCCCCTCATAGTTTGAACTCTATCTTATTTTTCTGTGGAACCAGTGACTGTGGAGCATTTGGATTTTCAAAATGCAGCTGATAAGGTGCCACACAAGAGGTTCATACCACAAAATTAGGGCTTATAGAATCATAGAATAGTTCCAGCACAGAAGGAGGCCTTTCAGCCCCTCATGTCTGTATTGGCTCTCTGCAAGAGCAACTCACTAGTCCCACTCTTTTCCCTATAGCACTACAAATTATTTCTCTTCAGATAATTATCCAATTCTCTTTTGAAACCCATGATTGAACCTTCCTTCACCACACCCTCAGGCAGTGCATTCCAAATCCTAACCATTTGCTGCGCAAAAAGTTTTTCCTCCTATCGCTGTTGTTTCTTTTGCCAATCACCTACAATTGATGAAATCTGGTTCTGGATCCTTCCGCCAATGGAAACAGTTTCTCCCTCTCTACTCTGTCCAGACCCCTCATCATTTTGAACACTTCCATCAAATTCCTCTCAAACTTCTCTTCTCCAAGGAGAACAGTCCCTGCTTCTCCAATCTATCCACATAACTGAAGTTCCTCATCGCTGGAACTATTCTCATGAATCTTTTCTGCACCCTTTCTAATGCCTTCACATCTTTCCGAAAGTGTGGTGTCCATAACTGGACACAATATTCCAGTTGAGGCTGAACCAGTGCTTTATACAGGTTTATCATAACTTTCTTGTTTTTGTACTCTATGCACCTATTTATAAAGTTAAGCATCCCATATGCTTTATTAACCACTTTCTCAACCTGCCCTACAACCTTCAGTGATTTGTGCACATATACCCCCAGATTCTTCCGCTCCTGCACCCCCTTTAGAATTGTTCCATTAATTTGTATTGCCTCTCCTCATTCTTCCTATCAAAATGAATCACTTCACTCTTCTCTGCATTAAATTTCCTCTGCCACTTGAATGCCCATTCCACCAGCCTGCCTATGTCCTCTTGAGGTTTATCACTATCCTCCTCACAGTTCACAATATTTCCAAGTTTGTGCCATCTGCAAATTTTGAGAGTTCCCTGTATACCCAAGTTTAGATAATTAATATATATCAAGAAAAGCAGGGGTCCTAACATTGACCCACTGTGTACCCCACTATATACCTTCCTCCAGTCTGAAAAACAACTGTTTAAAACTACTCTCTTTTTCCTGTCACTCAGCCAATTTTGATTCTATGCTGCTACAGTCCCTTTTATTCCATGAACTGTAACTTTGCTGACAAGCTTGTTACGTGGCACTTTGTCAAACGCCTTTTGGAAGTTCATGTACACCACATCAACCCCATTACCCTTACCAACCCTTTCTATTGCCTCATCAAAAAACTCAAGCAATTTAGTTAGACATGATTTGCCATGGGATCAGGGTAATATATTAGCATGGACTGAAGATTGGTAAATGGACAGAAAGCAGAGAGTAGGAATAAAAGGGGCATTTTCGGGTTGGCAGGCTGTAATTAGTGTGTTACCATAAGGATCAGTGCTATTTACAATCTACATCAATGACTTAGATGACGGGACTGAGTGCAATGTATCCAAGTTTGCTGACAATACAATGTTAAGTAGGAAAGTAAGCTTTGAGGAGGACACAAAGAGGCTGAAAAGAGATATAGATAGGTTGAGTAAGTGGGCAATAATGTGCCAGATGGAATATAATGTGGGGAGTGTGAAGTGAGTAGGAAAAATAGAAAAGCAGAATATCTTTTAAATGGTGAAAGACTGGGAAATATTGGTATTCAGAGTGATTTGGGTGTCCTTGTACATGAATCACAGAAAATTATTATGCAGGTACAGCAAGCAATTAAGAAGGCAAATGGTATGTTATGCTTCAATTGCTTTGTAATAAAGGCTAAGAGTAAATAAGCTTTCCTACAATTATATGGGGCTTTGGTGAGATCACACTTGCACTACTGTGCACAGTTTTGGTCTCCTTACCTAAGGAAGGATGTACTTGCCTTAGACTGAGTACAATGAAAGTTCACTAGACTGATTCCTGGAATGAGAATAAAAGAAAAATACTGCGGATGCTGGAAATCTGAAACAAAAACAAGAAATGCTGGAATCACTCAGCAGGTCTGGCAGCATCTGTGGAAAGAGAAGCAGAGTTAACGTTTCAGGTCAGTTCCGAAGAAGGGTCACTGACCCGAAACGTTAACTCTGCTTCTCTTTCCACAGATGCTGCCAGACCTGCTGAGTGATTCCAGCATTTCTTGTTTTTGTTCCTGGAATGAGAAGATTGTCCTATGAGGAGTGATTGAGTAAACTAAGCCTATATTCCCCAGAATTTAGAAGAATGAGAGGTGATCCAATTGAAACATATAAAATTCTTAAGGGGTTTGACAGGGGAGACACCAGAAGGCTGTGTCTCCTGTCTGGGGAGTCTTAAACTAGAGGTCACAATCTCTGAATAAGAGGTCAGCCATTTAGAGCTGAAATGAGGAAAAATTTCTTCACTCAAAGGGTTGCGAATCTTTGCACTTCTTTACCCCAGAGAACTGTGGATGCTCATTCACTGATTACAGTGAAGACAGAGATCAATAGATTTTTGATACGATGGAAATTAAGGGATATGGGGATAGTGTGGCAAGGTGAGTGGAGGTAGAAAATCAGCTGTGATTTTATTGAATGGCTGAGCAGGCTTCTGTTCCTATTTCTAATGTTCTAATAATGCAATGTTAAGGAGTTTTCAGGCATGGTGATTTCTTGGAACTGGTAGATTGTGTCTGCTTTAAACAACAGAGAAGAAAATTAAATGTTATAGGCATTATAACTGGAAATAACTATCCAATTAAATTTGAAATGGTTAATGTATTAAATAGACAAGAATTCTAGCAATCAGTTTTACAGTTCTCTGAATATCTAACCAGTAAAGCTTTGCATTGTAATCCACGTGGAATGGATTTAAATAATAAAAGATGCTATTTGTGGCGTTTTAAAAGTCTGACGCTTGAAAATGTCATGACATTTGAAATCATTGGTAAGTCATGGGATCACTGCTACAAAATGCTATGAGCAGGGATGTGATAACATAATCTTAGAAAATGTGATGATGATATCATAAATTACAACAAATTGAACATGGAAACAGCCAAGCACTACTATCTTTTCAATTCTACGAATAAACATAATTCTGAAATGCTTTATTATAGTTACAACATAGGAAAGCAATTTTGTCACATCGTCCATTGCTAAGTGAGAGGCTTGGTGACTGTCATACAGTCACATTTTTGACATTTACTGCAGGTAATACCACAAAATAGCTGAAATCATTTTCATTATGCTAGCCCTTCACCTTCTAGTTCCTACTGATAAGGATTCAAGCATATTCAAGTAGAAATGCAAATCCATTTCCAAGGACACAGAGCATTACTTAATGTAGTCAGTTCGACTGTGGCGGTCCCTGTGTAATAATCTTTATGTGAGGTAAGTAGAGGAGAAATGCTTCTAATGAAAAGCTTTTCAACATTTCTTCCCCAAAGAAAGAGCAAATTGATGATAGATCATTCATGTTTGATTTTGCTATTGCAAAGGCTAGCTTGATTGCATGGTACTTGTCTGTCATTTTCTTCCATGCAATAAACTGTGAAGCTCTGGTGTCAGTGCTCAGAGCAGTGCAAAAAGCACAAGCTTATTCATGGACCATCTTATTATGGTTTTGATAAATGAGTATTATAGATTAAAATACACATGCAAGTATGAGGAATGGATTTTGTTTGTGTGAATCTTTCACAGTAACAGATCGGGTATCAGTATGGATTACTGATATAGTTTCTTGAATTACAAAGTGCAACAGCAATCAATCATGGAACCTAGAATGCCACAACTGACCTGCACAGACTTAGCAATCTTGTCCTTCACTATTATTTCTATATATACTCCTATGGTTTGAAAGTGAATGAAAGGTGTTCCAGAATAAATAGATATATTTTCATGTTGAGTAAATGTATTTTCTTTGGCTAAAATATGTTCATTAATTGACTTCTCTTTGTTTCTCTTCTCAATAGTATCACTGTGGACAGTTACATTTAAATTTTGGTTGAATCTAGACTATTATCGTGATGAACTAAAAGATCACGTTTTATCATTCTTATTTATTGTTTTGTCCAACTGGTAATATTGGAGATGATGGACCTGCATGGAGCCCACTTAGATTAGTTTTAACTAGGCCATCACCACTCTCTCTTTTCCTCAAAGGTAAGCATGTAACTGTTCACAGGAAGAACAAACAAAGAACAAAGAACAGTACAGCACAGGAATAGGCCATTCGGCCCTCCAAGCCTGCACCGATCTTGATGCCTGCCTAACCTAAAACCTTCTGCACTTCCAGGGTCCGTATCCCTCGAATCCCATCCTATTTAAGGAAAATCCCAAAGCCTTTTATTCATATATAAGGAGCAAGAGGGTAACTAGAGAAAGGATTGGCCCACTCAAGGACAAAGGAGGAAAGTTATGCGTGGAGTCAGAGAAAATGGGTGAGATTCTAAACGAGTACTTTGCATTGGTATTCACCGAGGAGAGGGACATGAAGGATGTTGAGGTTAGGAACAGATGTTTGATTACTCTAGGTCAAGTCGGCATAAGGAGGGAGGAAGTGTTGGGTATTCTAAAAGGCATTAAGGTGGACAAGTCCCCAGGTCCAGATGGGATCTATCCCAGGTTTCTGTGGGAAGCGAGAGAGGAAATAGCTGGGGCCTTAACAGATATCTTTGCAGCATCCTTAAACACGGGTGAGGTCTCGGAGGACTGGAGAATTGCTAATGTTGTCCCCTTGTTTAAGAAGGCTAGCAGGGATAATCCAGGTAATTATAGACCGGTGAGCTTGACGTCAGTGGTAGGGAAGCTGCTGGAGAAGATACTGAGGGATAGGATCTATTCCCATTTGGAAGAAAATGGGCTTATCAGTGATAGGCAACATGGTTTTGTGCAGGGAAGGTCATGTCTTACCAACTTAATAGAATTCTTTGAGGAAGTGACAAAATTGATTGATGAGGGAAGGGCTGTAGATGTCATATACATGGACTTCAGTAAGGCATTTGATAAGGTTCCCCATGGTAGGCTGATGGAGAAAGTGAAGGCGCATGGGGTCCAAGGTGTACTAGCTAGATGGATAAAGAACTGGCTGGGCAACAGGAGACAGAGAGTAGCAGCGGAAGGGAGTTTCTCAAAATGGAGACGTGAGACCAGTGGTGTTCCACAGGGATCCGTGCTGGGACCACTGTTGTTTGTGATATACATAAATGATTTGGAGGAAGGTATAGGTGGTCTGATTAGCAAGTTTGCAGACGACACTAAGATTGGTGGAGTAGCAGATAGTGAAGGGGACTGTCAGAGAATACAGCAGAATATAGATAGACTGGAGAGTTGGGCAGAGAAATGGCAGATGGAGTTCAATCAGGGCAAATGCGAGGTGATGCATTTTGGAAGATCCAATTCAAGAGTGAAGTATACAGTAAATGGAAAAATCCTGGGGAAAATTGATGTACAGAGAGATTTGGGTGTTCAAGTTCATTGTTCCCTGAAGGTGGCAACGCAGGTCAATAGAGTGGTCAAGAAGGCATACGGCATGCTTTCCTTCATCGGACGGGGTATTGAGTACAAGAGTTGGCAGGTCATGTTACAGTTGTATAGGACTTTGGTTCGGCCACATTTGGAATACTGCGTGCCGTTCTGGTCGCCACATTACCAAAAGGATGTGGATGCTTTGGAGAGGGTGCAGAGGAGGTTCACCAGGATGTTGCCTGGTATGGAGGGCGCTAGCGATGAAGAGAGGTTGAGTAGATTAGGATTATTTTCATTAGAAAGATGGAGGTTGAGGGGGGACCTGATTGAGGTGTACAAAATCATGAGAGGTATAGACAGGGTGGATAGCAAGAAGCTTTTTCCTACAGTGGGGGATTCAATTACTAGGGGTCACGAGTTCAAAGTGAAAGGGGAAAAGTTTAGGGGGGATATGCGTGGAAAGTTCTTTACGCAGAGGGTGGTGGGTGCCTGGAACGCGTTGCCAGCGGAGGTGGTAGACGCGGGCACAATAGCGTCTTTTAAGATGTATCTAGACAGATACATGAATGGGCAGGAAGTAAAGAGATACAGACCCTTAGAAAATAGGCGACAGGTTTAGATAGAGGATCTGGATCGGCGCAGGCTTGGAGGGCCGAAGGGCCTGTTCCTGTGCTGTAAATTTCTTTGTTCTTTGTTCTTTGTTCTATTCATGTATTTGTCAAGATGCCTCTTAAACGTCTCTATGGTACCTGCTTCCACCACCTCCACCGGCAACACGTTCCAGGCACTCACCACCCTCTGTGTAAAGAACTTGCCTCGCACATCCCCTCTAAACTTTGCCCCTCTCACCTTAAACCTATGTCCCCTAGTAACTGACTCTTCCACCCTGGGAAAAAGCATCTGACTATCCACTCTGTCCATGCCGCTTATAACTTTGTAAACCTCTATCATGTCGCCCCTCCACCTCCGTCATTCCAGTGAAAACAATCCGAGTTTATCCAACCTCTCCTCATAGCTAATGCCCTCCAGACCAGGCAACATCCTGGTAAACCTCTTCTCTACCCCCTCCAAAGCCTCCACGTCCTTCTGGTAGTGTGGCGACCAGAATTGCATACAATATTCTCAGTGTGGCCTAACTAAAGTTCTGTACAGCTGCAGCACAACTTGCCAATTTTTATACTCTATGCCCCAACCGATGAAGGCAAGCATGCCGTACGCCTTCTTGACTACCTTATCCACCTGCGTTGCCACTTTCAGTGACCTGTGGACCTGTACGCCCAGATCTCTCTACCTGTCAATACTCCTAAGGGTTCTGCCATTTACTGTATACTTCCCATCTGCATTAGATCTTCCAAAATGCATTACCTCACATTTGTCCGGATTAAACTCCATCTGCCATTTCTCCGCCCAAGTCTCCAACCGATCTACATCTTGCTGTATCCTCTGACAATCCTCATCACTGTCCGCAACTCCACTAACCTTTGTGTCGTCCGCAAACTTACTAATCAGACCAGCTACATTTTCCTCCAAATCATTTATATATACTACAAACAGCAAAGGTCCCAGCACTGATCCCTGCGGAACACCACTATTCACATCCCTCCATTCAGAAAAGCACCCTTCCACTGCTACTCTCTGTCTTCTATGACTGAGCCAGTTCTGTATCCATCTTTCCAGCTCCCATCTGATCCCATGTGACCTCATCTTTTGTAACAGTCTGCCATGAGGGACCTTGTCAAAGGCTTTACTGAAGTCCATATAGATAACATCCACTGCCCTTCCTTCATCAATCATCTTTGTCACTTCCTCAAAAAACTCAATCAAATTAGTGAGATACGACCTCCCCTTCACAAAACCACGCTGCTTCTTGCTAATAAGTCCATTTGTTTCCAAATGGGAGTAAATCCTGTCCCAAAGAATCCTCTCTAATAATTTCCCTTCCACTGACGTAAGGCTCACCGGCCTATAATTTCCTGGATTATCCTTGCTACCCTTCTTATACAAAGGAACAACATTGGCTATTCTCCAGTCCTCTGGGACCTCACCTGTAGCCAATGAGGATGCAAAGATTTCTGTCAAGGGCCCAGCAATTTCTTCCCTTGCCTCTCTCAGTATTCTGGGGTAGATCTCATCAGGCCCTGGGGACTTATCTACCTTAATGCTTTGCAAGACACCCAACACCTCCTCCTTTTTGATAATGAGATGACTGAGACTATATACACTCCCTTCCCTAGGCTCATCATCCACCAAGTCCTTCTCCTTGGTGAATACTGATGCAAAGTACTCATTTAGTACCTCGCCCATTTCCTCTGGCTCCACACATAGATTCCCTTCTCTGTCCTTGAGTGGGCCAACCCTTTCCCTGGTTACCCACTTGCTCTTTATATACGTATAAAAAGCCTTGGGATTTTCCTTAATCCTGTTTGCCAATGACTTCTCATAACCCCTTTTAGCCCTCCTGACTCCTTGCTTAAGTTCCTTCCTACTGTCTTTATATTCCTCAAGGGATTCGTCTGTTCCTAGCATTCCAGCCCTTACGAATGCTTCCTTTTTCTTTTTGACTAGGCTCACAATATCCCACGTTATCCAAGGTTCCCGAAACATGCCAAACTTATCCTTCTTCCTCACAGGAACATGCCGGTTCTGGATTCTAATCAACTGACGTCTGAAAGACTCCCACATGTCAGATGTTGATTTACCCTCAAATAGCTGCCCCCAATCTAAATTCTTCAGTTCCTGCCCAATATTGTTATAATTAGCCTTCCGCCAATTTAGCACCTTCATCCGAGGACTACTCTTATCCTTATCCACAAGTACCTTAAAACTTATGGAATTATGGTCACTGTTCCCGAAATGCTCCCCTGTTGAAACTTCGACTACCTGGCCGGGCTCATTCCCCAATACCAGGTCCAGTACGGCCCCATCCCTAGTTGGACTGTCTACGTATTGTTTCAAGAAGCCCTCCTGGATGCTCCTTACAAATTCTGCCCCATCTAAGCCCCTAGCACTAAGTGAGTCCCAGTCAATATAGGGGAAGTTAAAATCACCCACCACTACAACCCTGTTACCTTTACATCTTTCCAAAATCTGTCTACATATCTGCTCCTCTACCTCCTGCTGGCTGTTGGGAGGCCTGTAATAAAACCCCCAACATCATGACTCCACCTTTCCTATTCCTGAGCTCCACCCATATTGCCTCGCTGCATGACCCCTCTGAGGTGTCCTCCCGCAGTACAGCTGATATTCTCCTTAACCAGTAATGCAACTCCCCCACCCCTTTTACATCCCCCTGTATCCCGCCTGAAGCTGCCAATCCTGTCCTTCCCTCAACCAAGTCTCTGTAATAGCAACAACATCATAGTTCCAAGTACTAATCCAAGCTCTAAGTTCATCTGCCTTACCTGTTATACTTCTCGCATTGAAACAAATGCACTTCAAACCACCAGTCCCGCTGTGCTCCGCAACATCTCCCTGCCTGCTCTTCCTCTTAGTTTTACTGGCCTTATTTACTAGTTCCCCCTCATTTATTTCACTTGCTGTCCTACTGCTCTGGTTCCCACCCACCGGCCACACGAGTTTAAACTCTCCCGAGTGACGCTAGCAAACCTCGCAGCCAGGATATTTGTGCCCCTCCAGTTTAGATGCAACCCGTCCTTCTTGTACAGGTCCCATCTGTCCCTGAAGAGATCCCAATGGTCCAGATATCTGAAACCCTCCCTTCTACACCAGCTGTTCAGCCACATGTTTAGCTGCACTATCTTCCTATTTCTAGCCTCACTGGCACGTGGCACAGGGAGTAATCCCGAGATTACAACCCGAGAGATCCTGTCTTCTAACTTTCTACCTAACTCCCTAAACTCCCCCTGCAGGACTCGTCACTCTTCCTGCCTATGTCGTTGGTACCGATGTGTACCACAACCTCTGGCTGTTCACCCTCCCTCTTCAGAAGCTCTTATTCTCCAGAAGAGAGCTTTTCTAACCATTTCTATATAATTTACTGGAAGTGAACACCATTGTGGGGTAAAGTACTGTAAATTGCAGAACAATTTAGCCTTGTTTGTGTTTTCCATATAGCATCTTTAAAAAAAAACCCTTTTTGGCAGAAATGTAGAATTATACCACATATTGGCACTGCTGAGGAAACTTAACATTTCAGCTCAAGTCGAAGGCCTGATTCTTGCTTTGCTGGCAGTTGTCACAGGATTTAATTCTCCAAGCTGCTACCTGCCAAGTACAGCTTTGTACTCAGCCAGTATTGGAGTTGAGAATTCAAATCACTTCTCAACCTGCATCTAGAAATAAGCAAGATGCAAATGCCTGTTTCAGTGCAGTCACTCATTCACTGAACTTCCTTTAATTTAGCACCAGGTAAACAAGAACAAGGGTATTTGTTGGAGCTGCAATTGGAGGTCTCCTCGGAGTCCAGCGCAAATGTGTTTTTTTTGCATTTCTCCTTATGAATAGCAATTTAAAAAAGAGTCTAAAAGGAAAATATAAAAGATAACAGCACTTTGCATTCAAAGCACATACCCCTACAGAATAGTACAGAATCATTGCTGCACTATGAGAGGTGTTCTCAATGATATGGTAAGTAAACACACTATTTCGTATGATAAGGGTAGCAGATTCAATCTCCTGTCTGCCTTCTGAGCTGCTCTTAGCCAGTATGGTGCTGGGTGGTTGCTTTCATTAGCCTCAGCATTCCTGAGCTACAAAGAGAAATTAAAAGAAAATGATCAGGCCAAGCTTCTTCCCATTGTTTACTGCTGGAAAGTGCAAATATGTGAACAAAAAGTGAAGGCACTTTTTGTGAAGTCAGGCTTGAATGTGAAGGACCCCTTGGTTGAATACTCTATTGATAATCCTATCTATTCTCACATTTGAAGTGAGGTACCAGGAATCAACTGAAACCTAAGACATTGTTCTCTGGTGTGAACCATCAGTTTATAGAGAGGGTGAGGAGAAAGGTAGAAAATGGCAGAGAAAATGTGCTTCAAGGAATACCACTGTTTCTGGTTGAGTGCCCCATGTTCCAATAATTCTCTACATAAAAATAAATCTCAAGCTCTCCCTTCAGTGCTTTGATGATAAACTTAAACTTGTTAATTACTAATGCTTTGACCTGTGGAATTTCTTTTTTTTGATTTACCTTATCATAGCCTCTCATAAACCTGAACATCTCTATCAAAATTTTTCTTGATCTTATTTGCTGCAATAAAAAGTGTCCCAGTTTCTTTCGCTTGTCCTCATAACTAAAGGCCCTAATCTTCATGAATCTCTTCTAAGCCAAACCTCCTTTGACAGCGCCTTCCAAACCTGCGACCTCGAACACCTAGAAGGACATGGGTAGCAGACGCATGGGAACACCATCACCTGCAAGCTTCCCTTGCTGGATCAAAAATCTGGAACTCCATCCCAGATGGCACTGTGGGTGTTCTTACACCACATGGACTGCAGTTGTTGAAGAAGGCAGCTCACCACCACTTTCTCAAGGGCAATTAGGGATGGACAATAAATGCTGGCCTAGCCAGCGATGCTCAAATCCCATTAACGAATAAAAAAATGAAGCCCTTCAATGGCCTTCAAACCTTTCTTGAAGGCACCCATGACACAATGAGGGCAAAACGGGTTACTATCAGTGGCAAATTGGCAGTTATCAATGAAAAAGGAAAATAAAATTGGGTGTGATGTAAAACAGGCTGCCAATTTTCTATCTGTGTTATTTGACTAAAATAAATAGTACCTTTGTGATATTAATAAAGGTCCCTGATTTGCCAATTTTGGGTTAAATAGTCATGTTAAGTAGCAATATGCACATCAGCTACAAGATGACCCATATTAATATCAGCCGAGTGGCAGCAGTCTCTTGGTCAATGAAAGAAGGCAAACTAATGCTCTGGTTAGAAGGAATGAACCTAATAATAGCAAGACAGGAACACGGAGTAGACAATTAAACCTCAAAACTGGTCTGTCATTCAATTAGATCATGGCTAATCTGTATCTCAACTCAATTTACCCACCTTAATTCCATAGCCCTTCTTAATTAACAAAAATCTATCAATCTCATGTTTGGAATTTTCAATTGAGCTAGCCTCAATACCTTTTGCGGGGAGAAAGTGCCAGATTTCCATAACCCTGTGTGTGCAGGAGAGTTTCCTGACATCACCCTTTAATTTCAAGCTTATGCCTCCTTGTTCTGGACCCCAAACAGAGGAAATAGTTTCTATCGACTCCATAAAATACTTTAATGATTTTAAACACCTTGGCTGGAATTTTACCCTTGGCCAATGGGAGTCGTCCACCGACTGAAAAGTTGGTGGCAATCCCGCCTCTGCTTGGCCTGGGGATCCGGACTGCATTTTGCGGTTCCCAGGCCCTTAATTGGTCTGAGGCAGGACTTCCACCTCATTGAGGCAGGAAGTCCCGCCTAACGGAGCTGCTGGCCAATAAGTGGGTTGGCAGCTCTCTGTCCTAGCAGCACCACTGGGAGCGGTGGCCACTGCTGGGACTGCAACCCAGCTGAAGATGAAAGATGTCGGGGAGCCCCAGAGAACCGGGAAGCTTTTGGGGCCTCGCTGGGGGCAATCGGTTAGGCCCTGGCGATGCAAGTGTGGTCGATTAGTGGGATGGGGCAGTGTTGGGCGTTGGGGATGGTTGGGGCATCAGGGGCAGCCTTCCATCGGGCACAATGTGCCTGATCAGGAGGACCCTCCATCCAGGCCGTCAGAAAGCCACCTACTTTTAACAGGTGGCTTTTCTCGGGCCTGGCCCGCTGCCAACCAAGGGTAAAATCCCCGTGAAGGCGGGTGGAGGCCCTCAAGTGTCTGTTAACTGGCCACTTAAGGGCTTTGATTGGCCTGGGGTGGGCGGGCCGTTTATCGCTGCCGCTGCCCTGCATAAAATGGCGGCGGAGAAGGGAGCATGTTGGGAAGGGCACCCCTGAGCCTCCCTCTCCATTTTACGCACCGCCCCCTCATCCTGCCACCATCCCGCTCTTGGGGGGGGTGGGAAAAGGGGTAAAATTCCGGTGCTCAATTCAGTCACTCATTAGTATTCTATACTCAAGTGATTACAAGCATAATCTATTCAATCTGTCCTCATAATGTCACCCTTTTAGCCCCTTCTGTACTGCAATACCTCCAAGACTAATTACATCCTTCCTGAGATGCAGTGTCCAGAACTGAATGCAAGACAGCAAAGGTGGTCTAATCAGACAATCATAGCATAGAAAAACTGGATATGTAGCTCTCTATTCCTTCATCAAAGTCATTAACAAACATAGGTCAAGAGCTGAGGCCCCACTACAGATCCCTGGGGGACACCACTAGTCACATCCTGCCAATTAGATAGCAGTATCTAAAGAAAAAGGTCATAAGACAAGCAGATGTAAGAATGGAGCAAGAACCTGTCAAAAGGCAGAATACCAAAGAAGACCCATTATCCCTATCCTATCTCCGAACCAATTTCCTACCCATTGTTATATTCTATAAAGCCAGTTGGTGAAAGATGATACTGAGGCCAATCATTACTCAGTCTTATATTTATTTACAGAGTGAAACATTACAAGCATATACCTCCTAACTCCATCACATACAGGGATGGATTTTATAGTCCTGGTGGCGAGTGTGGAAAATGGCCACTGACCCCCACATGACTCATGCTGCCATGCCACCACGGTTTTGCGACAAGCGGCCACTTTACATATTCATGGCGGCTGCAACACCCCAATCACGTGGCAGGCGGCATTGGCAATGCCCCATTCACAGCTTCACCAGTGCAGAAGCAGGTGCTGGAACCATTTTTAAAAGGCTGTCTGCCCTGCAGACAGTTCAACAAAGTGCAGAGTTCACCCCTTCCCCCACTTCCCTATGCACAAAGTGCAGAGTTCACCCCTTCCCCCACTTCCCGATGCACAAAGTGCAGAGTTCATCCCTTCCCCCCTTCCCTATACATAAAGTGCACAGCTCATCCCTTCCCTATACACAAAGTGCAGAGTTCACCCCTTCCCCCTTCCCAATGCACAAAGTGCAGAGTTCACCCCTTCCCCCACTTCCCGATGCACAAAGTGCAGAGTTCATCCCTTCCCCCCTTCCCTATACATAAAGTGCAGAGCTCATCCCTTCCCTATACACAAAGTGCAGAGTTCACCCCTTCCCCCTTCCCAATGCACAAAGTGCAGAGTTCACCCCTTCCCCCACTTCCCTATGCACAAAGTGCAGAGCTCATCCCTTCCCTATACACAAAGAGCACAGCTCACCCCTTCCCCCTTCCCCCTTCCCAATGCACAAAGTGCAGAGTTCGCCCCTTCCCCACCTTCCCTATGCACAAAGTGCAGAGTTCCCCCCTTCCCCTCCCTTCCCTATGCACAAAGTGCAGAGTTCACCCCTTCCCCCACTTCCCTGTGCACAAAGTGCAGAGTTCACCCCTTCCCCCACTTCCCTATGCACAAAGTGCAGAGTTCATCCCTTCCCCCCTTCCCTATACATAAAGTGCAGAGCTCATCCCTTCCCTATACACAAAGAGCAGAGCTCACCCCTTCCCCCTTCCCAATGCACAAAGTGCAGAGTTCGCCCCTTCCCCCACTTCCCGATGCACAAAGTGCAGAGTTCACCCCTTCCCCCCTTCCCTATACATAAAGTGCAGAGCTCATCCCTTCCCTATACACAAAGAGCAGAGTTCACCCCTTCCCCCTTCCCAATGCACAAAGTGCAGAGTTCGCCCCTTCCCCCCCTTCCCTATGCACAAAGTGCAGAGTTCGCCCCTTCTCCCCCTTCCCTATGCACAAAGTGCAGAGTTTACCCCTTCCCCCACTTCCCTATGCACAAAGTGCAGAGTTCACCCCTTCCCCCACTTCCCGATGCACAAAGTGCTGAGTTCATCCCTTCCCCCCTTCCCTAAACATAAAGTGCAGAGCTCATCCCTTCCCTATACACAAAGAGCAGAGCTCACCCCTTCCCCCTTCCCAATGCACAAAGTGCAGAGTTCGCCCCTTCCCCTCACTTCCCTATGTACAAGGTGCAGAGTTCACCCCTTCCCACCTTCCCAATGCACAAAGTGCAGAGTTCGCCCCTTCCCCCACCCTTCCCTATGCACAAAGTGCAGAGTTCACCACTTCTCCCCTTCCCAATGCACAAATGCAGAGTCCACCCCTTCTCCCCTTCCCAATGCACAAAGTGCAGAGTTCACCCCTTCGCCCCTTCCCTATGCACAAAGTGCAGAGTCCACCCCTTCTCCCCGTCCCTATGCACAAAGTGCAGAGTTCACCCCTTCTCCCCTTCCCTATACACAAAGTGCAGAGTTCACCCCTTCTCCCCTTCCCAATGCACAAAGTGCAGAGTCCACCCCTTCTCCCCTTCCCAATGCACAAAGTGCAGAGTTAACCCCTTCGCCCCTTCCCTATGCACAAAGAGCAGAGTCCACCCCTTCTCCCCTTCCCTATACACAAAGTGCAGAGTTCACCCCTTCTCCCCTTCCCAATGCACAAAGTGCAGAGTTCATCCCTTCCCCCCTTCCCTATACACAAAGTGCAGAGTTCATCCCTTCTCCCCTTCCCAATGCACAAAGCGCAGAGTTCACCCCTTCTCCCCTTCCCAATGCACAAAGTGCAGAGTTCACCCCTTCTCCCCTTCCCAATGCACAAAGTGCAGAGTTCACCCCTTCACCCCTTCCCTATGCACAAAGAGCAGAGTCCACCCCTTTTCCCCTTCCCTATACACAAAGTGCAGAGTTCACCCCTTCTCCCCTTCCCAATGCACAAAGTGCAGAGTTCATCCCTTCCCCCCTTCCCTATACACAAAGTGCAGAGTTCATCCCTTCTCCCCTTCCCAATGCACAAAGTGCAGAGTTCACCCCTTCTCCCCTTCCCAATGCACAAAGTGCAGAGTTCACCCCTTCTCCCCTTCCCAATGCACAAAGTGCAGAGTTCACCCCTTCTCCCCTTCCCAATGCACAAAGTGCAGAGTTCACCCCTTCTCCCCTTCCCTATACACAAAGTGCAGAGTTCACCCCTTCCCCCCTTCCCTGTGCACAAAGTGCAGAGTTCACCCCTTCCCCCCTTCCCTGTGCACAAAGTGCTGAGTTCACCCCTTCCCGATGCACAAAGAGCAGAGTTCACCCCTTCTCCCCTTCCCAATGCACAAAGTGCAGAGTTCACCCCTTCCCCCCTTCCCAATGCACAAGTGCAGAGTTTACCCCTTCCCCCCTTCCCTATGCACAAAGTGCAGAGTTCACCCCTTCCCCCCTTCCCAATACACAAAGTGCAGAGTTTACCCCTTCTCCCCTTCCCAATGCACAAAGTGCAGAGTTCACCCCTTCCCCCCTTCCCAATGCACAAAGTGCAGAGTTCACCTCTTCCCCCCTTCCCGATGCACAAAGTGCAGAGTTCATCCCTTCCCCCCTTCCCGATACACAAAGTGCAGACTTCACCCCTTCTCCCCCTTCCCTAGGCACAAAGTGCAGAGTTCACCCCTTCTCCCCTTCCCAATGCACAAAGTGCAGAGTTCCCTCATACCCCTCCTTCCCTATACACAAAGTGCAGAGTTCACCCCTTCCTCTCCTTCCCCATGCACAAAGTGCAGAGTTCACCCCTTCCCCTCCTTCCCTATGCACAAAGTGCAGAGTTCCCTCATACCCCACCTCGGTGGCGTCAGCTTTCCCTGGACTGGAAAGTGAAGGCGCGCGAATGCCGCTCATCACACTGAGGAGCGGGAACTGAAAATAAGAATGCTACATTTTATATTTTAATTAATGTAAATATTTTATTTAAATATGCGATGTTGGGTCCCTTCGCAGAGTGGCGGAGGGACCATCACTGAGCTTCCCCGCCGCCAGGAAGATCAGACCCAACAATCCCGGCATCAGGTTCTGTGGCGGCCGCTGCTGCTCTGATCTTCCTGCCCCAGTCCCCTCCCCTCCCAACCCCACCCCCAGCGCCAGCACCACAGAACATGATGTCAGATTGGGAACAAAATCCAGCCCACAGTTTCTGTAAGTGGCTCTTTATATGTGCTCAAGTAAAACCCCAAATAATGCCCTCCACCTGCATATAATTAAACACAATTGATGTACAATTAACATCCATGTCAATAGCTTGCCTCCAATTCCATGCACTTTCACTTTGCAAACAGTTTCTTTCATGGAAACTTATCAAATGCCTTCTGGAAGTCCATAATAATAATACCCATAGACAGTGCCTTATCTACCATGTTAGTAACCTCCTCAAAAAATTCAACCAGTTAGACATAACCTATCCTTCACAAATCCATGGTGCCTCTCTCTGATCAATTCATGTTTGCCCAAGTGCTCAGTCACTCCATCCTTATAACAGATTCTAGTAACTTCCTGATCAAAAGACTAATAGGCAAATAATTTCAGAGTCTCACTCTCCCACCTTTCTTAGACCCTTCTTAAATAATGGAATGACATTGGCAATTTCCCAAATTCAGGCAAGAGGAAAATCCACTTAGGGGCCACCCACTACAATTTGCCCAAAACAAAGGGTTGAATCTACCTCAAATTCTTGGCCCTCCAGGTGAAAATGAAGCTTCTCAGTCTCTCCAGTCTTTGAAATTTTGAGGCCTCGAAATATATATATAATTATAACTCATGTTATTTAATTTTTAGGTGTATGGTTTTTGTTTGTTTACCATATTTTCTAAGTGCCATTTCTTCATGTTATTTTCAATGTTTACTTTTGTTTCCTAGTTTTGTACCAGACATTAGCCAATTAATTATTCTATGAGTCAGAAACCAGAGCTTCCTGCGAATTGAGTTTGTGATATCTAAATCAGTGCCTTTTGGCCAAATTTCATGGACTTTCATTGTTAGAAAAAACAAACTTCAAGCAACAGGCTAACTACAATTTTACCACTGAACCCAAGAAGAAAATTGAATATGTAGTACATGTGAATAAACACATGTTTCTTGATGTAGGCTGTTTCACTAAGCTGGGTTCCAGGTGGGATAACTGGCGCCAAGAGAGATTCCACCACTGCCAGAGCAGGGAAGTGTGGACACCCGCTGCAGCACCATAAGAAAGGAGACTGTTTAAAGATTGCAGTAGAGTCCTGAGATCATAGAATCATAGAATGGTGACAGCACAGAAGGAGGCCATTCAACCCATCGTGTCCATGCCTGCTCTCTGCAAGACAACTCAGCTCGTCTCACTCCCCTGCCTTTTCCCTGTAGCCCTGCAAATTTTTTCTCTTCAGATAATTATCCAGTTCTCTTTTGAAGGCCTCGATTGAATCTGCCTCCACCACAATTTCAGGCAGTGCATTCCAGATCCTAACCACTCTCTGTGAAAAAAGGTTTTTCGTCATGTCGCTGTTGCTTCATTTATCAATCAGCTTAAATTGGTGTCCTCTGGTTCTGGACCCTTCAGCCAATGGGAACAGTTTCCAGTCCCCTCATTGTTTTGAATACCTCGATCAAATCTCCTCTTCTCCAAACAGAATAGACCCAGCTTCTCCAAACTATCCAGGAAACTGAAGTTCCTCATCCCTCATTCTCGTGAATCTTATCTAGACTCTTGCTAAAGCCTTCACATTCTTCCTTAAAGTGTGACGCCCAGAACTGGACTCAATACTCCAATTGAGGCCGAACCAGTGTTTTATACAGGTTTATCATAACTTCCTTGTTTTTGTACTTTATGCACTTATTTATAAAGCCCAGGGTCCCATATGCTTTATTAACCACTTTCTCAATCTGCCCTGTAACCTTCAATGATTTGTGCACCACCTCATATACTTTCTTCCCTAGTCATGCTCATCTCTCCTATGTGGAGAAAAAGAGCAGAGGACCTACCCTTAGGCAGACCACTGCCACGGCACAGCACCCCAGGTTCCTCTGCTCCTGCACCCCCTTTAGAATTGTACCTTTTAATTTATTTAATTTACATTGCCTTTCCTCGTTCCTCCTACCAAAATGAATCACTTCACATTTTTCTGCATTAAATTTCATCTGAACTTGTCTGCCCATTCCACCAGCCTGTCTATGCCTCTTGAAGTTTATCACTATCCTCCTCACAGTTCACAATACTTCCAAATTTTGTGTCATCTGCAAATTTTGAAAATGTGCTCTGTATCCCTAAGTCCAGGGCCGGAATTTTAGGCTCCCGACCTGCTCCCACCTCCTCCGCCATTTTACACAGCTTTCTGATGGCCTGGGTGGGGGGGGAATTGCCCTCATGATCAGGCACCCTGTGCCCGATGGAGGGCCTCCCCCGATGCCCCAAGCACCCCCAACACCCAACACGCCCCCGTCCTCCCCAATCAACCACCCTTGCCTCGCTGGGGCACGACCGATTACCCTCGGCGTGGCCCCAAACACTTATCTTTTCCCGGGGTTGTCCTCCCTCGTCTTCTTGAAACTGGGTTGCAATCCCAGCAATGGTCACTGATCCCGGTGGCACTGCTGGGGCTAAGAACTGCCAGCGTGCTGATTGGCCAGTAGCTCCATTATGTGGGACTTACTGCCTCAATGAGGTGGAAGTCCCGCCTCAGACCAATTAAAGGCCTGGGGTTTGTAAAATGCAGTCTGGATCCCCAGGCCAGGAGGAGGCAGGTTCACAGCTCCCATCCGTCCAGGGTAAAATTCAGCCCTTGGTCATTAATATATATTAAGAAAAGCAAGGGTCCCAATACCGACTCCTGGGGAACCCCACTATATACCTTCTCCAGTCCAAAGCTTGTATTTTGCTTAGGCCATGAATTGAGTTAAACAGGTATGTTTTGGGATCTGAGGAAATGTTCAGGCACTTACCGGATCTAGTAAAGGCCCCAAGATTCAGGAGGGAGCAGATAATTAATTTTGGAAGATATTAAATACTTCATAGAGGTGGCCTGGCAGCTCCTTTGGATAAAATGGCAACAAAGGCTGGAATTACACCAGCTCTCTGGAAACGGGCTGGGAGGCAAGAGGGCTGGTAAATGGTGGCGGAAGGCATCGGGAGGGAAGCCCGACCCCTTCCCGCTGATACGTGATATTCCCAGAAGTACGAATGGCAGGGGCACAGCCGCCCACTGACCGGAGGCTGACTACAAATTAATTCAATTAAGTGGCCAATTAATTGCCACCTTCCACCCCTGCCGACATTTTATCACTGTCAGGGCAGGCCCCTGCTGTATAGGGAGACCACCAGCTAAACCATGGTGGCCACCCAGTGGGTTCCTGGGGGTGGGCCTTTCTTTCTGGGCACTCCATGGCCCATGGAGGGTTTTTCCGGCGGCAATAGCCACTCCTGCGGCCTTGACGCTGCCATTGGAGGGTTCACTCCTCCAATCGCAGGGGTCTGCCTGCCTGGTCCCAACACATTAAGAAAAATCCTTACCCTTAACATAGAGGGTGCCTCTCCTTCTCCCTGCAGTCTCAGCAGTGGCCACCTCTATAGGTGGCATTGCCAAGCTGCCAGCTCTCTGATTGGGTCGGCAGCTCTGAGAGACAGGCTGCCATATTTAATTGGATGGTAATCCCGGCAGCGGCCGCTTAATTGGCTCTCACTGGTGAAATCGCCCTGGGTTCCCGCTGTCTGCCCGCACGGATTCAGGACGCATTTTCGGTCCTGGCAGCAGGACAACCTATCTTCTGGTAAAATCCAGCCCACAAATATTCTAATCTCGAATACATCACCACCTTTTGAGGTGAGGTATTTCAGTGACTGCCTGGTGTCTGAATAAACACTTGGTTTGCATGAATTTATTTTTCCAATAGGACACACATTTAAATGTCAAGAGCCATTCGTATCACCCACACATAAACAATATAATTAGCTGTTTTTCTAAAAATGCTCTGAACTTAATGCATATATTTTATGATTTCCTGCTGCTGTTCCAGAGCTTTATGAAATGAAAGCACATATTATGATTGCCATTAAAATTAATGGATAGTAAAGCATGCTGGGGAAGCTGACGCCCATACCGGAATCCCAACATGCATGAAGCTTTGCCTCTGTAATTTAAAAAGTCTATCCATCATTAGATTTCAGAAGGCCGACAAATGGATGTCATCATTTACTCAAACAAAACTATGTTTATCAGTCAAATTTTACTTATTTTCTGCATTAGCTAGTGACTCCAGTAGAGTACAAATCCATAGATGCTGGTATCTTAGCCAAGTTACCTTTATTCATCAATCTGCAGATGGCACAGTGAAGCTAAATCCTGCCCTCACACAATATCCACTTTCTAGTAAGGTTCCTTGGCCAGGCATTCCCCTTTCACAACTTGAGGGCCAATTGTATCTTATTTTTAACCAATTAGATAATTCAGCACTGTGCAGGGATTGAACTTGGCATCTCCTTGATCTTTGTAACTCATAACCATAATATGCAATGCATTTATCCACTGAGCTATTGGTACAGCCATCATTTGTAGGTCAAATTACTTCCTTTAACACAAAACATTTGCTAAATCTATAAGAACATGAATTACTTTGCAGATAGCATTTTAAAACAACAGTTTGCATAGGGTGGAGAGGAATTAACATTTCTGACTTGAGAATAGATAATCACCTGCACTTGGGATGACAAGTATGTACGGTGTAGTTATCTGTATCCTACCTATTACCGTTAAGACAAAGGGAAAGTTCCAGGTCAGCATGCATAAGAAAAAAAAGAAAGAAGCAAGTCTACCAAGAAAAATATCCTTTGATAATATCTCACAGCCTCCATTCTATAAAATAAAACTGGAAACCCCAAGAGAAATGAATAATTACTTCAGATTAAAATTTTAATGATACCTCAGCCTCCAATTTTAATTTCAAAAGAATAAATTATGATAGTTGGCTTTAATGCAAATGCTGTTACTTTGCCTTCAGTTTGCTTAATAAAGTGCCAATACAGTGTTCCATGTCTAAAGAGAGACAAGTGACATTCACAAAACAGACAATATTTCAATAATCTGTGCAGTGGAAAAGATAGCATGTAAAAATGGCCTGAGCAAAGAAATGGTATCTGAACATTATTGAATAGGTTTCTGTTTGCATTTCACTTAATTTAATGCAACTAGTATAATAATGAAACCTACAAAGTAAATAGGGCTAAATGTTTGGAAATAAATAGTAGACATCTGGATGCAGGCTTTCCAGACAACTTCAATTAAAGATGCTAAATCATGCAAAGAAAAGGCAGTACAATGAGTATATAATGTAACACTGCAGCAATTCAATGTAAAATAAATAGTTTATATAGAATATATATCTATAACATTCATAAATGTTGAAGATAACAGGCAATGTAATCACAAAATAAACTCATGCAGGATACAATCATGCCATTTTAGCAACCACTGATTGAGAGTTTCTCTCTCCGGATGTCCTTCAAGCATGGTAGAAGGACCTTTTCATGTGATGTGTGATGTTGGTTATTGGGCTTGAACAATGCAAAGGGGAAAAAAGAAAAAAATTCTCATACCTTTTGTTGCCAGTCTTAAACAGCTGATTTTGGTCTCCTATGAGTAACGAGAAAAGTATGTGTCATTGTGATACGAACACAAACAGCTTGATTTATTTAATTTAACTGATTGAACCAATATTACTTGCAATTTTGTAGACTACACTGATAGATCACTCTATATTAATCTGGGAGTAGGCAAGTACATGATCTACTCATGGATCTCTGACAGTTCTTGGTTTGACCATACAGAGGTGTATGGAATAGTATGTGATGACTCAGCCTTTGATTTTCTTACCCTTCTTCATTTGGAAATACCTCATTAATGACTGCACAATCAGGTTACCTCCAGTGTATTTTCGTGGAAATATTATCGTCCCATAACAGCCACATTCTTAGAATTTTTTGGGTGACTTTTGTTAATTAAGGTGAAGAATTCAAGGCTTGGAGTTTCCGCTGGGTTGCTTTGTTTATTTTTAGTGCAATTCACCCAAAATAGACAAAATTAGTGCAAAAAACAAAGAATTTCAAGGACAATCTTTTATGTTAGTTTAAAAGACACTGTGCTGGAAGCTGGCCCTGCCCATAAAACTGGCCATGCTCCCAATCAAATTAAACACCTTGGCAAGTTTCCACTTTTGGGCCTTTGAGGAGGCTCCTAAAATAAAATGTTTTTTTTTAGGCGCAAGGGCACTAAGAGGCACCTTGTCAAAGCTTTTAAATGTTGAAAAGTACAAAATTTACAAAAATAACAGACTACTGCACACCAGTGAAACTAGTAAATGGCTGAGCATAGTTTTCTAAGGTGATTTTCAGTTTCTTAAAATCAGGTTACTTACAGGTGGTGGACTAGACACACTTATTAAAATGCTTATTCTTGGTGATTAACCCATTTTCAGTTCTTTAAAAAACCTCAGGTTACCACTTAAATATATCAACCAATGATTTAAATGCAGAATAGAAACCATTACATTCTAAAACGTTGCCCGATTGCACTGGTTCATAGAAGGTTTTACACTTGACAATATGTAAATGAGTTTGAGCAGAAAGGAGCAAAATATTGAATTCATAAAACTAGTGCAATTTGCGCCCCAATTATCAATTGCAGCCTAAGTGGAAACACTACCCTTAAGTGACAAGCACGACATTACCTAATGACTTTTTGATTTAACTTTATACGCACTCTTTATACGTACTTGGTAGTTCCCTCTAAAATGGCCATTGGCCTTGTATCTAGGTTTCTCAGTTAAAAATGCTGCTGATACTTTAAGTACTTCTTTTACCCCCATTGTTAGCATCGAGCAATTTTAGGTGAGGTTTTGTGTTACAAAAGTCCCTAGTCCCTCAAAATATTTTTTTTTATTTCCAAAATATACTTTATTCATAAAAATCTGCAAAAATTACATTGCCAAACAGTTTCAAACAGCACCAAAAAATACAAACATTGCAAGGGAGATCAGTTGCCTTCTATACTATCATGAGTTTCTTCACAACCCTTCCATTTCACTATTGTCATGCCAATTACAGTTTCACATTTACAGCAAATGAAAATATCAACGATACGGTTCGAGGGGTTTCCCATGGATCCAGCCCCTCAGTTCAGCTTGGTGGGGGAACCTTACACTGTGGTCTTTCCCCATTGAGCCTTTGCTGCGGCTGCTCCAAGCTTTAGTGCGTCCCTCAGCACGTAGTCCTGGACCTTGGAATGTGCCAGTCTGCAACATTCGGTGGTGGACAACTCTTTTCGCTGGAAGACCAGCAAGTTTCGGGCAGACCAAAGGGCGTCTTTCACCGAATTGATAGTCCTCCAGCAGCAGTTGATGTTTGTCTCGGTGTGCGTCCCTGGGAACAGCCCGTAGAGCACAGACTCCTGTGTTACAGAGCTGCTTGGGATGAACCTCGACAAAAACCACTGCATCTCTTTCCACACCTGCTTTGCAAAGACACATTCCAGGAGGAGGTGGGCGACCGTCTCTTCCCCACCACAGCCAACGCGGGGGCACTGTGCGGAGGGGGCGAGACTTCGGGTGTGCATGAAGGATCTGACGGGGAGGGCCCTTCTCACCACCAGCCAAGCTACGTCTTGGTGCTTGTTTGAAAGTTCTGGTGATGAGGCATTCCGCCAAATGACTTTGACGGTCTGCTCGGGGAACCATCCAACAGGATCCACCGTCTCCTTTTCCCGTAGGGCCTTGAGGACATTCCGTGCAGACCACTGCCTGATGGACCGGTGGTCAAAGGTGTTTTCCCGCAGAAACTGCTCCACGAAGGATAGGTGGTACGGCACGGCCCAACTGCATGGAGCGTTCCGCGGCAATGTGGCTAAGCCCATCCTTCGCAACACCGGGGACAGATAGAACCTCAGCACGTAGTGACACTTGGAGTTTGCGTACTGGAGGTCTACACACAGCTTGATGCAGCCGCACACGAAGGTGGTCATCAGGATGAGGGCCACGTTGGGTACATTTTTCCCGCCCTTGTCCAGAGATTTGAACATCGTGTCCCTCCGGACCTAGTTCCTCAATATGCTTCAGCCACAATCTCTGGAAAGCATTTGAGTGTAACATATTTTTCTTGATTTCCCACACCAGTCATCTTTGTGCCATCTTTGAGTGAAACTGACAATGTAGTTTAATTTGTGCCCATTTATATCCAGGTTACACTAGGAACTGAATTAAAAATGTCCAAATTCATGCACATTAGGATGCTGAAAGGTGACGAGAGATTTTCATTCCAACAAACTAGTTTGAATTGCAATTGTAATATCAAAAGTGAAAGCTATTGCCAATCTAATGCCCTGAGCAAACATGTTAAATTTATATTGAATTCCTTTGGTTTTTGAATTTTTAGTGAACAGCAGATGTTGCTTATTTAGGAGCAAACATATCCATGTGCTAACAGAGATGTGGTATATTGCAGTTTAGGTAACATAATATGTGGACACCACAGAGAGGCAAACATCCCCAATCAGTTGATCAAGGTACCAATCATGACATCAATATAGGAAGATACTAGGTACGATTTCCAAGTTGCCCTACCCAGTAGTCAACAGACACCTAAAACAAGGGTAAGACCTCTTCGATATGTTAATTAGGAGCCTACCATCCATTGAAGGACTCATTTACAAAATAAGTCACCAATAAGCGTGACAGCCTCAGAAGTCTTCAGTTTTCCCTGGGCTGCCATCAGAAGATAGTTTATTAAAAACGTTCTGTGGAGCTACAAGGAGCAGAAGTGCTTGCATCAATTCTACATTCCAAGCGATCATGCACTGTGCCCCATTGCCCACTTCACTATCCCTCCTGGAACTTACCCAAGGGCTGTTGCTAGCAAGGCAAGCAGCCCAAACTTCAATGTTGGGGAAGAGAAAGCTGCCTGTGGAGCCTACCTGTTCGAGCCCAGACTAATTTCTACCCTTCAGTCTTTGATTGGAACTGCATGGTGTCAAATGATGGATAGTAAATAGAACCATTCATCATTTAAGTTATCCTTTGCATCACTCAGTAGGGTAACCACTCACCAAACTACAGGGAAATTCCCTTATAAAAAATTCCATGTCTTCCTTTTTCCTCAGCTGAGAGCTGAGGATTCCTCTCCCTGTGGTTGACCAGGCCCTTGACAGTGCATTTCCGCTCTCAGTACTTCCCCTCCCTCCCAGAATCCACCACATCCAGCATGATGCTGCCACCAAACACATTGTTCCATCCCTGTTCAGCATTCAGAAGGAACCGTTCCCTCCTTGACAGACTGAGCCACTCTTCAATTACCCACTGCTCTTCCCATGGCACCTTCCTGTGCAAGCACAGGATGCAACACCTGCCCTTTCACCTCTTTTCTTCCCACCATCCAGGTGTCCTCTACACTGTGGTGATTAAACACAGATTGGTTCATCACTTGGCTGAGTACCTTCACTCAGTCCACAAGCCTGACCCTGAGCTTCTGGTCATTTACCATTTTAAATCTCTGTCTCACTCTAACTCTGACCTTTCCATCCTCAGCCTCCTACAGTATTCCAATGAAACTCAATGGAATTTTGAGGAACAGCACCTTCTCTTTCAATTAGGCACCTCACAGCCTTCTGAACTCAACATTGTGTTCAATAATTTCAGATGTTGATAATAGTTCTGCCGTTGCCATTTACAGCCCCTCTAGATGCATCTTTTGTTTCTTTACTTGTCCCATTACTCATTTTGCAATTCACCATTATCCCTTTCGTAATTTCATCACTGCTGCCTTCCACCCTTTCACAGTCCTTCCCTTTTGTTCTTTCTCTACACCTCCAACCTCCCCCTCCCTTGTTCCCCCTTTTTCCCTAACTTTGTACTTGCTTATATCCTGTTACATCTCTTAACATTTTCCAGTTCAAATGAAAGATCATCAGCCTGTTTCACTCTCCATAGATGCTGCCTGACCTGCTGAGTATTTCCTGCACTTTCTGCTTTTATCTCAGATTTCCAGTGCCTGCAATATTTTGCTTTTGTGAAAATTTCAAATGCTTCTATTCCAAAATAATTGTGCCTGAACTGCTGACTTTAAATAATGTGTTCATGCAAATTGAACTGAATTGAAGTTTCTGCAACTTACTGCCTTTATTTAATTGCATGCAAAGTGTTGATATAAATTGTCAAATTTTGAGGAAATAACGAGTATAATTTATAATTATTCACTAATTTTATGATCATTTGCTGGAGAAAGAAAACTTGTACAAAGAAAGGAAATGAAAGAAGAGGAAAAGGGGAAATCAATTAATTCTCAAGACTCACACCATCATCTGTTTTTTCTAAGAATCTATATACATCCATCCTGCTCAGTTGAAAGCTACTCAAATGAATATGTAATTATAAGCTGTCAAGGTGACTCTTACACATTGTACTTTACTATCAACAGTAATAAGGTAAGTCACTAATTGTTTAATTATTGCTACAAATGCATCATTGTCACGCCTTCTTGGCTATTTTACAACTGCACTGTCCAAGTTAAATGATTAAAATTATACATTGGCAGCCTGACACCTTGATTATCCCATGCTTTTCCAAAGCCAATAGGATTTGAAAATTGTTAAGCTTTGTACAAAAGATCTTATTCTTCTTTGTTGCATGATGTAATTTAATATAACACATTGTTCGAGAGATGTACCTATCTTGTATTTTTTGAATATGTGGCAATGCTAACTATAATTTAATTTTACAGGCTGAAAATCCTATTTTGTTGTAATGTAGGATGTACTTATATTTAATATTACAAGCTTTAGCATTGAGTTGAAGGCTAAATGATGGATTCAGTTCTGCAAATGCACAAATACTTAGCAGATGTTAAAAACCAGATTTCAGTCACACAAAGCAACTTAATTCAACAGTGACAATTTTCAAAGATAATGGGGAAGGCATTGTGTAAACTTTGAAAGCTGCTTCAACTATATTGTTACATTTCCTCTTTGTTATAGTTGTTTTGCAGCACTGGGGCAAGGGGTCACCAAAATATCTGTAAGCATCTGTACTACTAATGTAACTGCCAGCTTTCTCAACAAGCTCATGACTTCCATTTTAACCAGTTTTTAATTCAATGCTTTGCCAGCTTGATTTTTGGATGCAATGCCACATGTACGAAAATCAAAGCATGTACAGTCTTAACTGCTTTGTAAGATAAATAATATTTGCAACCATTCATGAATGAAGGCAGCGTGGATTTGGTATTTAGCAATACCCTGTTTAAAAAAAAGAAAGATTGGGCCCATGGGCCCAATATCAGTGCTGTGTTTGTAGCAGCTACAATCAACAAACCTACCTGCACCATTTTCAGGATTTAGATTTTAGTGGTGATCTACAGGTGTCAAACAGGTACTCTGCTACAGCGAGCCAGTTTGATTCCATGGAAAATCATCTGGTTTCTGCATAGACCCAGACATTAGTCAGCAGATCCCTGACAACCAGTCAGCAAAGGGCTGGAAGATTTTTGTGGGCCTAAAAGGAGCATGAATGCTCTTCCTGGCCCCACAAAAATCTTTTAAAAGAGACCTTTCCTTTTCTGAGCAGGCTCCAATGCTCCCTTTGAGCACCACTGGTTCATCTTCTCAATGCCATGAAAATATGGGACTAACGTGCACTTTGCATGTTCCGCCCATTTCTCCATGAAAATTACAATTGTGATCTTCCAACTGGCATGGGACCTCGAATTTCGATATGTTTCCATATGTTTTGGCAGGATTGCTGCTTGGGTGTCCATTTCTCAGGTGAAAGCAGACAGCTGGTAGCTAAAGTTCCAAAATAAAAGCTGAGCCCGTCAAAAATGTACATACGGTCAGATAGCATTTTAAAGAGAAAAAATATTTAGGTTGATACACAGCGCTTCTGCTATCTCTTCCTTTTTCCTCAACCGAGGATTCCACCCCACTGTGGTTGAGAGGGCCCTCAACCATGTCCGCCCCATTTCCCACACCTCTACCCTCACCCCTTCCCCTCCCTCCCAGAACCATGACAGGGTTCCCCTTTTCCTCACTTTCCACCCCACCAGCCTCCACATCCAATGGATCATCCTCTGCCATTTCCGCATGTCCAGCATGTTGCCACTACCCAACACATCTTCCCTCCCCTCCCCTGTCAGCATTCCAAAGAGATCATTCCCTCCGTGACACCTGGTCCACTCCTCCATTACCCCCGACACCTCGTTCCCTTCCCACGGCACCTTCCCGTGCATTCACAGGAGGTGTAACACCTGCACTTTTACCTCCTCTCTCCTCACTATCCAAGGCCCCAAACATTCCTTTCAGGTGAAGCAGTGATTTACTTGTACTTCTTTAAATTTAGTATACTGTATTCGCTGCTCACAATGTGGTCTCCTCTACATTGGGGAGACCAAAGGCAGATTGGGTGACCGCTTTGCGAAACACCTCCGCTCTGTCCGAAAGCATGACCCCGAGCTTTTGGCAACTTGCCATTTCAACACACCCCCCTGCTCTCATGCCCACATATCTGTCCTGGGCTTGCTGCAGTGTTCCAGTGAACATCAACGCAAGCTCGAGGATTAGCATCTCACTTGCCGATTAGGCACGCTACAGCCTGCTGGACTGAATACTGAGTTCAATCATTTCAGAGCACGATGGGCCGCCCCTTTTTATTTTCAGTTATTTTTTTTCTTTTCTCTTTATTTTATTTTACTTTGTTTCATCATTCAATTTTCTTACCATGTGCCTGCCCACTGTTTTTTTCATGCTTGTGCTTTGGGCCAGGGCTGTTCATTTTTCTGTCCATTAACACCCTCTCTGCACTAATGCTTTGTCTTTCAACACACCATTAACACACCGTTAGCCTTTGCTCCATGACCTTCTTTCTAGTCAGTTATTCTCTGTGACCCTGTCCTATCAACACCTTTACTTTTGTTTATCTCTTGCCCCACTCCCACTTTATTTCCTTAAAACCTATTACATTTCTAACCTTTGCCAGTTCTGATGAAGGGTCACTGACCTGAAATGTTAGCTCTGCTTCTCTCTCCACAGATGCTGCCAGACCTGCTGAGTATTTCCAGCATTTCTTGTTTTTATTTCAGATTTCCAGCATCTGCAGTACTTTGCTTTTATTTGAGTTGATATTCCTCTGTAACACCTTGGGATGCTTCAGTACTTTAAAGATGCTATATGAATACTGTTATGAACACTGGACTTTGTAGTATCGTTATGTTTTAAAAATTCTGATAGTTAATGCAGTGTAAAATGGACATTTGGTGGAAACCTGTGACCTCATTCAAAACTCTGTGCAGAAACAAGCCAGAGGTCTTGGTCACCATGAGAACAAGGAATCCGGATTAAAGACTCTGCTGAAAGAAAGGTGCAAAGTTATAATAACTAAAGGACAATGGGTTTCGATCTTCCAGACTAACAGATTGTAAACAGGGAGCCAGGGACTCTAAAATACAGATTTGAGTTGTAATTTTTAACACCTGGAAACAAAGAAAGGTTCTGTGGCTTTGTCATGATCAAACTTATGGGCTGGTATTTTCCGTTGGGGTGGAGGCCCCATCCACCGTCTAAAAGGTTGGAGGCAAGCCCACCTCTGCTGGGCCTGGAAGGCACGCCGTAATTTTATGTGGCCCAGGCCCTTGATTGGCTTCCGGCAGGACTTCCATCCCTCTGAGGCAGGAGGTCCCACCTCCAAGAGTTGCTGGCTAATCAGAGGGCGGGCAGCTCTTCAGCTCAGTAGCGCCATTGGGAGTAATGGCCACTGTGGCACTGCACCCAGTGAGAGGAGCAGCAATTGAGGAGGCACAGGAATTGAGGTAAATGCATGGGCCTCACGGGGGGTAATCAGTTGGGCCCCAGCGAGGGAAGAGGTGCTCCAGTGGGGGCGGCTTGTGCAATGGTAGGGAGGGTGGGAGGTGGTGGAGGAGCCCTCCGTGGGACGCAGGGTGCCAGATCAAGAGGGCCCCCCCACCCCTAGCCTGCAAGGAGGCCGCCAGAATTTACTGAGCGACCTCCTCAGCTGGCAAAGTACCTGTCTGCTGCTGGTAATATACCAACGGTGGTGGGAGGAGGCCCTTAAGTGGCAATCAATTGCCTACTTAAGGGCGTTAATTGGCCTGGTGTGGCCGCGCTGTTTGTCACCTCCGCCTCCACTTGTAAAACTGCAGTTGGGGCAGGAAGGCAATGGGAATGGCACCCCTCCACCTCCCACTCAATTTTAAGCCCCCACTGCCTCCTGCCTGCTCCCTCAAGGGCGTAAAATTCTGGCCATGGTCTCTCAGAATTGTCAAAGGCAAATGACTATTGACTTTTGATCTGGATAAATTCAAGAGGCTTTGCTAGGTCCGGGGGCTGAAAGGAAGAAACGAAGACCAGCAGTCCGCTGTGCAGCCTAAAGAGAGGGAGAAAGAGAGACTAGTGGACTGTTTCTGGGGAAACAGCTGCTCTCAAATCACTGATACAGAAAAAGGCTGTTAAGATTTAAACCTGTTTCGAAGGTTCGATGTTAATGGAGGAGAAAAGACCAACGGGGTCACTAGACATTGCTTTATTAAAGAAAGTCCAGTTGAATGTATTCTGAAGAAGGGAGCAAAGTTGGCTTTGAGAATCCTCTTTTCACTGGGAGATCTAACCCATTGCAACTGGGAGGAATTTGGGACTTTTAACTGCAAGGATACCATTCTTGATGAGAACACTGTATAACGTATCAATGTGGTGTGGGATTTTTGAGTATGTTAATAAATTAATGGGAAATACCTTTCTCTGTAATTTAGTGTATTAGCTACCTTTTAAGTACTGTTTAGTTAATGTTGATTTTTAGTTTAGTTGTTATAGTAAAAGTCTTAAAATGTGCAATCTTGTGTGATTCTTTAATCGATCACTGGGAAGTTCATATCACTTGCTTTAAAGGTAACATTCACTGCTGAGGTCGTAAACATACCAGTTCTTGTTATCCCATCTTTCCCTTTCAGGTACTGACTTTCCTTGTTTTGCACTTCTGGCATTGTCTATTTTTATACAATAAGAGGAATAGGTTTCTCAATTGAAATGAATAGGCCAAATATCTGTACATGGAACCAAGTTGGAACTTCATTTGGTCAGGACTGCTTTTAAATGAACACACATGTGATTTGATGGTGGGATTGTAAGGTTTTTTTTCCTAGCTGAGTAAGCTAAGGGAAATCTGAGTGGCCTCCTCTTTCAAATGTGTTTAGCAGATATAAAGAAATTCCTATGTTGTTTCATGAAATGTACTATCTATGCAGCAATAACATGCCTAATTATGTGCACTAACTATCATGTCCTCTTTTCTTCTTTTTACACAAGGTGCAAGCTGAGTGCTTTCAGCAACATGCCTCATCACCGCACTCAGCATTAACATCATGGAACATACCTAGCCAGAAAAAAACACTTTGAAGGGTTTTAGTGGTTTAGAAAAAGAAAAAGTAGTACAGTATAAGTGATGCCTTATGGGTGTGTAAGTGTAGTGATGATGCCTGAAGAACAGTTTTCAGCTGCTGAGTGAAGGCATTCCATTGCCAAGGAGCCTTCTGTCACATTGTGATTCTGACCTCAAGAAACCATTTATAAGGGTGCATTTTCAGAATACTCATTCACATGAAGACGCCTCCACCCACATCAAGGTACCTCATCCACATCAAGGCAGCTCACCTACATCAAGGTACCTCACCGATGAACAGCATGTATTGATTTCAATAGATGGAAAATCATAGATAAATTTTCATTGATGGCAGGCGGTACTTCATGATGCTTCAAAAATCTATTGTATAAATGAGAGTATACTTCAGTAGTAGGAACATAAGAGCAGGATTAGGCTATTCAGCCCTTCAAGTTTGCTCCACCATTCTAGAGCATGGCTGATTGCCTACCTCAACACCATATTCCTGCACTATCCCCATATCCCTTGATGTCATTAGCAACTAGAAATCTATCGATCTCTGTCTTGAAGTGACTGAGCTTCCACCACGCTGTGGGGTAGAGAATTTCAAAGATTCACCACCCTCTGAGTGAAGAAGTTCCTCCTCATGTCAGTCCTAAATGGCTTGCCCTCAGCCAGGGGAAACATCCTTTCTGCATCTACCCTGTCAATCCCTTTAAGAATTTTGTAAGTTTCTATGAGATTGCCTATCATTCTTCTGAACTCCAGAGAATACAGGCCCAGTCTCCTCAATCTCTCCTCATAGTACAATCCAACCATCCCAGGAATCAGTCTGGTGAACCTCCACTGCAATTTTTCTTTGGCAAGTATATCCTTCCTCAGGAAAAGGGACCAGAACTGCAAACAAAATTCCAGGTGTGGCCTCACCAATGCTCTATACAATTGAAGCAAGACTTCTTTCCTCCTGCACTCAAATCCTCTTGCGATAAAGGCTAACATACTGTTTGCCTTCCTAATTGCTTGCTGCACCTGCATGCTAGCTTTCAGTGACTTATGAACAAGGATATCTAGGTCTCTTTGGACATCAACACTTTCCAATCTTTCACCATTTAAGAAATACTCAGCACCTCCGTTCCTCCTACCAAAGTGGATAACCTCACACTTTTCCACATTATATTCCATTTGCCATGATCTTGCCCACTCACTCAGCCCAACCAAATCCCCTTGATCCTTCTTTGCATCCTCCTCACAACTCAAATTCTCACCAGGTTTTGTGTCATCTACAAAATTGGAACTATTATAATTGATCCCCACATCCAAACCAGGCCTCTCAACGTCAGGGGTCATGGCAGGGGAGGGGGTCCGGAAAATGGCATTGGGAGAGGCCCGCCACGGACCTTGATGCCGGGAAGGCCTGGCACCACATTGCCAGCGGCGGCGAGGCCTTGTGGCGGCCCTCCTGCTGCTCGGCGACGGGAGCCAAATTAACAGAGTCAAAAATTTATAATCAATGAATTAAATACTTACCCACTCCTGCTGTCTGTTCTAGTTCCATATCGGTGGTGGCAGCTGGCACTCCTGCGCCTTCAGATTTCCGTTCAGATATCTGATGCGGGACACTGGTGGGGAGGGGGTAACAGGTAAATATTTCAGTGCTGGGAGGTGGGGATGGGGTGAGTGGGCCCAAACTAATGTGATTGGCGGAGGGGATAGTGGGAAGGGAGAAAGTTAAAAGTTTGTGAACTCTGAGGGGGGAAGTCAGGTACACAAGGCAAGTATTTTGGGGGTGGGGAGAGGGCAAGGAATGAGTGTATGGTTTTTGGGGGAGTGGGAGAGGGGCTGGAAACATGTATATAATTTTTTTACAATAAATTTTAAAGAACTATCACTTTTAAACTTTAAGTTGTAATGATGGGGCTTGAAGCCCTTTAAAAATGGCATCGGCACCTGCGTAGTGGCGCCTGACACCGTTGCCAGGGACGGATTGCCCGCCCCATGTACGTCATCGGCGGGGCAGGGGCAGGGGGGGCGGTCCACTCTGGCCATTTAAATGAGCCGCCGCATTTTGTATTGCAGTGGCTTCACGGCGTAAAGCAAGCACGCGCAGGCCGCCATTTTTTACGGCTGCCACCAACATACAATGCAGTCCTTAATCTCTGTTTTCTGCCTGTTGCCCAATCCTCAACTGATGCTAGTATATTACCCCCAATCCCATGCGCTTTAATTTTGCTCACTAACCTCTTTGGTGGAACTTTATCAAAAGCCTTCCGAAAGTCCAAATGCACCACATCCACTGGTTCCCCCTTATCCACTCTGCTAGTAACATCCTCAAAAAAACTCATAAATCCATGCTAACTTTGCCCAATCAGACCATTATTTTCTAAGTGTCCAGTAATCGCATCCTTTATAATAGATTCTAGTATTTTCCCTACTACCAATGTCAGGCTAACAGGTCAGTAGTTCCCTTTTTTCTCTCTCCCTCCTTTCTTAAACAATGGGGTTACATTTGCAACCTTCCAATCTGCAGGCACCATCTCAGAATGTATAGAATTTTGAAAAATGATCACCATTGCAAGTACCTGTCATTTACCGCTTTGTAGAGCATCCCATTGAAAACCTGCAACCATTCCAGCCATAACTCTGGTGGGAGTTGACCAGAGTGGCTGAAAACCTGGCTGGGACCCAGATATATTGGGTCCTAGCTTAGATCAGAGATTCTGCAATAGTTTAGTATGATCAGACCCTCTGCCCGACCCCTACAATGCTTTTCGTCAGAGGAGTGAGACCAGGTGGTAGGCACTCTGGAAGGCTAGGGTTCAGTACCCACCCCATAAATCAGGACTTGGAGTCGCATCACTGGAGCTATGCCTGGTTTTACTAGGTATTATTAGGTGTTACCAGGTGTAGATTTCTAATCTCCAACAGAAGTGGAAGCCCCTAAGGCAAGGTAACATTTTTTTTTACATATTCAAAATTGATTCCCTTACAAAATGGATCATGATGGATTGGATATCAGGATATATTTATTTCAATGGGGACTGGCATCCCACCACCAAGCTGGCCACATATGTTAGTGCCCCCCAGGCAACAAAGGCTGAATTCTGCTGTGTGAACCTCAGCTAGGTCAACAACAACTGCAGCAGGCAGGGACATCCGAGCACTTATGCCAGGTAGCAGCCACTGCATATTTTTGCCATCATAGTTACTGGGGCATTCTGCTGAGCAGTCCAGTTGCTGGCATGAGTCAGATGGAAGCATCATTACTATATGCAAATCAGGGTTGTATGATGTATTTAGGATGTTGAAATAATACATCCTTGACCTGAGTAATGCAGTTGTGAGCCCAAACTTACAGATTCTTCTTAAGTGTCCTGCCATTGCTTTGTGAGTTGCTCCTAAACTTGCCAATGCTGGATTGTAATCTCCAGAAATCCGTCCAATTCAGTCACAGACTTTATACCAGCACATCCACATAAACTAACAAAGTGAAAGCCATGCAAAATCATCAACAGTATTAAAAGGACATTTTTTTTTAGTGTCAATACAACAGTTTACCTATGAAAAGATCAAAGTCTCTGTGTTGTAAAGGGACCAGATTTTCAGTTGTTAACTGGAAGACTGGTGGTTCGAGCCTACTCAGTGGATGCAATTGATCAGGCAGCCTGTTAAATTCAGCTTGCTTGGGAATAACTCCACTATCATTGTGTCACGCGACTACCGGAATGGTAGAAGGTGAACAAGATGAACATTGATCTTTTTTTCATCTAGAAATTTCTATGTTCCCATGTCTCTTGAAAATCTGTCATTCGATTTGTATTTTAGCTGCTGGCCTGAAGTTTAAACCATAAGCCAGTAAAACAGTCACTTGTATATTTTCTTTACTATGCTCTAACTTACCAACCTGGTCAAAGACATATTATTTCAGCAGTATAAAGAGAAGCATAATTATATGGCTAAGCTAAAACGCTGTGAATTTGTTTCTGATCAAAGGCTTTTGACAACAACTAAGGGTCATGATCATTTCTAGGTAGCAATTTTCTGCTGAAAGCACGGTAGCTAATTAAAGATTTTACAAATAAATCAATGAGATCAGGAAGTTCTCTGTGCACCAGTAGGTGTCAGTATCTAAAATCAATATCTAATCATGAGAAATTCGTCCGTCCGTCAAAAGCAATATTCAAAATGATTTTTAAATTCTATTTGCAACAACTCTTCTGTCTCAGAAAATCAGCCCTTCACTGCCCGCTGATACATATAATAAGCTTTCAGCATTTCTTTCAGCTAAATTCCACTGCAGAGGCAATAGTCCTGATTGTGACTTCAACCTTAATGGAGGTACAATTGCTCTCATCCTCCTAAGGAATGAATAACTCTTCTAGACAACAACCATTCTGTGTAAAATAGTGCACTGCACTCCTTATACAATAACCACTTACAAAGCAAGGGAAGTGTGAGGTCTTGTGCGTATCGCATGCAATGAGCAGTAAATAACCTGCACTTATTCAGCACCTACCACATGTTTAGGACATCCCAAGCTACTGTTATTATATAAACAAAAACAGCAGCCAATTTTCACATAGCAAATTCCCTTAACAGCAAATTTACATTTATAAAATGCCTTTTATGTCCTCAAAACATCCCAAAGTGCTTCACAGCCAATGGAGTACCTTTTAAAAAATGGCACCACTGTTGTAATATTGGGAAACTTGGCAGCTAATTTGCATACAGCAAGGTCCTACTAACAGCAATCCAATAAATGACTAGCTGAGCAGTTTTAATGATATTGGTTGAGAGTTAAATGACCGGGCAATATGTTTTTGGTGGTTTTTGCTGAGGAAAGAATGTTGGTCAGGACAATGCGAGATTCCTCTGCTCATTGAATAGCTCCATAAGATCCACCTAAACAGGCAGACTTATTTTAACAACTCACCTGAAAGATGATACTTCCAATAATGAAGCAGAGCCTCACTACTGCACAAAATAGCCAGGTTAGATTATGTGTACAAGACCATAGTGAGGCTTAAACATATTCTTAGGGTGGGAGGAGGGAAGGGGAGGGGGTGAAATCATAACATAAAGATAAAAAGCAAGGATGAAAGTAAAGGTCACAGTACAAAAAGCGATAAAGATACCAAATACTCAGAACAGAAAAGGTTATAAGAAATAATATTAAATTCTTGCTAAAAATAAAGCAAGACTAACGAAAAAGAAGAGCTTATTAAATTACTTGTGCAGCAAGGTACAAAGCGTCAGCAACAAAATGGAGGAATCGGAGGCAATAATTAAAAGTGAAGAAATAGATGTAAGAAGGATAACAGAAGCATGGCTCCAGGCAGGACAGGATTGGCAGTTAAATTATCTCTACCACACCATCGCCACTCTCGACTCCTCCACTGTTGCTAAATTATCAGACTGCTTATCCGACATCCAGTACTGGATGAGCAAAAATTTCCTCCAATTAAATATTGGGAAGACTGAAGCCATCATTTTTGGTCCTCGCTCCAAACCCTGTTCCGCAGCCACTGACTCCATCCCTCTCCCCGGCAACTGTCTGAGATTAAGCCAGTCTGTTCACAACCTTGGTGTAATATTTGACCCCGAGATGAGTTTCCAACCTCATGTTTGTGCCATCATTAAGACTGCCTTTTTCCACCTCTGTAACATTGCCTGACTTTGCCCCTGTCTTAGCTCATCTGCTGCTGAAACCCTCATTCATGCCTTCATTACCTCCAGTCTTGACTATTCCAATGCACTCCTGGCTGGTCTCCCACATTCTACCCTCCATTAACTTCAGGTAATCCAAAGCTGCTGACCGTGTCTTAACTCACACCAAGTCCCATTCACCTATCATCCCTGTGCTCGCTGACCTACATTGGCTCCCGGTGAAGAAATGTCTTGATGTTAAAATTCTTATCCTTGTTTTCAAATCTCTCCATGGCCTGGCTCCTCCACATCTCTGTAATCTTCTCCAGCCCCACAACCCTCCAAGATAGCTGTGCTCTTCTAAATCCGGCCTCTTGAGCATCCCTGATTTGAATCGTTCCACCATTGGTGGCCACACCTTCAGTTGCCTAGGCCCTATGCTCTGGAATTCCCTCCCTACACATCTCTTTCCTCGCTACTTCTCTTTCCTCCTTTAAGACACTCCTTAAAACCTACCTCTTTGACCAAGCTTTTGGTCATTTGACCTAATATCTCCTTTTGTGGCTCGCTGCCATACTTTGTTTTATAATGCTCCTGTAAAACGCCTTGGGACATTTTATTAGGTGCTATATAAATATTAGTTGTTGTTGTTAAATATTGCAGGCTTTACTGTATTTAGAAATAACGGTGAAGAGGGGTAGTGGGGTACTGGTGTTCATCAGAAATAACATAATGATAGTAGTAACAAATGATATAACTAACGAAGAGATAGAAACAAAGTCCATATGGTTTGAGATGGAGGAGAGGAAGGGATCAGTCACAATATTGAGGGCATATGACAGACGACCAAATAGTGGAAAGGAAATGAGGGGAGAAATATATCAGCAAATATATGGAATGAATAAAAACACAAAAACATAATCTTGGCAATTTCAACTAACCCCAAAATAAACTGACAGGGAAAGGGAGTAAAAGGGGAGAAAAGGAAAGACTTTTTTTTAAACAGTGTGTATATGACTCCTTTCGAACCCAATGTCTAAGAAGTCGAACAAGGGAGGAAACATGGCTGGACTTTCTAATGGGAAATTAAACAGACCAGATAAGAGAAATAATTGTGGGGGAACTTCTAGGGAGTAGTGATTTTAATATAAGGGTTAAAATGATGATCAAAAGAGATATAAAGAAATACTTGAAAAACTTCCATTTATATAGCACCTTTCACGACCTCAGAACATCCCAAAGGTGTTTACAGCCAATGAGCATTTTTGAAGAGCCAATGTTGTAGAAAACGTGGCATCCCATTTGTGCATAGCAAGCACCCACAAATAGCAATGTGATAATGATCAGATAATCTGATTTAGTGATATTGATTGAGGGATAAATATTGGCCAGGATACAGGGATAACTCCCTTGCTCTTCTCTAAAATAGTGCCATGGGCTCTTTTACATCCACCTCAGAGAGCAGATGGGGCCCTGGTTTAACATCTTATCCAAAAGATGACACCTTCAACACTGCAAAACTTCCTCAGTACTGCACTGGAGTATCAGCCTGTACATAGATGGTAGAAAGACCAAAGTAACAGATTAGAAAAAAAACTAAGAGGGAATGAGGATGAAGCAAAGGATGGTTAACTGGAGTAAATTTTTCACAAAGATGTAGAACAACAGTCGCAATATTTAAAGGAGATCAGTGGAGTTCAGGAGAAATACATTCCATTAAAAATAAGAACAAATTATCCAAGAATGAGATGCAAGATGTCATGGATAAATGATGAGATGAGGAAAACATTGAATCTAAAGAAAAACAGGCATAGACTAAGTACATAAGCAATAGAGGATGCCAAAAGAGAAAAAAAATAAGTTTTGGAAATAGATTAAAAAGACAATTTGTAAGGAAAGGAAAATTGAAATGAAATGAAATAAAATGAAAATACCAAAGAATATAATAATAAATAATAATGTGTTCTATAGGCACATAAAAAAAAAGAAAAAATTAAGATAAGGATGGGTCACTAAGGGATGAGCAAGATAAACTCTCAGGAGTTGATACTGAAATGAGACAGATACTGATTAGATACATGCACTGAAGAGGCTAATAAAGAGCAGAACAGGAGGAGAAGCCAAGTCAGATATTACAACAGCAAAGACAAGAAAGAAAGGAGATATTAGACAAATTTAGGAGGGCAAGACCCTGGGCCCAGATAAATTGCACACCATGGGCTGGATTTAGTGTTCGCATAGCGGCTTCTGACAGGGGACCTGGAAGTGGGCGCCATCGCTGTTCGTCGCATATGTAATAATAGGCACGGGACCCGTCCAACTAGGCGATGGGGACGGGATTTGAGGCGTCAGATGATTCCTGAGCAGGTGTTGGCAACATATTTAAAGCCTTGGTAGCCCTGCTGCTGAGACTGGTGCTGGAATGACTCCTAGACACCCCCACCCCTCTGACAAGGAACCACAGTATGGCTGAGGCAAGACAGCAGGTGGCCCCATGGTTTAGCAATGCCTCCCTTGAGATTCTCCTCCAGGCTGCAAAGGAAACATGGGACTTCTTCTTCCCTAGTGATAGCACGAAGAGACCAAGCAAGCTTGGATGGAGATCGCAGAGGAGGTAAGCAACTGTGGGGTTACACCCCGAACATGGCTCCAGTGCAGGAAGAGAGAGAGAGTCAATGACCTTATTTGGTCGGCCAAGGTGAGTGCTACACACCACTCTCCTTTTTGAAGATTGCATGTGGCTATGCAGGAAGCTGCTCAACATGGGGAGGGAGGCACTACAAAGGAGCTGGCAAAGGGGGCTAGGCATCAACACATCCTGCTAGATGCATGGCAGCATCTCGGCCAAAAGCCACCTTCATTCTCAGATCACCCCTCCATTACTTCCCTTGAGAGCTGATTTGGGGATGAGCCACATCGGAAAGCCCCGCAGGGGATGAGGAGCTGCCACCAGCACACCTGTCCTGTAGCTCTTCCTGTTAACTATGACTATCTCCCTCTTTGCACTTGTAGGATAAGTTGGCCCATCATAACAGGGAGACCTCACGGACTGGCGGAGGTATTGCTGACATACAGCCTCTCTCAGCAGCTGAGAGTGAAGCGCTGGCGTTGGCGGGGACCCAAGGTGGACGCTCAATTGTGGATGGTGAGACTGGAGTCTACACACTAGTTAGTGAGGATTGGCTTCTACTGACATCCAGCACACTTCTGGAGATCATCATAATGCATGGATATATTAAGATCTGCAATGCCTAACCCACATGTTTGTGTTCTCTTATGCAGGTGGGCATCTGCAGGAGACTCAATCTAAAGGGGACAGCAGTCAAACTCTGAGGATGAGCAGTCAGAGGATGCACCATCACATGACTCTCCGGCACCTGCCACCAGTGTAGATCCTTTCACCTCGGTGGGTTTCCGCTAGGCTGTAGAATCAGGGTCACAATCTGGTGAGAGCACCACACACGTGCCCGAGCAGCTGGCTGAGACTGAGATAGTCGAGGCCTCTGACAGTCGGAGGACTGTGGGCGGCTAGGCCCATTCTGAGCCCCAGGCTGATGGCGTGCCTCTGGTGTCAACAGGGCATGCTGGAGTTGCAGAGAGAGGTAAGCCAACATCTGACGGAGCTGCCAGAGGCCACACGCCGCCATGAGTGGACGATGGAGGAGTCCATCCATGCCATGAGTGCTACCATGTCTCAGGCATGTGAGCACATGGCTTCCTCCATTGAGGAGAGCAAGATCCCACAGATTCATGCAGACCTGTACATCATCGACCTGGCCATGAGCTCAACATAACAGTGGCTAGGCGAGAGAAGGACCAGGCACCTAAAGTCGTCTCCAGCTCTTTCTCCTTCTCTAGTCAACAGCGAGCTTTAATTGATCCTCGACAGGGAGGAGGAGAGGCTGAGTTGCACAGCTGGGGACTCCCATCAGGGTGCTCTGAGTTTGGACAGTAGCTCCTCAGCCCCTTTGTCAGTGAGTCACCTCCAGTAGCTGTGATGCTTGAGGAGAGTCCTGCACCTGAGCTCTCCAGGCCTCAGGCACACAGAGGAGGCTTGCTAAAGCCATTCCAGGCCAAGGGGCAGCATGATCAGCAGTCAGCCTCCAGCCCAGCTGCTCATGCAAGGGTCACACCTCATAGAAGCACTGGTAAATATATAAAAGAACCACTCAGACACACTTGGAATTTTACGGGTGCTTGAAATTTGCCATTTGTTTTCATTCACTTTTGAAATTAAAATTCTTGTGGAAAATACTTATTCCTTCATGCCTTAATTGTGAGATGCTGACTTCACCCTTCTCCAATAGCATGCTGCCAGTCTAGGCTCAGCGCTTCTTTTGTAAGCACTTCTGATGTTCCAGAACATGTGTGTGATCTGGGCACTAGGCATGGAACCCGAACAGAAAGGAGTCAACAGACTGAATGCTTTTAGGGACGCTTTTATTGCTTTCACTCTGAGAGGCAAGCATGGTGGCTGGAAGCAGGTAAGTATGAGACTGTCTCTTGCCTCCTGGCTCTCTCCCTCCATTGGACGCACTGCATAATGCCACAGGGGTCCATAAAGACAGGGTTTTATGAGATCCATGCCAGCTGATCAGTAGGCCTCAAGAGTGCTGACCTTGCAGAGACAAAGTTGCCCTGGCATTTTTGCCTTTGCTACTCTTCTCAGGTTACACACTGATGGCCCTCAGTGCCCACCTTTGCTGATAGCCAACACTCTCACCAAGCAGTATGGCCACTCGTGCCAACCACCCGAGACCAAGCCCACCCGTGCAAAGCGAACAGCATTACAGGCTGACAATGGCCTCCGCTCCCCTTCTTTTCATATCCAGTACTGTCCATGGCTGCCTTCCCAGCACTTGCCTTGTGGCACTGGGGCCTTGCTTCAGTGCTGTCAGCTTTAAGCGGCTGGGGACCCGAAGGCACATGGGAGCTGCCTGTCGTCCACTTAATTCCAAGCCCCCCATTGAATCGCTTTCAATTCAATACAAATGTATTAAAACTAACTGTTCTACAATTCAAATTGCAGTCCCATTGCTTCGAGGTGACAACGCCACCTTGGTGATTTCCAGCTGCTGCCTAAATCCAGAACTGATGTCGGATTTCCGGCCAGATGCATCCATCGCTATTCTTCAGGCCCCCACGTCTCCATTCCTGCTCCAAATCACCTCACTAAATCCAACCCCCTGTATGTTCAAAGAAACTCAGAAAGAGATAGCAGAGGCAATAATATCTATATATAAAACAAAATCATAAGAAAACAAAATGGTGGCTGAAGACCGGGGGCCAGCAAATGTAATTCCTATCTTCAAAGGGGGAAATAGAACTAATCCAGGAAACTTAAGAACAGTTGGCTTAATGCAGGAAACATACAAGAATCTTTGCTTGTTAACAAAGTTGATTAGTTAACAAAACATCTAGAAATAGAGAATAGAGAATAATAAAATGGTCAACATGGATTTCTAAAAGGAAGTTCATGTTTAACCAACCACATTGAATGCTTAAAAAAAAAGAATAGTAGTGAAGTGCACTGCATTGGATGTAGGTACATGGACTTTCAGAGAGGCTTTGGTAAGGTGCTGCATAAGAGGCTCATGGCAAAGGTCAGAGTGTGTGGAGTCAGGGGCCAGATAGCACAATGAATTGAATGATGGCAACAAAGCAGAGGGTAGGCATTAAGGGAGGTTTCTTGGACTAGTAAAAAGTGGGAACTGGTGTTCCACAGGAATCTTTTGTTCATCATATACATAAATTATTTGACAAAGAAATTGGAGGTATGTTGAAGATGTTGAAATTTGCAGATGATACCAAATTTCCAGGTGTAGTTAAAAATGCAGAGGACTGTATCAAAATATAGGAAGACATAAAGAGGCTTGCAAAGTGGGTGGATTAGTGGCAAATTATTGAATGTAACAAAGTGTGGGGTAGTTCATTTTAGTTGGAGGAATAAGGAGACTACTTATTCCTAGAAAGCTAAGAAACCAAATGGGGTAGAGTAACAAAGACTTCTGGGAATGCACATACATAAAGTAGTAACACAAGTTGATAAGGCCAGAAAGAGGGCAAACAAAGTCCTAGAGTTCATTTCTGAAGGAACAGAATACAAAAGTAGTGAGATAATGTTACATTTATGTATAAGCTTGGTTAGACCACACTAGGAGTACTGTGTGCAGTTTTGGTCTTCATACTATAAAAAGAATATTGAAGAAAGTGCAGAAAATATTTACAAGGATGCTACCAGCATTGAAAGGATGCATCTACGGGAAAAATTGAGCAGGCTGGAACTCTTTTGTTTGGAAAAGAGAAGACTAAGAGCATAAGCGCAGACCTAATGGACGGGCAGGCGACTCGAGCTCTGTGGTTGCGGGGGGGTGGTGGGGGGGTGGTGTCAGCATATTGTGGCAGTGAGGAGGGGCCATTAAATTTAAATCAGGCTCTTAATTACACTGTGACAGCCTGATTTAAATATTGTAATGAAGTACTGGCACACCATGTGATCTGTAAAAATAGCAGGTAGGCAGTGGGTTGGAGTCACCTTTCACAATTTTTAATCCCACTGGCCCCTTCCTGGCTATTGTGGGGGTATTAATAACGACCCCATGGTGTAAACTTATAAACCAAAAAGCATACCTCATGACACTAGATGGAATTAAATGTATGAAGTGCGACAAAGTTCAGTAAACTTCTTATATTGGAGGAAACCTTAAATTTTGCTCTCACTTTCAAGGAGAGATTCATAAATCATCTTACTGCTTTCCATAAAAATCCTGCCTGAACTGTTGTGATGATGTATTCGTTGTTTTGTTCTCAAACATCTTGACACATTTAATTTTGTTCATTTGTTCACATTAAATTACTAGCTGCGCACTTCCCACACCTACAATTTTAAATAATGATAATAAGCAGAAACATGCAAATCTACAAAGACAATTTGTATAAACGCTGAAAGGAAACAATTGGCAGTAAATTAAAATTACAAAAAGATTGCAACAAAAATAAGCAATTGTTCTATTTGAGGGATCTCTATGACATTCAGCACATAATTCACAAACACAGCTGTGCTGTTTTCTGCTGGAGTTGATGGAAGGTGATAGTTTGCAGATTAAGCAGTTCTGTGTGATCTGCAATTTAATACAAAGTCAAATACAGTCTCTTCGAACCAAATTAAATACAATATCGAGGGGCCTGGCAGAAAGGTCATTATAAAATATCAATTTAAAACTAATTTTATAATGAGGCTCCGCACCTTAAAGACTCACAGAGAGCTGCATTAAGAGATTGTATCCCTTTTTTGTACCTTCATAAAGACTTATGACAACTTAAAATATATTAACACAAATGAACAATTCAGATTAATTTCAAGGTTGTGTGCTCCAGTTCTTTAGTTGATTTAGGTTGGTCCTTATATAAACAAAACAGTTCTCTGAATGCTGAAAAGCCTCAATTTAATGGCTATTTCCAACTAAACAAAAAGGGCCAATATTGAAAAATGTTTATCTTCTTAAAATCTAGTTAATAGCCCAAACAGTGTTTCAAAAACTTGAGTATAGAAATTATTGTCAGTGACATTATCAGCTGAACACTGAATGCAATCATACTAAATTTGTCTTTGCTTTTCCATTTTAAAATCATAAATTGTGACTGCTATTCAACTTCAAATGTTGTCCTTAAACTATGCCACGTGTTAGAATATAATGATGGATCCATTTTCATTACTATTTTCTTTCTAGGAGCTTATCTTTTTCCTGCTAGTGATTTCATTCCAGCTGTCAAACTAAAATGTTTATGTTTAACTTGTGCTTGTTGAATCAGAGTTACACAAGTATGAAGATAATGACTAAACATCTTTCAGTTCAAAATGAAAAAAGCACCATCTGGCTACACTGGAAACATAGAATTTGCCCGTGAGAGGGCTAAAATTAGCCAAAATCTACTTACAAAGGACCACTAAATTTTCCTATAAAATCGTACTCTCGACACAGAATTCCTGAGTGTTGGAATCCTTTCTTGCATTGTTTGCAAGACATGGGTTTCTCCACACCTGTCAAATTCTTGTGTGCCTTACTTAACAAAATCACTAGAGATAAAGAATTTGATGCAGGAAAACACATTATCACTGTGACAAAAAATAGCCCATAACAGAATTTCAAAGCTGTTTATCATGCAATTTGTTTTTATATAAGGATGATACTTATTTGATTTTCTTTAAGCTATTTTGTTTTCCCTTTTAGGTCTTCATATGCCTGTTACTGTCACGAACCAAGTGGTAGGGCAAACCTTCATTATTTTGAAGCTGGAATGAGAGAGATATTACACCCAGAATCTGCAGAAACAGGGGGCGGGATTTCAATTCCCGGCTGAAGTCCCAGTGTCGCAATGACCTCTGGGTCCCGACCCCCACACCAACATGGAAACGCGCATGCGCCGCTACTTTGATATGCAGAGCACTTAATTTGCCAAGAGCTGCGTTCGCTTTCCAATTAGTGGTGGACGCGGGAAGGAGGTGAGACTAAGCCAGCCAAAGCTGCCGTGCGCCCAGAAAATGGAAGTTGACCTGAGCAGAGGGCAGTGGGTGGGGAGAGCCCCCGTGCCAGGGCAGCGCCTGTCGGTTTTTCAGACGACTCGCTGGAGGTGCAGCTGGACGCGATGAGTATGCACAGGAACATTCTCTTGCCTGCTAGCAGCCACCGAAGGCCCACAAGACTCACCAAGATAGCATGACTAGAGGTGGCACATATGGTCAGCAGCAGAGGTGGTGAGGAGGAACTGGGTGCAGTACAGGAAGCTTATCAATGACCTTCTTAGGTCTGGCAAGGTTACTGGCAAGGGAGACCCAGATGGTATGCCCCCGATCAGCAGTCAACAGAGTGCAAAAGGGAGGGGCATCTGAAGGCGCATAGAGTTCCCCTCACCATGGGAGAGGGGTGTGCTCAGGTGCCTTGCTGACTCATAAGCATAGCTGTGAGCCCTAGTGCTGTTGGTCAGGAGGCTGGAGTGGAGAGGGAGGCATTGTCATAATGGCATCGTTCTTCATCTTGCAGACCAAAAGGGAGTTGTACACTCAGGAGAATGAGAGAGCACGCCTGGAAGGTGGGCTGCCACAGCTGACGGTATTGATGCGATTCAAGGAGCAGGTCCTTGATGTGGCCAGAATGTCCAGCCACAGCTGAAACGGAGAAGCAGGAGTCCACCACAGACAGGGTTAAGAGATCTCATCATCTCCAGGCTCAGGGGATGCATGGCAATGCTCCCGTGCAACGAGCTGTCAATGCATAAGCTGTTATCTCAGTATTTTAAGCAGTAGAAGCATCTGTTGGTTGTCCCGATCTCTCATCACCATCTTCTCTTATGTCTCTCACTGGGCCAACCTCAGAGGGGCAGGAGTCCACGCTCAGAGAACAAGCTCCCAAGGATTCAGAGGAGGAAGACACCTTGGAGCCTGCAATGTCACATCTTACTAGAGCACCCTCCGCCAACACAGACACACACACCTCAGTGGGTCCTCATACGTTATTAGAAATGGTGACGCACACATCATTTCAGAGCAGCAGGATACGGGGAGGCAGAGTTGGCTGTAGCCAGTTGCCCTCGGAGGATGGAGGAGGGGTGCAGCTCTGCTCAGCAGGATGGAGATGCAGTGTCTTGGAGTCACAAAACAGGCGGCTCTACCTGGTGAACTAACGTGAGATTGTGATGGAATATAGGTATAATAGGTTTGATTGAGTAGAATTTAGATATAGTTAATATATTATACCTTTTAGAATTAAAGAGTGAATAAATGGTCAGTTTTCAGAACTCACTGACATTTCTCTTTAAGAGATTAGAGTTAAATATTTCAAGGTCCCAATTAGAATAGAATTTCTGTTGCCAGGGAATTGGAAGATAAACATACACATTGAAATATCCTGTGTGACATCAGTAAGAGGTAGCAATAAATAAACTTAATTAGTTTATGGGGTTGTTGATGCAGACAGATCAGCTCCGGAGGTTGCTTTAAGGTACCATAGAAAAGGCAATTATAGATAATAAAACAATAAATGAGAATGGACTTACAGGAACAAGAGGTCAAGTAAACACAATTATAAACATTTTGACCAGATAAAGGCTCACAAATTCAAAAACAGCAAAGGGTTTCCAATAAAACATTAAGTGGAGAGTTAGTTCATGATACTATCAAATATGGAAGGTCACATCTAAATGCAGAAGTCAGATGACACTTCAGAAATAGTATAAGCATGAGAAGTTTTGAAAGCACAGTTTAGAGGTGTTGTATCCTCAAACAACACTTCTCATCCCATGCCTTACTCGGGGGATTTAAGGTAAAAGTTTACTTTAAATCTTGTTGGATATTCTGGATATTCTAAGATAATTTTGCTGTAACATTAGCAAGGTTAAACTTTTGTATTCTTTGTTAGAAATAATATGTGTTACATCTCTCAGTAATATTTCATATTGTGATATACTTATCCACTTAAGAAGTTTATTGCATGTTAAATTCTTTAATAAATCTATAAAAGTTAATAAATCGTCTCATGTAGTATTCTGCATACAACTACAAGACCACCCTCTCTATGTCTCTCTTTAAGTGGAGCGATACGTATTGAAGAGAGTTTCCAGACCCTTATTATATCTGGGATATTTATGACTTAGCCATATTATTAAAAATATGCTATCCGAAAGACGGTAATATTCTCTGTTGGTTTTCTTTCTTTGAGGGAAAGCTAGTACAATTCTTTGGACCCAAATAAGTGTCTGAGAATTGGTCTGGTTTGAACTTGTTTAAAGGAGATTCATAGGGATGTACTCATTTGGTTTAGTCCCTATAAGGGGTTAAAATCATAAATCACTTCAAGATGTGTGCCCACGTGTCAGTGCAGAGCCATGGGGTGAGAATGGAGGAGTCCATTCATCTCATGTGCTACACAATGACTCAGTGCTTTGAGTGCATGAGCTCCTCCATCGAGAGAATGATAAACCTCGTGGAGTATTGTCTGCGACATCACTCAGAGCGGATGGAGGAACAACACCCTGACATGCACAGGATGCATGCCAGACTCAGCAGCATTGACCAATCAGTGGCGCAAATGGTGCAGAAAGGCATGAAGTGGATGCCAGCTGCACCCCAGCTGGTGGTTCCCTCCAGCAATCGAGGGCGCAATAAAAGAGCTGAGGAGGCAACAGATTGTGATGAGGGGGCCATCCCTCACTGGGCTCTGACATTATCATCTGCCTCTATGGCCCCTCCAACAGAAGAAGCATCTGTGGAGTCACACATTGCGACAGAGGCTGTCTCTGCACCGTTGCCCATGTGGCAGCCTTTGGAGATGTCCCCCACCAGCACCTCCATGATGAGTCGACCACCACGGGCATCTTGGGCCTAGAAAGGCAGGAGTGAGCAGCCTGCCTCCACCTCATCTCAGCCACAGGGGGAGAAGCTTGCAGGAGTGGCCGTCAGTGGAGGTCACTACATCGGTAATGTAATTTTCTGGGTCACTTGGATGTTTATGATGTGAATAATAGTTTACTGTTAAGCCATAAAGCACTGGGAAAGTTGTTGCACTAAGGCTGACTTTTGTGTTTCCATTTAGTTTTAGTTTTTTTAGTTTAGAGATACAGCACTGAAACAGGCCGTTCGGCCTACCGAGTCTGTGCCGACCAACAACCACCCATTTATACTAATCCTACATTAATCCCATATTCCCTACTACATCCCCACCACCTAGCTACACTAGGGATAATTTACAATGGCCAATTTACCTATCAACCTGCAAGTCTTTGGCTGTGGGAGGAAACCAGAGCACCCAGCGGAAACCCACGCGGTCACAGGGAGAACTTGCAAACTCCGCACAGGCAGTACCCAGAACTGAACTTGGGTCGCTGCAGCTGTGAGGCTACAGTGCTAACCACTGCGCCACTCATTTCATGTTGGCAATACTCCGGAGAATGGGAATTGAGGGTTGGCAGAGCGATGAGTGAGCTGGTGACGATTATGTTAGGTGCAGACTCTGGAACCTTCCTGCCACTCCTTCCTTGCCCCTGTGCCTCTTCTGCCCTGGGGTCTGCCTCTGCTCTGGCAGATGCTGCTCCTCATTGCTAGTCAGACCAAGCTCTGAGAAGCTTGATCCCATTTCCTATAATGCCCTTCTTTTGTTGATATCGGACTGTGCAGTCTGCCTGAACCACTCCCCCTCTACAACTCCAGCCATCCCCCATTCTGGGCTCAGGACCCCAGTGGCAGGAAGTCCTGCGCACCAAGAGCTGCTGGCCCATCAGAGGCAGGCAGCTCCTTTGCTCAGTAGCACCACCAGGTAGCGATGGTTGCTGCTATAACAACACCCACTGGAGGTCCAAGATCGCAGAGTTACCAGTGCCAGAGGTAAGTGATGGTGGGAGGGGTTTCACGGGGTGGGAGTCATAGGGGAAGGGGGTGTAGGCAGAAAAGGCAGGGGGTGGATCTCAGCAGGCTTCCCCTTCCCGATGCCAGGTTCCTCGATCAGGCACTGAGTGCTTTTGAACAAGGAACCCCCCCCGCCCCCCGAGAGACTACAAGTAACTGCGCATGGTGACAGGCCTGCCCACTGCTGGGTTAATGCCAGCGGCAGCGGGAAGAGGCCCTTAATTAGGCATTACTTGCCACTTAAAGGCCTCAATTGGTGGCAGAGTGGGAAGACTGTTCACGGGCCTTCCTGTCACTGACTTAGTTGGGGTGGAGGTAGAAAGGTGGCAGGTTCCTCACCCGTCACCATCCCGTCCGATTAAATACCCTCACCACCTCCAAACTTGCCTTGGGGGAAGAGCATAAAATACCACCCACAGATTGTAAACAGGGAGTCAGTGGCTCTAAAATGGAAATTTGATTTGCAATCTTTCACCACCTGGAAACAAAGGGAGGCCCAGGTGATTTTGCTATGGTTGGACTTATGGGCTCTGAGAATTGTAAAAGGCAAACAACTTTTGACTTTTAATCTGGATAAATTCAAAAGAATTTCCTCGGCTGAAAGGAAGAAAAGAAGAACAGCAGAGCTGTGCAGCAGAGAGAGAAAGAAAAAAGTGAGCTGTTTTCTGAGAAACAGCTGCTCTTAGATCACCAATACAGCAAAAGGCTGCTAAGATTTGAGCCCGGTTTGAAGGCTCGATGTTTGTGGAGGCGAATGGACCAATGGGGTTACCAGAGATTGCCAGATTGCCTTATTAACGGAAGACAGTCGAATGTGCTTGGAGGAAGTGAGCGAGGAGGACGTTGGCTTTAAGAAGGACACTGGGAGATCCAACCCTTTGCAGCTGGGAGGGGTTTGGGACTTTTAACTGCAAGGATACCTTTTTCGATGAGAACACCATGTTGGGATTTTGAGTGTGTTAATAAGTTAATGGGAAATACCTTTCTCTGCAATTTAGTGTATTAGCTACCTATTAAATACTAATGTTGATTTTTAGTTTAGTTGTTACAGTAAAAATCTTAAAATGTGAAATCTTGTCATTCTTCAGTTGGGCTGGGGAAGTTCCTATCTTGTGTTTTAAAGTTCTACTGAGGTTTAGTTCAGAGATACAGCACTGAAACAGGCCCTTCGGCCCACCGAGTCTGTGCCGACCATTAACCACCCATATATATACTAATCCTACACTAATCCCATATTCCTACCACATCCCCACCTGTCCCTATATTTCCTTACCACTTACCTATACTAGGGGCAATTTATAACGGCCAATTTACCTACCAACCTGCAAGTCTTTTGGCTTGTGGGAGGAAACCGGAGCACCCGGAGAAAACCCACGCAGACACAGGGAGAACTTGCAAACTCCACACAGGCAGTACCCAGAATTGAACCCGGGTCGCTGGAGCTGTGAGGCTGCAGTGCTAACCACTGCGCCACTGTGCCGCCCTTAACAATATGGGTCTTAACAATAGGTACAACCTCTCAGAACTATGTACATTGCTCCAAGTGTGGTCTAAGCAAGGTTCTGTACAAGTTGAACATAACCTCTCTACTATTCAATTCTATCCCATTAGAAATGAACCTGAGTGCACTGTTTGTTTTTTTAATAACCTTATTAATTTGTGTCAATACTTTTGATACCTATCTGTATCTTCAGATCCCTCTGTTCCTCTACCCCATTCAGGTACTTACAAGGAGTATGTGGCTTCTTTATTCATCCCACCAAAATGTACTACCTCGCACTGATCTATTTTGAAGTTCATTTGCCAATTACACACCCATTCTGCATGTTGATGAATGTCTTCCTGTACTTTCCGCAGGCCTCCTCTGTATGAACTTCAGCCTCTAATTTGGTGTCATCCGCTATTTTTGAAATTGTAGTTCCAATTCCTGAGTCAAAATTGTTTATGTAAATAGTGAACAACAGTGAACAGTCCCGGCACTGATCCTTGTGGAGGACCATTTGCCGAACTGAGTAATGCCCTTTAAGCCATACTCTGTTTTCTGTTTTGTGGTAGCATACTAGAGTGGCTTTACTTATCAATTCTCCTTCTGAAGAAGCACATAGGCCTGAATTTCACAGTAAGAATTGTTAATTGTATGTTAATTGTGTTCAATTGTATGCAGGTGGTGGGCATTAACCTGAGCCTCCTATAAATAGAGACAGATTAATACTGCAGTTGTGTGGTTAGGAGGTGTGTGCTTATAATGTGTAACCCTGCAAATAAATATAAAAATGTCTAAAGATTTCCTCCAGTTCTTTCCTTCACCAACTGGCTTTCTGGCATAGAACAAGAATAACAAGAGGCTATCAGCATTTATCGTTATTAAAGAATAAATCAAACAGCAGCTTCCAGTGACCACACGTGCAGTTAAATGCAATAATCAGGAAGTTGCTGTCTTCTTTGCCCTGCTCCTCCAGAAGCTATGCTACACTGGTGCTTTGCCAAATGACTCGCCATTGAAACACGTGGAATGTATGAAATTGCAATATTTATGGGCAAGCTACCCACGAAATACACCAGTTAAAGTTAGAGATTCTTCCTTCCCGTGTAAGTAAATTTCTAACTACATTTAAAGTCTTGATGATTGCAAAACAACCTGTCCGGCAATGAAATGTAAGTTTTTCATCTGTGGAGTTGCATTCCTTCAGCTTTGAGTAATAGTTGGAGATTTAAAAAAATAAAAAATAAGTAATTTTTAAAACTTTTCTTGTCTTCTTTCTTTCTCTCTCCTAATCCCACCTTTATTTCCCTTCATTTTGCTTTCTGTACATGATTTGGCAATGAATGCTGTTGTATGATTGCCTTTAAGAGTGATGTCCCTTTAAGGTCTCAGTATGCTAATGAGCTAAGTACCAAGATGTCATCATGTGACTACAAGCCAGTCTCACTCTGCAACTGTAACACCCAGACAAAGGTTCTATAAATAGTTTGCTCTCTACTGTAGATAATAGTTCAGCTGTTAATAAACCTGTTGGAGATCTTCAGCAAACTGGACTCCACACATCTCATTTATGTTGCATAAGACAACATAAAGAACTCATTATATGGTGACAGTGGTTGTGAGAAGACAAAGTCTAAGTTGAAGACCACAGGTAAAACAGCTGTGAAAATGACCCTGCATACAGCTGCAAGAGAGCAAGTACCAAAGAACTACTGGCCCAAACATTGGAAAGAAAAAAGAACTTACGTCCAGCTGTTGAAGACAGAGCTCAGAATGACAGGCTGCAAATAAATTCCTGCAATTGGGTGAGTCATTGTGCTGATGGTCGAGGAATTATTTCTGATAATGGGTCATAGTATATGGGCAGACCTTTCAGGGATATGTGTGCCAAATGGCACGTAAACGATGTGACATCCTCACTACATTATCCTAGATCTAATGTTCTTGGCAAGCGAATGGTTCGCACAGTCAAATCACATCCTGAAGTGTAGGACAACGAAACAAGATTTTCGTGTTGCCATGCTACACCTCAGAGCTACACCTATGGATATGGGCTTACCGTCACCAGCAGAGATCATGTTTGGCAGACAAGTGCGAACGATTCTGCCAAGCCATCATCTGTCCAAATTCTCCGCGACACAGGAGACACTGCTTGAAAAACAAGGGAGAATGAAGATGGTGCATGACCGACATGCAGGGGCGGAACTATCTCAGCTACATGTAGGACAAAAGGTCAGGGTCATACAACCCACAATGAGAACATGGTTACCCGCAGAGGTATCCAAATTAGATTAGATTAGAGATACAGCACTGAAACAGGCCCTTCGGCCCACCGAGTCTGTGCCGAACATCAACCACCCATTTATACTAATCCTACACTAATCCCATATTCCTACCAAACATCCCCACCTGTCCCTATATTTCCCTACCACCTACCTATACTAGTGACAATTTATAATGGCCAATTTACCTATCAACCTGCAAGTCTTTTGACTTGTGGGAGGAAACCGGAGCACCCGGAGAAAACCCACGCAGACACAGGGAGAACTTGCAAACTCCACACAGGCAGTACCTGGAATCGAACCCGGGTCCCTGGAGCTGTGAGGCTGCGGTGCTAACCACTGCGCCACTGTGCCGCCCCAAATTATGCAGTGAGCCCAGGTTCTACGAGATTACAACATCTAAAGTTAGGGGCGGCACAGTGGCGCAGTGGTTAGCACTGCAGCCTCACAGCTCCAGGGACCCGGGTTCGATTCTGGGCACTGCCTGTGTGGAGTTTGCAAGTTCTCCCTGTGTCTGCGTGGGTTTTCTCCGGGTGCTCCGGTTTCCTCCCACAAGCCAAAAGACTTGCAGGTTGGTAGGTAAATTGGCCATTATAAATTGTCACTAGTATAGGTAGGTGGTAGGGAAATATAGGGACAGATGGGGATGTTTGGTAGGAATATGGGATTAGTGTAGGATTAGTATAAATGGGTGGTTGATGGTCGGCACAGACTCGGTGGGCCGAAGGGCCTGTTTCAGTGCTGTATCTCTAATCTAATCTAATCTAATCTAAAGGAGCAGTGTTGAGAAGGAACCGAAGCCAACTCAGAGAAGCGTGCAATACTTCAATTGCGCACAATGGACTCAAAAGAACACACTGCGATGATGAGGGTGTGACGGAACAACAGGACAACAACCAACACATCGACAACATGCCTGCAAACCAAAAACAGCCAAGGATGAAATCCACATCCCCAGAAGGTTATACCATAACCAGATCTGGAAGAGTTGTCGAAACACCTTTAAGCCTCTGCACTTGAAAATTTCACAATCCCTATCCTTATACCTGTAAATTTTATAATCGATATCCCATCTAACTAATTTTGATGTTATCTAATTTTATGTGTTTTGACTTGTAGCATACAAGACTTATCTTTGGAAAGAAAGGGGATGTTATATGATTGCCTTAAGAGTGATGTCCCTTTAAGATCTCAGTATGCTAATGAGCTAAGTACCAGGATGCAGTCATGTGACTACAAGCCAGCATCACTCTGCAACTGTAACACCCAGTTGAAGATTCTGTAAATAGTTTGTTCTGTACTGTATATAATAGTTTAGCTGTTTCTAAACTTGTTAGAGATCTTCAGCAAACAGGACTCCACGTACCTCATTTTTGTTTCATAAGACAACATAAAGAACTCATTACAAATGCCATGTTCTTTTTTGATGCTTCCTGGTTCAGTAAGGATTCTTCAATCTGGTTAAGGAGACACACAGTTTCTTGCCTTATTCACAAAGGTCCTAGATCCCCTGTAGAGGGCACTGTGCTAAAATGGCTCTCTAATCACTGGAAATTCCAGTGCAAAAGCCCACAGAAAGTCTGTGGCCAAGTGTAATTGTAATAATGAATGACCTCATTCACCACTTAGAGTAAAATCCAGCCCATAGTACCCAGTTGGCATTCCACCTTTTTTTCTTTCAAAAAACGGTGCTTATCACGAAGAAGTTTCTTAGTTTTGGGGAGAATGAAACTCTTCCTATTTCAGGCAGCGTGGGGAGAAATTTGATATAATTGAAGAATGCCACACAGGCAACCCAGGTAGGGGCCCACAGTGCTGCTTACCCCCCGGCGTATCAACGTAGTCTGTGTAGCAGTGTTAGCAACCAGCACTTGCAGGAGAGATATGGTACAAAGAGACGCACAATTAAAATTACTTCTACTGTGCTTTACAATAATTCTCAGCTCCAATCTCAGAAGAGCACCTTCTACTCCACCAGTGTCTATGCCAGCCATCCGTAGTCCTCTTGAGTGAGATTACCAATTAGAGCCAAAATAGAGACAGTTTTGCCCATTGGGATGTGCACTGTGACTATTCAAATCTACTTCACAAACGACTCTTACAACTAGCAGACAGAGTCAATTCTCACATCATCATTCTGGGTTAAGAGATGAAAGTGCAGAGTTGAAGCCTATTCTTAGAGAGCAAAAACTATTATGCAACAAACTGCACCACTCAGTTCCTCTGGTAACTCTCTGTGTACTATGGCTGAGAAGCACACCTCAGTGTGCTGGGGCTTGCTGGCCAGGATTGTATATCTTCACTACAGTTTTACCCGAGATAATGGTATTACAAGTAGTATAGAACCACTTTTACCTGTTACAGGCGCTGCAAAGCATCCCTGCAAAGTCACATTGGCAATGTTACACTACAGGTTTTCCATCACAGAGGCATGGAAGACCTTGCTCCTAGAATACAATTTGCAATATAACTGGGATGTTAAGCAATGTTGCTTCTGGAAACAACTAGAGTTTTCTAAAAGAGAGAAGCCAGGTGATCTGTTCAGCAGTACCACTGGTTGCAACTATTTCCCTTCATCTTCAGAGATTAGGGTTTAAGCAAAGTCCAATGGGGACTTGGCAATGGCAATCTTAGTTTGATATTTGCTGTAGGAGAAGCGAGTCAACAGTAATGATTTAACTATTTTAGATTTTCCCAATCCAAAGCATCTTTGGCATCTCTGAAATAGCCAAGATTCAGAGCAATAAGACTTCTATGCAGGGGTAATGTATCTCCAATTATTAACTACCCTGAAATGAAGCAAATAAATCAAAGAAAAATGCCTCATTCTTCACTTAAATAAGCATTGAATTCCTCAAATAATTTCAAAACATTGATTTGAAACCTATCTACCTATATCCAACTCTCATTAAAAAAATGCTGTTAAAACACATTATCTACCTGAGATACCCTTGGAAGAAGATATTTATTTTTATTAAAATGAACCTGAATTTGATGCTTAAAAGTGCCAATTTAATTAATAAATATTCAGATTACTTCTTTTCTCAAAGTTAAACACTATTGTTAAACACTCATCCATGCCTTTATTCCCTCTAGACACAACTAGTCCAATGCACTCCTGCCAACCTCCCATTTTCTACCCTCTATAAACTTGAAGTCATCCAAAACTTTGCTGCTCATGTCCTAATTGGCACCAAGTCCTGTTCACCCATCATTCCTGTGCTCGCTGATCTACATTGGCTTGCAGCTACGAAACATCTTGATTTTAAAATTCACATGCTCATTTTCAAATCCCTCCATTCCCTTGCTCCTCTGTCATCTCCAGCCCTACAACCCTCCGAGAAATCTGTGCTCCTCCAATTCTGGCCTCTTGCGAATTCTTGATTTTAATCCATCCACCACTGGCAGCTGTGGCTTCAACTGGTAAGGCCTGACGCTCCCTAAACCTCTCCGTGTCTCTACCTTTCTTTTCCATCTTTAAGATGCTCCTTAAAACTGATCTGCCCTAATACACTTGGGGCGGCACAGTGGCGCAGTGGTTAGCACCGCAGCCTCACAGCTCCAGGGACCCGGGTTCGAATCCGGGTACTGCCTGTGTGGAGTTTGCAAGTTCTCCCTGTGTCTGCGTGGGTTTTCTCCGGGTGCTCCGGTTTCCTCCCACAAGCCAAAAGACTTGCAGGTTGGTAGGTAAATTGGCCATTATAAATTGTCACTAGTATAGGTAGGTGGTAGGGAAATATAGGGACAGGTGGGGATGTTTGGTAGGAATATGGGATTAGTGTAGGATTAGTATAAATGGGTGGTTGATGTTCGGCACAGACTCGGTGGGCCGAAGGGCCTGTTTCAGTGCTGTATCTCTTTCTTCTTTCTTCTAATACTTCTTTACATGGCTCAGTGTCAAGTTTTGTTTTATAATGCTCTTGTGAAGTAAACGGCACCATATAAATACAAGTTGTTGCTGTATTGTAAAAAATAATCCTAACGTTCAGAGATAGAATATCTTGTAAAACATTCCATCAGAATAAAAAAAACTGTATGCTGCATATGACTGTTAGACTATGATATTCTTGGTTTATTAATAAAGGTCAACTGATTATTCAGTGATATGGAGATGAACTGTCACAGTAGTGACCTTTCACAAGAAAGGGAAGATACAAAACAAAATACTTAATCTATATTGTAGTTTGACCAGATGTAATTAATGCAAACATTATCTTTGCATGTCATTTTCTTATTTATAAATGTACTGATAAACCATGCATTTGAAACATAGGGATTAAGGAAGATAACCTAATTTCAACATTGCCATTACTTATTACTATGAATTTTGAATCATGCTATGTGTGTTGATATTTTTCCATGAAATATTCTCACATCGTGCATGATGTCAGTAGAGAATAGATGGCACTATGAAACAAATTGATGTGATGTCATCAGAACTGTTTTGCAATTTAATTTACATTTGATATTAACATTTTTATTATTATTTTAAATTTAATTGCTCACCTAAGTGTGAAAGAAAGGCAAACTTGCATAGCACCTTTCATGACCTCAGGATGTCCCAAATCATTTTTACAGCTGATGAAATACTTTTGAAGTGCCGTCACTGTTGTAATGTAGGAACCATCGCAGCCAATTTGCACATGGTGAGCTTCCACAAACAGCAATGTGATAATGACCAGATAATCTGTTTTGTGATGTTGATTAAGGGATAAATATTGCCCATACCACCAGGGATAACTTGAGAATAGAAGCAAAATACTGCAGATGATGGAAATCTGAAATAAAAACAGAAAGTGCTGGAAATACTCAGCAGGTCTGGCAGCATCTGTGGAGCGAGAAACAGAGTTAACATTTCAGGTCAAAAGCAATAACTATGTTTCTCTCTCTACAGATGCTGCCAGACTTGCTGAGTATTTGCAGCACTTTTTGTTTTTATACCAGGGATAATTCCCCTGCTCTTCTTCGAAAAAATGCCATGGGATCTTTTACATCCATCTGAGAGGGCAGACAAGGCTTCAGTTTAACATCTCATCCAAAAGACTGCACCTCAGACTATACAGTACTCCCTCAGCACTGCACTGGAGTTTCAGCCTTGACTTTTGCACCCAAGTTGCTGGAGTGGGATTTGAACCCACAACCTCTGACTCAGAGGCAAAGGTGCTACCAACTGAATCACAAATGACATTGTCACTGAGCTTGCCGATAGTTTGATCCATAATAATTTAGATCTGCTTGTACAATAACAAAATAGTGAATTTTATTTGAGATGATTTTAAAAAGGAACAAATGAATAAAATGACGAGAGTATTAAAAGTCAGGTTCACATAAAATATCAAGTGTAATTGTACTAAATAAAATGCCTTCTGCCTTCTCATCAATGAGTACTTATTACTGTGAGATATGGGCTATACTGGGATGTCTAAAGAAGGAGCCAGTTTCCAAGTAACACTGTTGGTGGGGAGCTTCGCCCACCAACTAAGCACTTTTGGAAATCACAGGCAGCATGCAAGACTGGAGGTGCATACCCAGAAAATTAGCCCTTGGAGATGAGCTAAATGAATGGTCTTAGTTAGGAATCTGGGAGATAATCTCTTTAACCATGACTGGGCATAAGCTTACTGCCTCAACTCTGCAAATAGTAGCACAGTTGTCATTGAGCTGGGAGATTACAGGTTCCAGATGCCCAGCATTCAAATCATCAATTCAGACACATTTTTGGCTCAGTTGCTAAAATACCAAACAGAGGTGAAGCTTATTATCACAGAAAATAAACTGACATTGTCTGTGCCATCTGCATTTCACTTCCTGCCAGCAGATCTGAGGGCAGTCCAAATATACATTTGCCCACCCATTAGCAGTGACTGCATTTCAAAGTAATTCATGTGAAGTGCTTTGTATGCTTCTGTGAGAAATGATGATAATGCTATATAAACGCAAGTCTTTCCTTTCCTACTGATGACAGTCTGAAGGAATCCATAATTATACTATCTTCCCCTTGGCTGGAAAAGAATGAATGACAGTGAACTTCCTTCGAGGAGTGAAGAATAAAAAAAATACCAAGTAAGTAAAAGTTTAAGAAGAAACACAAAACTAAGTTATATCTTGATCCAGGGCAGCATCAGTGCAAACAATCATTAACAACAACAACTTGTATTTATATAGCATCTTTAACATTATAAAAAGTCCCAAGGTGCCTCATAGGAACATTATAGTAACAAAATATAACACTGAGCCACATAAAGAGGGTGAGGTGAGGGTGGATGGGGCAAAGGAAATGGGTTTAAGGGGAATGGTTAGTAGGGGAGAAAAGAAGTTGAGGGTTATATTTGCTTGCAAGGGTGATCCTGGATTAGTGGGCGCTTTTGGCAGAGGACAATGAGGCTTGATAGTTCAATGTGGTCCTGCCAGATCTGGATGGCTAAACCAGCTGTGTAGCAGATACACTCAAGTCTGCATACATTGGACATGAGTGAGTAAAGATGGGAACCATATAGAATCGTAGAATGGTTACAGTATAGAAGGAAGCCATTCAGCCCATCATGTCCATGCCAGCTCTCTGCAACAGAAACACAGCTAGTCCAGTCCCCTGCCCTTTCCTCATAGCTCTTCAAATTGTTTCTGTTCAGGCGACTTTTGAAAGTCACAATTGAATTTGCCTCTACCACACTCTCAGGCAAAGTATTTCAGATCCTACCCACTCGCTGCATGAAAACATTTTTCCTCATCTCACCACTGGTTCTTAAATTGGTGTCCTCTGTTTCTCAACCCTTCTGGCAATCGGAACAGTTTCTCCCTATCTACTCTGTCTAAATACCTCATGATTTTGAATACTTCTAACAAATCTCCTCTCAACCTTTTCTTCTCGAAGGAGAATAACCCAGGCTTCTCCAATTTCCGTGGAACTCATGTTCCTGATCCCTGGAACCATTCTCATAAATCTTTTCTGCACTCTCTCTAATACCTTCACATCCTTCCTAAAGTACCCAGAATTGGACACAATACTCCAGTTGAGGCCAAACCAGTGTTTTATAAAGATTCATCATAACTTCTTTATTTTTGTACCCTTTGCCTTTATTTAGAAACTCCAGTATCCTATATGCTTTTTCAACCACTTTCTCAATCTGTCCTGCCACATTCAATGATTCGTGCATATATATTTCCAGGTCTCTCAGTTCCTGCACCTCCTTTAGAATTGCAACTTTAATTTTATATTGCTTCTCCTCATTCTTCCTACCAAAATGTACTACTACACACTTCACTGCATTAAATTTCATTTGCCACATGTCCGCCCATTCCACCAGCCTGTCTATATCCTCTTGAAGTCTATCACTATCCTCCTCAGTGTTCACAATACTTCCAAATTTTGTGTCATCTGCAAATTTTGAAATCATGCCTGTACACCCAAGCCTAGGTCATTAATATATAGCAAGAAAAGCAGTGACCCTTGAGAACCCCATTATATATACCCCACTATGTACCTTCCTCCAGCCCGAAAAGCAACTGTTCATCACTACTTTCTGTTTCCTGTGACTTAGCCAACTTTGTATCTATGCTGCCAATGTCCCTTTTATTCCATGGTCTTCAACTTTTCTGGCAAGTCTATTATGCGGCACTTTATCAAGCACCTTTTGGAAGTCCATGTTCACCACATCAACAGCATTACTCTCATCGACCCTTTCTGTTACCTCATCAAAAAAGTTAGTTAACCATGATTTGCCTTTGAGAAAGCCATGCTGTCCTTTCCTTAATTAATCCACACTTATCCAAGTCACTGTTAATTTTGTCCAGGATTATCATTTCTAAAAGCTTTCCCACCACCAATATTAAGCTGACTGGCCTGTAGTTATTGGGTTTATCATTACACCCTGCTTTGAAATTGATGTAAAAAAATTAAATAAATTGATCTTGCCTCTCTCCCACTTCCCAAAAACAATAGAATTAATTACCTGCCCTCTCCCCATCAAAACACTTAACTTGTCCAGCTGACATTCCCCCCAGCAAAGTGCATAAACTTTACAATATAACCCTTCCCACCACCCCCTACACCAATAATATGACTTTGACCCAGCTCCTGCACTGAGAACCTGCTCCCCCCTGCTCACCAGTGTGCTGTCCCAACTCCTGTATCTAAGGAGGATTGGAAGTTAGGCTGATCTTGTACATCAACTATTTTTCTGCACTATCCCCATATCCCTTGATTTCTTTAATATCTAGAAATCATCGATCTCAGTCTTGAACATACTCAATGACTAAGCCTTTACAGCCCTCTGGGGTAGAGAATTCCACAGATTCACCACCCTCTAAGTAAAGAAATTCCTCATCTCAGTCCTAAATGGCCTACCTCTTATTCTGAGACTGTGTCCCCTGGTTCTAAGAAGCTCCCCCACCCCCAGCCAGAAGAAATATCCTTCCTGCATCTTCCCTGTCAAGCCCTGTAAAAGTTTTGTATGCTTCAATGAGATCTCCTCTCATTCTTCTGAACTCTAGAGATTACAGGCCCAATTTCCACAATCTCGCCTCATAGGACAATTCCATCATCCCAGGAATCAGTCTGGTGAACCTTCGTTGCATGCTATCTATGGCAAGTATATCCTTCCTTAGGTGAGGAGACCAAAATTGAACACAGACCCCCGATGCGGGGGTCATGTTGGGGAGACCTGGAAAATGCCTCTGGGAGAGGACCGCCATGGACTTTGACGCTGGGAAGGCCTGGCCCAATATTGCCGGTGGCGGAGAGGCCTCGTGTTCTCAGTGCGGGAGTGGGGCCAAAGTCATATTATTGGTGTAGGGGACGGTGAGAAGGGTTATATTGTAAAGTTTATGCACTTTGCTGGGGGAAATGTCAGCTGGACAAGTTAAGTGTTTTGGTGGGGAGAGGGCAGGTAATTAATTCTATGGTTATTGGGGGAGTGGGAGAGGGGCAAGATCAATTTATTTAATTTTTTTATATCAATGTACCTTTAAATATTTAAATGGAACAGTCGAGCTCGAAGCTTTTAAAAAATGGTGTCAGCGCTTGGGCACAGGCAGTTGACACCATTGCTGGGGACAGACAGCCCGCCCCCTCCACATCATTGGGGTGGGGGTGGGGGGAGGTGCAGTCCACCCTGGCTATTTAATGAGCTGCTGCACTGAATATCGCAGCGGCACCATGACGTGCGTTTTCGTAAGTATAAATTTCAGCCCAATATTCCAGGTGCGGTGACCCCAAGCATCGATATAATTGCAGTAAGACTTTGTTACTCCTGTACTCAAATCCTCTTGCAACAAAGGCCAACATACCATCCTAATTGCTTGTTGCACCTGCATGCCAGCTTTCAGTGACTTATGAACAAGGACACCAAGACCCCTTTGGACATCAACACTTCCCAATCTATCACCATTTAAGAAATATTCTGCATTTCTGTTTTTCCTACCAAAGTGGATAACATCATATTTTTTCACATTATATTCCATCTGCCATGTTCTTGCCCACTCACTGAGTCTGTCTAAATTCCCTTGCAGCCTCTTTGCATCCTCCTCACAACTCACATTCTCACCTAGTTTTATGTCATCAGCAAACTTGGAAATATTACATTTGGTCCCCACGTCCAAATCATTAATATAGATTGTGACTAGCTGGGGCCCAAGCACTGATCCTCACAGTACCCCATTAGTCATAGCCTGCCAACCCGAGAATGACCCATTTATTCCTACTCTCTGTTTTCTGTCCTTTAACCAATTCTCAATCCATGTTAGTACATTACTCCAATCCCATGTATTCTAATTTTGCTTACTAACCTCTTGTGTGGGACCTTATCGAAAGTCTTCTGAAAATCCAAATACACCACATCCACTGGTTCTCCCTTACCTACACTGCTGGTTATATCCACAAAAAACACTAACAGGTTTGTCAAACCTGACTTCCCTTTCATAAATCCATGTTGACTCTGCCCAATCCTACCATTATTTTCCAAGTGTACAGTTATAACACCTTTTATAATAGATTCTAGCCTTTTCCCAGTACTGATATCAGGCTAATAGGTCTGTAGTTCTCTCTCTGTTTTCTTTATCCTGCCTTTCTTAAATAGTGGGGTCACATTTGCTACTTTCCAATCTTCAGAAACCACTCCAGAATCTATAGAATTTTGGAAGATGATTACCAATGCATTACTATCTCTTTGAACACTCTGTGACGTAGATCAACAGGTCCAGGGGACTTATCAACTTTCAGTCCCATTAATCACAGTCCTTGTGGAGACGAAGTCCCATCTTCACACTGAGGATACCCAACATCGTGTTGTGTACGACTACCACCGTGCTGAATTGGGATGGATTTAGTACAGGTCTATCAACTCAAGACTGGGCATTCATGAGGCACTGTGGGCCATCAGCAGTAGCAGAATTATACTCAACCACAATCTGTAATCTCATGGCCCGGCATATCCCCTATTTTCCCATTACCATCAAGCCAGGGGAACAACCCTGGTTCAATGAAGACTGCAGGAGGGCATGCCAGGAGCAGCACCAAGCATACCTAAAAGTGAGGTGTCAACCTGGTGAAGCTACAACACTTGCGTGCCAAACAATGTAAGCAGCATGCGATAGAGCTAAGCAATCCCACAACCAACGGATTAGATCTACGTTCCACAGTCCTACCACATCCAGCTGTGAATGGTGGTGGACAATTAAATAACTAACTGGAGCAGGTGGCTCCACAAATAGCCCCATCTTCAATGAAGGGGGAGTCCAGCACATCAATGCAAAAGATAAGGCTGAAGCATTTGCAACAATCTTCAGCCAGAAGTGCTCAGTGGATGATTCATCTCAGCCTCCTCCTGAAATCCCCAGCATCACAGATGCCAGTCTTCAGCCAATTCGATTCACTCCACGTGATATCAAGAAATGGTTGAAGGCACTGGATACTGCAAAGGCTATGGGCCCTGACAATATTCCAGCAATAGTACTGAAGATTTGTGCTCCATAACATCCCGCACCCCTAGCCAAGTTGTTCCAGTAGAACTACAATACTGGCATCTACCTGGCAATGTGGAAAATTGCCCAGTTATGTCCTGTACACAAAAAGTAGGACAAATCCAACCAGGCCAATTACCACCCCATCAGTCTACTCACGATCATCAGCAAAGTGATGGAAGGTGTCATCGACAGTGCTATCAAGCGACACTTGCTCAGTAATAACCTGCTCAGTGACGCTTGGTTTGGGTTCCATCAGGGTCACTCAGCTCCTGACCTCATTCCAGACTTGGTCCACACATAGCCAAAAGAGCTGAACTCAAGAGGTGAGGTGAGAATGACTGCTCTTGACATCAAGGCAGCATTTGACTGAGTATGGCATTAAGGAGCCCGAGCAAAATTGGAGTCAATGGGAATCAGGAGGGATATTCTCCACTGGTTGGATTCATACCTAGCACAAAGGAAAATGGTTGTGGTTGTTGGAGGTCAATCATCACAGTCCCAGGACATCACTGCAGGAGATCCTCAGGGTGGTGTCCTTGGCCCAACCGTCTTCAGCCACTTCATCAATGACATTCCTTCAAGCATAAGGTCAGAAGTGGGATGTTCACTGATGATTGTACAATGTTCAGCACCATTTGCGACTCCTCAGATACTGAAGCAGTCCGAGTCCAAATGCAGAAAGACCTGGACAACATTCAGGCTTGGGCTGATAAGTGGCAAGGAACATTCGCACCACACAAGTGCCAGTCAATGACCATCTCCAACAAGAGAGAATCTAACCATCACTCCTTGATATTCAATGGCATTATCATCACTGAATCTCCCACTATCAACATCCTAGGCGGTTACCCTTGACCAGAAACTGAATTGGAGTAGCTAAATAAATACCATGGCTACAAGAGCAGGTCAGAGGCTAGGAATCCTGCAGCGAGTAACTCACCTCCTGACTCCCCAAAGCCTGTCCATCTTCTACAAGACACAAGTCAGGACTGTGATGGAATACTCTCCACTTGCCTGGATGAGTACAGCTCCAACAACACTCAAGAAGCTCGACACCATTCAGGACAAAGCAGTCCACTTGATTGGTACCTCATCCACAAACATTCACTCCCTCTACCACCGATGCACAGTGGCAGCAGTGTGTACCATCTACAAGATGCACTGTAGCAACTCACCAAGGTTCCTTCGACAGCACCTTCATAATCTGTGATCTCTACCACCTAGAAGGACAAGGACAGCAGATATATGGGAACGCCACCACCTGCAAGTTCTCTCCAAGCCACACACCATCCTGACTTGGAACTATATCACCACATGGAGTGCAACGGTTCAAGAAGGCAGCTCACCACCATCTTCTCAAGGGCAATTAAGGATGGGCAACAACTGCCGGCCTAGCCAGTGATGCCAAATCCCATGAACGAGCAAAAAAAAAAATTTCTCCAGTACTACTTTTTTACTTATACTAATTTCTTTCAGTTCCTCATTCTCAAAAGTCTTTATTATTCCTGGGAAGTTTTTTGTCTCTTCCTCCATGAAGACAGATACAAAGGGCTGAATTTTACCAGTTCCTTGACCCCGTGGGTTGCGGCGGGGGAGGGAGGGGGGCCATAAAAATCTGCAGAGAGAGGCCTGCCCCGACGTTGAGAAGGGTATATTACTGGTGTGGCCCCCCACCTCTTCAAGCGGCGGGGCCTTCATCGAAATATTTAAATGAACAAAAATCAGGTGTAAATGTGCTTACCTGCTGGCGGAGGCCGTCCCACACCGATTTTACGGCTGCCAATTGCACCTCGCACACATTCAGAACTCCGAGAACCTGGTGGGGAGGGGGGAGGAATAACATTTTCAGGGTGGGAGGGGTGGGGAACGGGGAAAACAATTTTTATTGGCTGTAGGGATGGTGGGAAGGGGTTGAGGGTCAAAGAGAACAAATTTCGAAGGGCAAAGTTTGGGATATCAATAAAGGTTTATTATGGGGGAGAGGGCACTTTATATATAAATTACCCATTGAGTGGTGGGAGATGGGATTTAGAGTTGAAATAAAATTTTATTGTTATTTCCCAGAGTCCGGCGCCTTTAAGTATTAAAATGTTACTGAAGGGCTTGAAGCCCTTGAAAAATGGCGGTGGCGCTGGATGCCATTGCCGTGGTCACGGCGGTGGCTCCCTCTTATGTCATCGGAGGCGGCTACTCCGTCCCCTCTACTTAAATGAGCCCTCGCGCATAATATCGTGGGGACTCGGCGGCGGCACTTCCGTGTTGGAAGGCCACCGAGTTCAAAGCGCGCTAATAAAATTCAGTTCAAAGTATTTGTTTTGTTTATCCACCATTTCCTTATTCCGTATCATAAATACCTCTGTCTCTGTCTGTAATGGGACCACATTTGTCTTTGCTAATCTTTTCATTTTTACATTCCTATAGAAGCTTTCACCGTCCATTTTTATGTTTCCCGCTGGTTTACTTTCATATTCTATTTTCTCCTTCTTTATAAGTTTCTTGTTCCCAATCCTCAGGCTTACTACTTTTTCTGGCAACTTTATAAGCCTCTTCCTTTGATCTAATACAATCTTTAACTTCTCTTGTTCGCCATGATTGGATCACCTTTCCTGTTGGGCTTTTGTGCCTCAAAGGAATGTAAATTTGTTGTAAACCATATATTAATTCCACCCTTACATCCCTCAGTATCCTCGTGCAGCTGTAAGTGACTTGGGGAAAATTTATTCCAAGGGTAGAGACAGAGGAAGTGAAGCTGTAAGAGTGTAGGGGGATAAGCTTGATGAAAGATACAAGTTTTAAGGTTATGTTCAATCACATTAAGATTTCAGTTCCTTGCATGTGTTTATATTCGGAATTATATAAGGTTGTAGAAAGTGTCCTAGATTGAAGAGCCTCACATTTTGTGTTTCAAGGGAAGATGCACTGCATTCATTAGAAAATGATTTAAAAACTTTTGCCGCATGAACTAGATCAATTCAGTTCAGTAATGAGGTTTGAGTGCTAATTAGTATAATAAAAAGGCCATTTGAAATCCACAATTATCTCTGGAAATGAATACATATATAACCCAAGGACCAAGTGACAGTTTCCTTACTATCAACATATATGGGCCAAACATAATACATGTTCTGACATTCTCAGTCTACTCTCTAGAGAAAATAAGCACTTTATCTGCTGTCAATTTACAAATATACACAGAAAGGATGCTTGAATGTATCTGTCAAAGGTTTCAGATTTTATTTTGTTGACTTCTAAATATATACTGAAATCCCTTTTGAAAGTTATTGTTGAATCTGCTTCTACCACCTTTTCAGGGAGTGTATTCCAGAGCATAACAATTTGCTGTTGAAAAAAAAATCTCACCTCCCCTTAAATCTGTGTCCTTTGGTTATCAGCCTGACTAGTAGTGGAAACTCTTCATACTTTTGAACACCTCTGTAAAATTACCCTTAACCTTCTCAGTTCTAAGGACAACAATCCCAGCTTCTCTCGTCTCTCCACATAATTGAAGTTCTTTATCCCTGTTATTCTGATAAATCTCCTCTGCACCCTCTTCAATGCCTCAACATCCTTCCTCAATTACGCAGAATTTGAAACAATACTCTAGCTGAAACCTAATCAGTGATTTATAAAGATTTAGCTTAACTTCCGTCTTTTTGTATGATCTGCCTCTATTTAAAAAACAGTGATCCTGAATGAATTTTTTAATCAGCTTTATCAATTGTCCTACCAGCTCCATGATTTTGTATTTGGGAACTTCCAGTGTTAATCTATTAATTGTGTGTCGATGGTTTGATAATATGCAGGTGAAATGTATTAATTGAGGTTTTAGTTGAGCACTTATAAGCAGACACTCACTGAGACTGGTGGAGGTTTTGAGTGAGGAGCTACATGTTTGTAATCCTTTTACTCTGCACAATAAATGTGAAACTGAGTAAACAAAAGCTCCAGCATTATCTTTCTACAACAAGCTTTCTGGAATTTAACACGGTAGCAGAGGATGGTTGCCTAAAGCTGAAGTTTGGAAAATAGGATTTTTTTTTTGGATAGAAAATAAAAAATCTCAAGGGCTATTCTGAAAAAATATGGCAGAACACAAGAGTAAATTGTCAGGGTATGATTACCCTCCAATGTTCTTGGAGTCTGAACCATATGACCAGTGGAATAATGAAGTGAATATGTGGATATGGGTTAAATCTCTACCAAAAAGGAAACAAGGTATGGGCTTGGCATTGTCACTTCCTACCAAAAGTAAAATCAGAAGTAAAGTGTTTTCTGAACTAGATGCTCGTCAGTTGGATACTGAAGAAGGGTTGGATATTCTGTGAGAATTCTTGGATGAAATTTACAAGGAAGATGACCTATTGAATGCGTATGAGGCATGGTCAGACTTGATAGATTTCAGAAAACAGATGGTTATTCAATGGAGGAATATATCATTGACTTTAACAGACTGTATAAAGGATTGAGGAAATTCAATTTGGAGATCCCTGGTTCAGTGCTAGCTTTTAAATTGTTCGATTGTGCTAGGGTGTTGCATATGGGCAGACCTTTGTTCTAACTGGGGTTCGGTTCTTGGACCAAATGCTCGCGGCCTTAAAACAATTCCTGGAGAAACAGTCATTTCTGGCAGTCCTGGTAGAACAAGCAGGACATTCTGTGGTGACACAAAGAATGGAGGACTCAATGTTTACAAGATTTAGAAATAATCCAGGTATTGGAGGCAGACCTAAGTACAATGGAAGAGTTAAAAACAGGAGGAATAAGGATGAAAGCAGCTTTAGCAGGTCTGAATATTACAGTGGAAGACAGAATTAGAACAGCAGTCAAAGGCGAATGAATCCCAGGACTGCTCAAGGAACAATTAATAGATGCTTCAGATGTGACTCAAAGTATCATTATGCAATGAACTGCCCTAAGCGGAGGGGCAGAGTTTTCGAAATAACACACGATGCAGACAATTCTGAGGCAGAGGAGGAAGATACTGATAGATCTGGACAAATTGTACTAGTCACAAGGAGTTTTAGTCCTGTGATGAATGTATTGATTTTGGATTTGTTCAACTGTGTGGTACTGGATAGTGCTTGTACGTCGGCAGCATGTGAAACTGATTGGTTACAGTGTTATCTGGATTCACTCCATAGTGAGGATCGACACAAAGTGAAGGAGTGTAAAAGTACTACAAGCTTTAGGTTTGGTGATGACAACCCATTGAAGTAATTGAAGAGAGTAGTAATTCCATGTAAAATAGCTGGGGTAAGCCACTTTATCAGTACTGATGTAGTCTCCAGTTAGATACCTTTACAGTTGAGTAAGCTGTCAATGAAATAGGCATGGATGAAACTTGATATGGAGCATGATAAGGCAATTGTTTTTGGGAAGTTAGTGAATTTGCAGTTTACTCAGTCAGGGCATTATTGTATCCCCTTAACAAAACCTGAGGTTTCTAGTCAGAGTGTTAGAGAAGTATTGATGGCATCAGGTGTTATGAATCCGAGAGATAAAAGGCAAATTGTCTTAAAGCTACACAGACAATTTGCTCACCCTTCTTGTCACAGATTAAAAACCCTACTAAAAGATGCAGGTGTGATCGATGAAGCGTATACAAGGATAATAGAAGAGATTAATGAAAAGTGTGAAATTTGCAAAAAGTATTGGAGGACACCATCACATCCTATTGTCAGCCTTCCATTGGGACGTGACTTTAACAAGGTAGTTGCCATGGATTGAAAGGAATGGGACAAAGACAAGAATATTTTCATTCTACATTTTATAGACCTAGCAACTAGATTTAGTCTTTCTACAATAATAAATAGTAAGGACAAAAGGGTGATTATAGACAAAATTATGGAGAAATGGATAGGAACTGGGCTCTGACTGAAAATGGAGGGGAATTTGCCAATGACGAGTTCAGGGATATGTGTGAAAGTCCTTTCAGCAACGGGCTTTGTGAAAGGAATCACACAGTGGTTGATGAAATGTTACATAAACTCTTAGCTGACCAGTCAAACTGCAAGTTGGCAAATGCCCTGGCATAGGCGGTTCATGCAAAGAATTTGCTTCAGATGGTTGGAGGGTATAGTCCCTATCAATTGTTCAATGAGCAAAATCCCAAATTGCCTTCTGTACTGCGTGACAATACTCCTGCTCTAGAAGGTATTATAATTAGTTCCATTTTTTCTACACATTTGAATGCTTTACATGCAGGGAGATGGGCTTTCATCAAGGCCGAGGTCTGAGAAAATTCACAGAGCTGTGAGGCATCGTATAAGGCCATCTGAGGCGGAATTTAGTTCAGCAGATTTGGTATATTATAAAAGAGAGGGCCATAGGGAATGGAAGGGCCCTGGTAAGGTAATTGCTCATGATGATAAGTCAGTAGTTATCAAGAATGGAAATCAAACTGTTAAGGTTCATTCCTCATGATTAATTGGGGTTGACCACAAAATCTCAGAATCTGAGCAGCTAATAGAGGGAACAGAGGCACCTTGTACCTCAAATACTGATGTGTTTTGTGGTGAAGGTCCTGAGGCACAGGTAGATCAAGAGTTGGATAGTAATGTAGCTTATCATGATGCTCAGGAAAGAGCTATCGCATCCAAAGGCCAATTGCCTCGAGTAGGTACACGGGTGACATATATTCCAGAGGGGTCTGATAAATGGAGGGATGCGAAAATTGTGGGACGTGCAGGAAAATCTACAGGCAAGTTTAAATATTGGTTAAATGTTCAAGATGATGGCCAAGAAGCCAGATCCATGGACTGGCAGAATGGGGTGAAAGAGTGGAGGGTAAGAAAGCACAGTATAAGTTTTGATAGTGGGTCAGGAAGTGACTCTTGCATAAGGAAGCGATCGTGTAGTGGAGAAAGAGCCTCCGATAAAGTGCGAGTGAGATCTTTGAGCAGTAGTTTCGAAAGACGAAGTGCTCATACAGGCCGTAGTATGAACAGATTTCACAATGAAATGAGGGCTAGAGAGCAGTCTTGGAATAGAACTAGAAGCAGAAGTCCTCATGATCGTGAAGTTTTAGTGGCTGCCAACAAACTTGAGGATAAACTAATAAGAGAAGCAAAACATAAGGAATTTGGAGTTTATTCTGAGGTAGCAGATAGGGGGCAGCCAGCCTTGTCACATCGATGGATTTGTACTGAAAAAAGTCCTTCCCGATGGAATTTATAAGGCTAAAGCAAGGGTTTTGAATAGCGACTGGGAGATACTGATGTTAGAGAGGACTCTCCCATAGTGGGAAAAGTAATCTTGAAAATCTTTTTGGCTCTTTTGGCCACATATTCATGGGAATGTAGATCCATTGACATAAAAGCCATATTTCTGCAAGGTGATACTTTTCAGAGAGAAGTGTTTCTGAAACCACCTAATGAGGTAGCAGATACGGAACGACAATTATGGAAACTGAACAAATGCATCTATGGCCTTATTGATGCTCCCAGGGAGTGGTATTTCTCGGTGAGATCTGTTTTTTTGAAAATTGGTTGTGTTCAACTAAAAGCAGATCCTGCAATGTTTTATTGGTATCATAAAGGGAAACGTTCAGGCATCTTCATGATGCATGTTGATTATTTCTGATGGGGTGGTACTGTGGATTTTGAGAAATATGTTATTAAGATTAGGGCAGAATTTAAGATTGGGAGTCAGGCTTGTAGGGCCTTTAAAAATATTGGTTTAGATATTAAGCAGACTAAGTCTGGAATAAGTTTGAATCAACAATCTTATTTAGAGAGTGTTACTTCCATCCTGGTTAATCGTGTTAGGTCATCACAGAAAGATGATGATCTATCTAAAGCAGAGACTGAGCAATTGCGAAGCCTGGTGGGTCAATTAAACTGGTTGTGCTCTCAGACTAGGCCTGATGTTAGTTTTGATGTGCTGGAGTTAAGCATGATGATGAAACATCCAAAAGTTGAGAATGTTTTAAGGGCAAATAAAATGTTGAAAAACTAAATCTGGATAAATGTGTACTGAAGTTCCCATCCTTAGATGACCCAAAGAACATGAAGCTAATCATTTTAAGTGATGCTTCACATCCTAATCTTGCTGATGGATATTTGAGTGTGGTTGGCTTCATAATTTTTCTGATGGATGAAAATGGGAAATGTTGTCCTTTAGCTTGGGAGGCTAAGAAAATAAAACTGGTTGCGAAAAGCACGTTAGCTGTGGAAACACTGGGTCTTGTAGAGGCAGTGGATATGGGGTTCTAGTTGTCAAATATTTTGGGTGAAATTCTAAACAAGGGACATCCTGAAGATAGGATACCCATTGAATGTTATGTGGATAATCGTTCTTTGTGGGACAATGTACACTCTACAAAAAGTGTGAGTGAGAAAAGACTACATATTGACCTTGCTGGTTTGAAACAAATACTGGAGAGAAAAGAAATCTCCAAACTTAAATGGGTAGATGCAAGTCATCAGCTATCTGATTGTTTAACAAAAAGAAATGCGAGTACAAAGAAATTGTTAGAGGTGCCAGAGGAAGGGCATCTTTCAACGTAAAACTTTGTACCCAATACGGAATTTATTTTGATTTATTTTGGAATGTTAATCAAAGTTGTATTGTAAAAGAAAGCAGGGAATCTGTTAATCTATTAATTGTGTGTCAATGCTTTGATTATATGCAGGTGAAGGGTATGAATTGGGGTTTTAGTTGAGCACTTATAAGCAGACACTCACTGGGATTGGTGGAGGGTTTTGAGTGAGGAGCTACATGTTTGTAATCCTTTTACTCTACTCAATAAATGTGAAACTGAGTAAATATAAGCTCCAGCATTACCATTCGACAACAAGTTTTCTGGAATTTAACATCCAGGACTCTTTGTTCCTACATCGACTTTAAAATCGTACCATTTCATTTATATTGCCTCTCCTCATTCCTCCTCTCAAAATGCATTACTTCATATGTCTCTGCATTGACTTTTATCTGTTATGTGTCTGCCCATTTCACTAGTCTGTGTCCACCTCAAGTCTCCTCCTATCCTCCTCGCTGCTTACTATACTTCCAAGTTTTGTGTCATCTGCAATACCTCCTATACCCAAATTTAGGTCCTTTATGTACATCAAAAAGAGCGGTGGTCCCAATACTGACCCCTGGGGAACGTCACTCTCCAGTCTGACAAACAGCCATTCACCATTGCCTCTGCTTTTGGTTTCTTAGCAAATTTTATATCTGTGCTGCCACTGTCCCTTTAGGTTTGCTAACCAGTATATTATCTGGCACTTTATCAAATGTCTTTTCAAAGTCCATATGCGATCATACTACCAGTGTATTTTTTTCCTGCGTTTCATACTATTTATAAAGCTTTATTTTCTTTCACTATAATATTGCAAAACTTTTGATCCTTATTTGCATAAACAAATATCAGGGCTACACCATGGACAAAGTATATACTCTTATACTTCCCTGTCCCTAAAAGCAATCAAGCGAAACTCTGAAAAATAAATTTGCTTTATGACACTCTGTTCACCCCTGACCCCTGACCAGCTACTTCCAAACGATCATCTTCCACAAATGCAACAGCAGAGAAAACATAATTTAATACTTTATACATTTTGTCAAATGTATATGTAACTATTCTTCATTTTGTCTCAGTGTTGCAATCAAAATCGCATTATCATTTCTTTAGTTTCCTTTATTTTTGTAAAAAACACTGAACTGTATTTTCAATTCCTACACAATTCCACACATGATAAAGGGACATACCTGTACACTTATGGGTACCTCAGCCTTCCTTTGTTGCCACATTTTTTATTCTCAAGCTGTTAGTCACAGATAGAATGTGAACAGAATTTCCCCTGCGCTGACATCATGAAGATTACCTCCAGAGAGACTACAAATGGAGAGTGTTGCCAACAGTGCTCAATACAACGGGAGCATAACTTCCAGATGTCAGTGTAGGGTAAATTGGACATGAAAGACTACTGCTGAGCAACAATTTTTAGGTAAAAATATGTGAACAAGAAAGGATTGAAAAATTGTGGCAAACTCAGGGAAATTTCCCTTTGTTGTATTTTGGACAATGCAGTAGTTAGACAAATATATTTTTAATAATTTTTGATTTTGATGAAAATTGTTTCAGCTTCACAAACCAAGGCATTGCACTTGTATTGCTTGGTTCATTCTACCTCAAGTCTATAGCTGGTGAAAGCAACAGTTAAGTACAAAACAAGTGTTTTTTTTTGCAAACAGGCGATAACAGTAATTGCTATTTGAACATTCCCAATTTAACACATTCAAATCCAGATTATAATTTGTTTTTAATCTCTTCCTTCTCATTATTATTGAAGAAAATTGTGCACAGTACGTGTTCTTCAGTGTCATCGTGCCATGGAAAAAACGATCAGTTGCTAGGTTACCATGCTCAAAAAAACACCATAATAAATAGGTTTAGAGCACAACATTAATTGGGACAGCTGTGGCTTATATTCTTTAAGTTAAATTGTTACATGCAAAGTACACCTAATAGATAGATTGGCAGTATACAGAGACATATGTCTTTTAAAGGTGAAAAAGTCATCATAAAATCTGGGATGACATTATTTTAACAGAGTACAATGAAATTATGTTAAAATCCAGTCAACCAATAACTATTTATGCGATAAGATATGAAGAAAAAAAAACACAAAAAGATCAACCACACAATACTGAGAAATAATTCATATGTAATTCAAAACAGTTGCTGTAAAAATTATAATAAAATTATATTGGGATCACAGTTATGGTAAAATATACATAAACATACAGGTTAGCAAATGGTCCCCAGTGCATTATGCAGCAGTAAACCTTCCACATTGTGGAATATGGGTCAAGAGAAAACCTCAGAATCATCTGTTATTTTCATAATATCTCCAGAATAGGTTGAACACATTGGCACTAATCAACATTTACATACAGTGTTATTAAATAGGATGGGCATATGTTTCAGCAATAGTTTTAATCAGAAATACAGCACAAAAGAAGGATTAGGGGTATTTCTGTAAAAACCGGTTGGGTGAACAAGCTTCACTATGATTTATCACTTTTTGTGGTAAAATGCACTTGTAGTGACGATACACAGCTAAGCAAATAAGCCAATAATATTGGCCCTATTGGCTTATTTGAGGGCATGCAATGAACTGGGCTAATCCGAATCTAGCCAGCAGGAACACAAATTATTCAGAAACTCCATTCTGATTTTCATCAGCAAATATGCCAACATATGAGAAGTGTTGTCAGTTTGAAAATAAAGTGATGCTTGTGATATGGCTCCGTGTAATCCAGAGACAGCTGTGTTCCACTTAATGCTAAGTGATAACATCTTAAATGCATTGGACAGATGATGAATTTAATTTCATGCATATGCCCAGCATGCATTGATTAAACAAAGCCATTCAGCCCCTTGTGTCTGTTCCATCACCCAATAAGAACATAGCTGATCTGTACCTCAATTCCATTCACCTGCCTTTGTTTAGAGTCATAGTCATTTACAGCAGAGAAGGAGTCCATGCCAGCTCTCATGGAGTAATTCAGTCAGCCCCACTCCCTTGCTTGATCCCCGTAGCCCTGCAAATTTATTTCCTTCAAGTGAACATCCAATTTCCTTTTGAAGCCATTGATTGTCTCCGCTTCCACCTTTCATATGGGCAGAATGTTCCAGGTCATTAACACTCACTGCCTTAAAAAATTCTTCCTCATCTTCCCCCTGCATCTCTTGCCCAAAACCTTCAAACTCTGTCCCTAGTCCTTGTACCATTAGTTAATGAGAACTATTTTTCCTAGCCTAACTTAACTAAGCCTGTCATAATCTTGTACATTTCTATTAAATGTTCCCTCAATCTCCTTCGGTCTAAGGAGAACAAATCCAGCTTTTCCAATCTAACCTTGTAATTAAAATCCCCCCAATCGCTGAAACCAGTTGTTAAATCTCCTCTGCACCCTTCCTAAAGTGTGGTGACCAGAACTGACCTAACCTGAGCTTTACAAAGGTTCAGCATAACTTGCCTGCTTTTATACCCAATGCCTCTATTTATGAAGCCCAAGATCCCAGATGGTTTATTAATTACTTTCTCAATATGTCCTGCCATCTTCAAAGATCGATATACACGGTCTCTCTGTTCCTGCACAATCTTTAAAGCTGTGCCATTAAGTATATACTGCCACTCCCTATTCCTTCTGTGAAAATGCATCACCTCACACTTGTCAATATAAATTCCATCTGCCACCTGTCTGCCCATTCTACTAGCCTATCTATGTCCTGTTGCAGGTGGTTCAGATCATTCTCACTGTTTGCCACACCTCCAAGTTTGGGGTCATTGGCAAATTTTGAGATTCTACTCTGTGTTCCAAGATCCAAGTCATTTACATATAAGAAAAAAAGAAACGGTCCCAGCGCTGCCCTTTGGTATCTTATCTGCATCTATATCTATAACAAAAATCCGTTATCCCTACTTTCTTCTGTCTCCTAACTCCCAACTGATTTCCAACCCATGTCACAACATTACTGTCAATTACATGCCGTCAATTACATGCACTCTCAACTTTACTAATAACCTCTTGTGCAGAGCCTCATCAAATGCCTTCTGGAAGTTCACACAGGCAACATCCATCCTCCTCACAAAGGTAAACTAGATTAGTCTGACATAACCTAGTTTCACAAATCCATGCTGACTATCTTCGGTAAGCTCATATTTGTTCACGTGTTTCGTCACTTGGTGTAAGATGATAGATCCCAGTAACTTCCCTACAATTGATGTCACACAGACAGATGTGTAGTTACCTGGCTTCTCCCTCCCTTCCTCCCTTTTTTGTTCAGATGCTTCAGGAATGCTTATTACAAACACATGAATTTCAGTTTTTAATGTCAGCATTCTCGATAGACACAGGTTTTTGTCTCTGAAAAACATGGTCAATTTGGAAATTATTAACTTGTCCAGTTGTTGGAAATCAGCTTCTCTCTGTTTGTTAGAACTGGTTATCACGTGAATCAAATCTAGCTGCTTCCTATTTAATTTTAAGGAGAAATCATTGATTGTTGCAAGATTTTCCAAGAATTCCTGGCATACTTCTGTAACACAATTACCTGGATCCAAGGGTTAAATGAAGATTGAAGGACTGAAAGTATGAAAGGTGCATAATGTAGGGCTTTGATCATACTTATTTTAAGGAGTTTAGAAAATCAAAATGAATTTATTACCCTCCATGGGCAACATTCAAACAAAACATGCAACAACTGACTAGAAGACATTAAATAAACATAGTACTTAGCAGTGACTTTTATCAAACAAATAATTTCATTGTGAACATTAAGCAATAAACATTTGTGCTGGTTCATCTTACAATGTTTATTTTAGTGGCAATGAATTGTAGAAAGGCTATTCCGTGATACTTTAATACCCAGTTTCAAGATGAAACAGATAGTATGCTTTTATAAAAGGAGACAGAATTTTGACTAGTCCAATCCCAGTAGTAAATGCTCTGCAAACAAAATGCCATTAGGCAGCCATTAAAATACATTAAAATGCAATGGCCATTAGAAGAAAGCTTTTGTGTTTCTCAGATATATTGGAGTCAATGCCAGTGGAAAGCAAGGCATTGGCCAAACAATCAAATGTAAATATTCAGGCATTAAATGGCCAGGTAATAAGTCGGGTTAAAACGTTGCCCCTTTACCACTTGAGCCTTGATTAATGGGATGATTATCTCCTTTATCTGCTCGCCATTAGGCACCTATTTTCAGTTCCTATTGGATATCATGTGCAGCATACAATTGCCCACAATTCACCACAAATGAACAAGATATTGGCACTTACATTCAATAGTATGATAATACATGTATATAGCATAAAACAATAAAGGACCACATCCTTCATTGTAACTTATCCCTTGATTATCCATTATTCCGGACAAGCTGTAAATAAATTTTATCTCTGAGGCTTATCTCCATTCATGAAATTTAGCTGAATTGGTTTAAATCTAGCATGTTCATAGCTATGTAGACAAATAGAGAAAAAATAAAAAGAAATGTCTGGCAAAAGAACAAAATTTTCAAACGAAGCCTGTCATTTCATGTAGTGAATATAGTAGTCATACATAGTTATTATGGTTAGGTTATCAGACTGTTGGCAATGAGGGAATTTGACATTTTCTTTCAGGAACATGCCTTTTTAAAATTCAAATCCATTGACGTCAAACACTCTAATAAATAGATGACTAATGTCATTATAAATTTCTTTCTATTGTCTATCTACATTTTGGTACAAAGCCAGCAGCTCTCTTGTGACACTGCTCAGTGAGTAAGAGATTTTATAAGAATAGGGGTGTTATAGCAAGAAATAATATAAAGACATTGAAGTGGCTTTGGGATCTGGCAGTACTGGGATGTGGTCTCAGGTTACAGCAATATAATAAGGTGAGCTTCCAGGGTTTGAGAACCTCTGTGCAGGTGCTGGAATCTGGGATCACTGTGAGAGATCCTGGGATCTGGAATCATCGAGAAGGAAGCCCTCAAGCACTGGGACCATTGGGAGTTCTTCCAGGATTAGGAAGCTCTGAGAATGCAACTTAAGAGTTTGTGGGCACTGAAAGACAGGCTCAGAATCTAGGGGTTGGAAGGAGGAAATCTGAGGAACAAGATCCTGGGAAATTCTACAATATGCACATGCTGGAAATGTACACATATGGTTGAAAGTTCTCTGTCAAGTGTTGGAAGGTAAAACACATCCAGTTACAGCCTTACTTGTACCAATTAAAATTCCATGGGGGATAATTTTAACCTCACCTAGCCAGAGGGGAACTGACAGGATCGGGCTGCCGCCTGTTTTACACCCCACCCAATGTTACCTTTGATTGACTTGCACGGAAAGTACAATCAGGCAGGGTATAAAACAAGTGGCCAAACCGATTCAATCCCATCAAATTTCATTTGGTACATCATTGTTGTTATCGTGGAATAGTACATCCTGTGACATACCAGGACCAATAGCACAGGTGATTTAAAAAACGAATATATGCCTTTATACCAATCTTCAAAGGTTAGACATGATATTGTCAACAGTATTATAATAAGAGAAAAAGGAAGGATGTTATTTCATACTACCTTCTTCAGCGCTGGAGTCAAAACTTTAAAGCAATTGCCAATTTACAAACTCCTCTCATAAACAGCAATTATTTTTTAATTGACCTCAAAATGTCCTGCATAGACAACAACTCAATCATGTGACCTTAAAGGGGAAGGACAGATTAAAAAACAGTTCCACCTTAACAGTAAGATAATACATGGTGTCATGCAGACCCCCACTTGCCAAGAATGAGGCAATTTAATTTTGTCATATGAACATTGATTTTAAACTGTTGCTGGAGCAAGGAAATGACTTGTTAAACAGATCAGCCATGGCTGGAAAAAACATTTACATACGAACAGACAATGCTTGAGGAGAAAAAGGACCATTCCCTGACACATTCAACCCACAATGGACTTTGATCACCAGTCACTGAAGGTGAGGAAGCTCAAATTCCAGGATGACTGCTAAGATGGCCGAATCCACAAACAGATGTGGTCACATGACTAAACTGCTGGGCAACCTGAGTTTTTTTGAATTGTACAAACAGTGTGAGAGAGAGACTGTTTGCTCCTGGACTGTAAAGAACTCTCCAGAATGGCTCACCACAGCCTCTCCTGTCTGCACCCATCTCTTTCACATGGAACTCCAAACCCACTGAAGCCACATGAACCTCAAGAGAGAAAAGTCTCCTACATCGAACAAGGTTTAAGAAGAATACTGGGCCCAAAGAAAAGCAAGACCTATAAGGAATCTACAGCGAGCTCTAAGAACAGTAACCAAATCCACCTTCAGATATTGCCTCAAACATTTCCACTTTATTTCTTCTGCTCTTTTCTGTCTTTATCTGCATGTGTGTGTCATTGTATGCATGCTAGCGTGGGCACGTCACGTATCCGTAGGCATTAACCGAAATGGAGTTTAAGTTTAATAAAGTTCAACCTTTCTTCTTTAAACCTAAGAAAACCTGTTTGGTTGGTTTCTTTGCCTTATAATTGGAAAGCAATGAACAAGGTTTCACCAAGGGGGAGCTAAAAACATGGTGTGTTTAAAATTAAACCCTGCTACGGTAAGACCAGGTGAAGGCTGAGAGGGAACCCTAGACCCCTTCCTTACCTGGTCGTAACAGAAATCTGGGGGCTACCGTCCTGGATTTTACCCACAGACAAATGAGAGAAATTGGAAGTGGGAAGCCAAATTGTTCCCAATCAAAAAAGAGCAAGATTTCAATACAGGTTTTCTTGTGGTTGTGTGTGCTTGAATGCTAACATATCTGAAGCTAGTAGCTCCCCAAGCCAGGGTGAAGTAACTTGGGATAAGTTAAAAGCATGGTCTAAGGAGGAGTTGAGGAAAATGGCTGAGCAGTGTAGGATCACTGTACATGGCAAGGCTAGGAAGTTTGAACTCCTAAGACTAGTGGCCAAACATTTTTCCCTTGAATCTGAAGAAGCAGAAGCAGGGTTAGAAGTAGACCAATAGGAGTCTACAATTGGAACAGAGGAAACTTGAATTAGAGGAGAGAGAAAGAGAGAGACAGGAGAGAGAAAGAGAGAGACAGGAGAGGGAGAAAGAAAGAAAGCCTTCCAGAAGGAAAGTGAAGAAAAAGAAAGACAGGAGAAGGGAGAGGAGAGAGTGAAGGAATATTCCAGAAGGAATGCGAAGAGCTGAAACATCTTGAGTTGACTCGGAGGCGAGAGAGTAACCCCAGTGAAAGCATGGCCAATATGGAGGAGCGTAATTCAGGGCTGGGAACAGAATTGTTAAAACTATCTCAACTAATCCCAAAATTCAATGAGGAAAATGTGGAAGAATTTTTTGTGTCTTTTGAGAAACTGGCAAGGCAGCTAAAATAACCAGCTGAGACCTGATCTCTTTTATTACAAAGCAAGCTAACCATAAAAGCCCATGAGATTTATTTCCTGTTGCCAGATGAGTTCATCAAATTATGAACTGACAAAAAATGCTATCCTCGGGGCATATGAATTAGTACCCGAATCCTATCGCCAAAAGTTTAGAACCCTCAAAAAGCAAGCTAATCAAACTTATCTGGAGTTTGAAAGAAGTAAGCAGCTGGCTTTTGACCAGTGGCTGAGGGCCCTAAAAGTACAGCTCAGCTATGGGAATCTCAGAGAAGTAATACTGTTAGAGGAATTCAAACACTCTCTCCCACTCTCAATAAAGACCCATGTAGAGGAACATCGGGTTCAGAGAGCCTGGCAAGTGGCCATTCTGGCTGATGAGTTTGCTTTAAATTATAAGTCTGTTTCCCGGGGAGAACCTTTCCTAGTCATCTCCACAAATCCGAAAAGAACAACGGGTGGGAAGGTGACAGGAGCCCAAGCAGTCCTGGGAGAGAAAGAAAAGCAGGAGACACAGCAGACCCTCCTCTAGGCAAAAAGGAATGTGCTGTGAGCAGGAGTGAGACCCGGAGACCTGTGTGCTTCCATTGTAATAAGGCAGGTC